>NC_133506.1:5413913-5714130 GCF_049354715.1 Callithrix jacchus
ATGTCTTAGATGGACTGGGCTTGGCAGCTGTAATCCCAGCACTTTAGGAAACACCTGTAATCCTAGCTACTTGGGAGGCTGAGGTAGGAGGATCACTTGAGCCCAAGAGTTCAAGGCCAGCATAGGCAACACAACAAGACCCTGTCTCTGTAAAAATAAAAAATAAAAACTTCATTAGACATGGTGGTATGCACCTCAGTCTGGAGACTGAGGTGGAAGGATCACTTGAGCCCAGGAGTTCAAAGCTTCAGTAAGCTATGATCGCACCACTACACTCCAGCCTTAGGTGACAAAGCAAGACCTTGTCTCTTAAAAAAAAAATCTTAAATGGGCATATCAGTAGACTTAACACAGCCAAGGAAAGAAGCAGAATCAGTGGACTTGAACATGGGTCAGTTAAAAACTATCCAAACAGTGGGGGAGGGGGAACCAACAAACAGATCAGAGCATTCAAGAGCTATGAAAGAATGCCCTAGACTGGACAAAGAAAATGTGGCACATATACACCATGGAATACTATGCAACCATAAAAAATGACAAGTTCATGTCCTTTGTAGAGACATGGATGAATCTAGAAACCATCATTCTCAGCAAACTGACAAAAGAACAGAAAACCAAACACCACATGTTTTCCTCGTAGGCAGGTGATGAACAATGAGAACACATGGGCACAGGGAAGGGAACAACACTCACTGGGCTAGGTAGGGGGGTGGAGGGAAGGGACAGCAGGGGGAGGGGAGGGTGGGGAGGGATAACACCTGGAGAAAGGACTGATGCAGGCGAAGCAGGGGGATGGAGACAGCTAACCACCAGGGCATGTACAGACATGTGCAACAATCCTGCAGGATGTAAACATGCACCCCAGAGCCCCAAGTACAATAAAAAAAAAAAGAATGTCAAATATCAAATGAGCTAACATACATGTAATTAGAATCTAAGAAGTAAATCAGAAAGAGAATAGGACAGAAGAAATATTTGAGATAATGGCTGAGAATTTTTCCAAATTAATGTTGGACACCAAACCACAGATCCAGAAAGTTCAGAAAACACTAAGCAAGACCAAAAAAGAAAAAACAAACAAAAACCCTACAACCCTAGACACAATCATATTCAAACTACTGAAAAACAAAGAGAAAGAGAAATTCTCAAAGGCAGCCAAAGAAAAAGGGCGTATTACATTCAGAGGGAAAAAGATAAGAATTAGAGCTGACTTCTCATCAGAAACTATGCAGAGCAAAAGAGAGTGGAGTGACCTCCTTGCAGTGCTGAAAACAAACGACTGTCAACCTAAAATTCTATACCCAATGGAAATATTTTTCAAAAGTGAGGAAGAAGTGTAAGATTTCTTCAGTCAAACAAAATCAGGGCATTAATTACCGGTAGACCTGTACTACGAGATGTGTTAAAGGATGTTCTCCAGGTGGAAGGAATATGATACCAGAAAGCAACTTGTATCTATGCAAAGAAATAAGAAATGCTAGAAATGGCACAAAAAAAGGTAAATATTAATTTTGTTTTTTTCATATTCTTAGTTATTTTAAAATGTATTTGACCATTGGCTGGGTGAGGTGGCCCACACCTGTAATATCAGCACTTTGGGAGGCTGAGGTGGGTGGATCACCTGAGGTCAAGAGTTGAGACCAGCCTGGCCAACATGGAGAAACCCTGTCTCTACTAAAAATATTAAAGAATTAGCTGGGTGTTGTGGCGGTTGCCTGTAATCTCAGCTACTCTGGAGGCTGAGGCAAGAGAATCACTTGAACCCAGGAGGTGGAGGTTGCAGTGAGCAGAGATTGTGCCATTGCTCTCCAGCCTGGGTGACAGAGTGGGACTCTGTCTCAATATATATATATATATATATATATATATATATATTACCCACACACACATGCATGTATATATATGTGTGTGTGTGTTTGTAGCAAATTTAAAAATAAAATGCATGATAAGAGTAGCATAAGAGGAATTGAGAGTACGTTGTTATAAGGTTCTTATACTACATGTAAAGTGGTACGATATTATTTGAAGGTAGACTCTGACAAATTAAATATGTATAGTGAACCCTAGGACAACCACTAAAGCCACCACAGTCACTCTCTCAACAGATATTTCTTGAGTATATGTAACGTACCAGGATCCAGGCCTGGTCCTGGGGATATAGGACCTTCCTGGAGCTGACAGCTGGGGATCCAGTGGGTCCATGGAGACAAACACCTGTCACAAAGTTGGTACCGAGGAGGCACCAATGATTTTGGGGTAGCTTGTCCCGCACTCTTAGCCCTTCCTCCTTTCTGGAGTTCAGGTTATGGAGGATGCACTGAAGGGTTATGTGCAGTGGGACCCAGGGGAGAGGACAAAAGTACATTGAACTCCTTTTTCAAGATAACCACCAAGATGGTGGTGCAGGGAGGACCTCAGGACTTATTAAGGGGCAGCCAGACCAGCTCTTCTACCTCCACTTGGCCCCCCTTAAATAAGCAGGTAAGGAGTTGTGAGGAGGTCTTTGGAGATGAGTGTCCCAGCCTGAGGAGAAGGCAGGTGGTACTAAGGCTTTTCCCTCCCCTGGGAAGGGAGAAGGACTCTCACTTCCCCAAATCAAGCCAAATGCAGGGAGTTCCAAGGGAAATCTCAGAAAGCAGGTCTGCATTTAGGAGAGTCCAGCACTTCATTCTCCAGTAGGGGGTCTGCCTAGGCTCCCCTGCTCTTGTGCCTCTCTTTTTGGGGAGAAGAATTATGAATGAACTATGAAGAAATATGGGCAGGCAGAAAGGACACGTGGAACAGCCCACACCCCAGCAACTGGGCAGCAAGGGAGTGGGAGGTTTCTGGGAGCCAAGGGGGTAACATAGGAGGGAGACAGCTTGCTGCTCCTCCAGCAAAGAGGC
This sequence comes from Callithrix jacchus, assembly GCF_049354715.1. Taxonomy (NCBI): domain Eukaryota; kingdom Metazoa; phylum Chordata; class Mammalia; order Primates; family Cebidae; genus Callithrix; species Callithrix jacchus. The sequence goes on from NC_133506.1 coordinate 5,416,799, forward strand.
CTGCTGCCCAGGCGAGGGAGCCCAGAGGAAAACCTGTGGAAAGGGGGAGCTGTGGGAGAAAAAGAAGGCATGCAGAGTCGGCTGTGGGAATGCAGGCATAAAAGGCCTCCAAGGATTCCCCAAAGGACCTGCACCCCATGCCAGAGCCACCCTAATGACACAGAAATCCCTGGTGGCCAATCAGGGATGGCCTGAGAGATGGCACTGGCCACAAGAGCAGGGTGGGGGTGCAGGGTTCTCCAACAGGAAGCTATTAGGAGAGAGAGAGAGAGAGTTTTCCCTGTGCCCTCCCTCCTCCGTGTTAGCCCAGAAGCCAGGTGGGGCTTTCAACTGGGCCAGACTGGCCTGGACACCCTCATGCTCCAGTGTGATCAGTAGTCCATGCAACCCACGAAGGGACAGGGAAGACAGAACATGGGTGATGGCAGCAATTGGAGAAGAAAACTCCCCAGGGAGCTCAGTCCATCCAATAAACCAGAGGCAGAAATTAACCTAAGGCCAGACCGTTCACTTTCACCCCCATTTTTCTTCTTGACTTTGAAATCTCTTTATTCCCCATCATGGTTCTTTTTAAAGACACAGCTTCCCCAGGGACAAGAGAGATTTGCTATTTTGGGTTGAATTGCTCTCTCTAAACCCCTCCAAAAAAAACATATGGATCTCAGAATATGATCTGATTTGAGAATCGTGTCCTTGCAGGTATAATTAGTTAAGACGAGGCCATCCTTGAGTAGAGAGGGGCCCTAATCTGATAGAACTGTGTCCTAAGAAGACAGCTATGCGGCTGGGTGCGGTGGCTCACGCCAATAATCCCAGCACTTTGGGAGCCTGAGGCAGGCAGATCATGAGGTCAGGAGTTCGAGACCAGCCTAGCCAACATGGTGAAACCCCATCTCTACGAAATATACACAAATTAGCCGGGCATGGTGGCATGTGCCTGTAATCTCAGCTACTCGAGAGGCTGAGGTAGAAGAATTGCTTGAACCTGGGAGGCGGAGGTTGCAGCGAGCTGAGATCACACCATTGCGCTCCAGGCTGATCAACAAGAGCAAAACTCTGTCTCTAAAAAAAGAAAAGAAAAGAAAAAAAGAAGACAGCTATGTGAAGTCAGGGAGAATGCCCTCTGATGAAGAGGCAGAGACTGGAGTTCCACAGCTGCACAGGAGGAATGCTGAGGGTTGTCGGGAAACCACTAGAAGTTAGGAGCAGGCAGGGAAGGGCTCCCCTAGGAAGAGGCCAGGAAGATTTCAGAGGGTGCAGGCCCAGCGCACGCCTTGATTTCAGACTTTTGGCCTCCAGCACTGACAGAATACACTCCCGTTGCTGTAAGCCAGTTTGTGGTACCTTGTTACGGCAAAGATCGTTCAAGGTCTGCCTGAAAGAGAGGCAGCTGGCACAGCCCTGGAGGAGGAGCAGGATTAGGTGGGAACATCGTGATGCAATTAGAAATAATTAATAAGGACTAACATTTATTGCTCAAGAAACATGCTTACTATATGCCAGGCCCCGTTAATACACAAAGCCCTGTATGTGTATTAACCTAAGAAAGTAGGTACCATTATAACTCTATTTTACAGATGAAGAAATGAAGGCACAGACATGTGATGTGATTTGCCCAAAGTCACACAGCTAGTAATTATTAGGATGAGAATTTGAACCCAGGCTCTCTGGCTCCCAAGCTGAGGATCTTAATCACCATATCATCTGCCTCCACAAAATAAGTTAGCAATCAGTGTTATACCAGGGCCTCTATAAAATACTGGGGGTCACTTTGGGAGGCTAAGGCAGGCAGATCACTTGAGGTCAGGAGTTTGAGACCAGCCTTGCCAACATGGTGAAACCCCCATCTCTGCTGAAAATGCAAAATTAGCTGTGTGTGGTGGTGGGCACCTGTAATCCAGCTCCTCAGGAGAATGAGGCAGGAGAAGCGCTTGAGCCCAGGAGGCGGAGGTTGCAGTGAGATGAGATTGGGTCACTTCACTCCAGCCTGGTGGCAGAGTGAGACTCCATCTCAACAACAACAACAAAAAATTGAGGGAGTATTTTATACTCTATAAATTACTACATGTATATGTATATATATGTATGCATATATGTACACACACAAATACATATATATGATAGATTCGCTATTATGGATTGAATTGGTCTCTGCATTCCCATGTGAATGGATGGATGGATGGATAGATAGATAGATACAGACAGAGAGAGAGAGAGAGAGAGGGTCTCACTCAGTCACCCAGGCTGGAGTGCTGTGGTACAATCGCAGATCACTGCCTCCCAGACCTCCTGGACTTAAGTAGTGCTCCCACCTTGGTCTCCCGCAATGCTGGCATGCACTGGCCTGTGTTCTCATCTGTAAAGTGGGAGTGAATAACCCACCACATCACAGGGCATAATGTGCTTGTCGTGTGTCTGGCACAAAAGGAACTCACTGATGTTCTGACCTCCACTGGGGGGCTGGGAAAACTCATATTCTGCCCACTGCTCTCCCTGTTCTCTGTGCCTGGCAGAGTTTATTCTGATTCCCATTTGCAAAGAGATTCTTCTTTCCGTTGTCCCAATGCCTCTGGGAGGCCCAGCATCCAAGCACACTGACAGGGACGCCAGGTGTGCGTTTCTGAGGGCAGCTCAGAGGCACAGCCAGCTTGGAACGGGCACAGTCATGCCATCTGCTGAGCCTGCAGGCTGTGTACATGACCTCTGCCATGAAGGGGACATGGTCATAGGCTAAGGTGCAGGACGGGATGCCTGTACGTGAGCGCCCACCTGTCCACGTACATGTCTGAGCACACATGTGGGCACATTCACACATGTGCTTGTGAGCATCGGGGGATCTTCATATGACATTCTCTGCTTCGTGGAATTTGCATTTGCTCATTCATCCTGTGAATATTTGTGTTTGTTTTGTTTTGAGACAAAGTTTCGTTCTTGTTGCCCAGGCTGCAGTGCAATGGCACAATCTCCAGATCTTGGCTCACTCCGACCTCCGCTTCTCGGGTTCAAGCGATTCTCCTGCCTCCTACAGGCATACGCCACAATGCCCAGCTAATTTTTTATACTTTTAGTAGAGAAGGGGTTTCACCATGTTGGCCAGGCTGGTCTCAAACTCCTGACCTCAGGTGATTCACTTGTCTCAGCCTCCCAAAATGCTGGGATTACAGGCGTGAGCCACCACCCCTGGCCCATCCTGTGAATATTTATGGAGTACCGACTATATACCAGGCTCTGTTGTAGAAGCTGGGCTACACCCGTGAGCAAGACAATTAAATTACTTGCCCTTGTACGGGGACACAGAAAGTAAACAAGGTCATGTCAGAGAGTGCAATGGAAGAAATGAAGCTGAGGTATAGTCAGCTCAGGCTGCAGAACTAGATAGCAGAGACTGGGTGGCTCAAACCAGCAGTCCCCAACCTTTTCGGCCACCAGGGGTTTTGTGGAAGACAGCTTTTCCATGGATAGTGGGGGGATAGTTTCAGGATTATTCATGTTACATTTATTGTACACTTTATTTCCATTATTTATTACACTGTAATATTCAATGAAATAATTGTATGACTCACCATCATGTAGAATCAGTGGGAGCCCTGAGCTTGTTTTCCTGCAATGAGATGGTCCTATCTGGGAGTCATGGGAGGCGGTGACAGATCATCAGGCATTACATTCTCACAAGGTGCGCTCAGCCTAGATCCCCCGCATGCACAGTTCACAGTAGGGTCCACATTCCTATGAGTATATAACGCCACCGCCGATCTGACAGGAGGCAGAGCTCAGGCAGCAATTCGACCGATGGGGAGTGGCTGTAAATACAGATGAAGCTTTGCTCACTCACCGGTCAGCAGTACTGGTTCATGGCCAGGGAGTTGAGGACAGCAATTTATTTTCCCACGGTTCCAGAGGCTGCAAGTCCAAGATCAAGGCGCCGGTGGGGTTTCCTCCGAAGCCTCCCCCCTCGTCTTTTCTCCCCACGTCCTCACACAGCCCCTCTGTGCACACTCACCCCTGGTGTCACTTCCCCCTTTTAGAAAGGGCAGCACTCAGATTGGATTAGGCCCAGCTCTACTGGCCTCATTTTGACTTATTCACCTCTTTAAAGGCCTGATCTCCTTACCTTGGACATTCTGAGGTACTGGGGGTTAGGGCTTCAAACCATAAACTTTGGGAAGGGTGCAGTTCTGCCCATAACTTCTAGGAAAGGAATGAAGTGGGTGGTTTGTTTTTTTTTTTTTAAGAGATGGAATCTCACTCTGTTGCCCAGGCTGGTCTTGAACTCCTGGCCTCAACTGATCTTCCTGCCTTGGCCTTCCAGAGTTGGCAGGGGTGGGTGGGATATTTTAGTCAAGGTGGTCAGGGAAGGCCTCTTGGAGGAGGTGTCATTTGAGCTGAGGTCTAATCAGGAGATCTGGGGAAAAGAGAGTCCAAGCAGAGGAAAACGTAAGAACAAAGGTCCTGAGGTGGGATCACGTTGGAGGTCTTTGAGGAGAGAGAAGGCCACACTGGCTGGACATGAGGTTGGGGGCCATGGCAGGATGGTGTTAGCAGGGCTTTGTAGGTCACACAAAGGAGTTTGGATTTTATACAATCCTTCTCCTGTTTCAGTAGAGGCCGCGGGATGTGGTAAGAGGTGCTGGGACATAGTGACGAACCTGATGCATCTTCCCCACTGCCCCCACTACAGCTCCGATCCCTGCCCAGGCACTCCCAGCCGGGCAGGCAGATAAGGAGAGGATTTAATGCACTGTGATCATTCCTGAGGCAGTCGAGGTCAGGGAGACCTTGGGGCCCAAAGTGCTAGCTCTGCCTGAACTAGTTAGCTCAGCGTCTCTGGCGAGGCTGCTGGACTCATGACTTGAGATGAAGAAGCAGAAGCATATCCCAGGCAGAGAGACCTGCGTGGCCTAAAGCTGGAGAAATGAAATGGCTGCCGGTGAGCTTGGGTGGGTGGGGGATATGGGATAGGGCATCAGCAGCACCTGCCACGCAGATATCCGCCACCTGCGAGCTGGCTAAGGAAATGATGGTCAAGCCATATGGTAGAATATTCTGCAGCTGTACTATCGAATGAAGCAGCCTTCTCTCTGAAGATACAAAAAAATTTCCAAGATGTATTAAGTGCAAAAATTAAAGCATAGAACCACGTTCCTGATAAGCTACCATTTGTATAAAAAGCATGTGTTGAGATGGTAAATAAGCCTACGTATTTGTCTTATTCACATTTGCATAAAGAAACTGGAAGGATACACAGGAACTAAGACGTGGCAGGTGATGGGGACTAGGCAGTGAGGAAGATGTGGGAGTTCGACTTGTTTCACTGTGTGCCTTGTGAATGATGTGGTTTTTTTTTTTGAGATGGGGTCTCACTCTGTCACCCAGGTTGGAGTGCAGTGGCATGATCTTGGCTCACTGCAACCTCCGCCTCCCGGGTTCAAATGAGTCTCCTGCCTTAGCCTCCTGAGTAGTTGGGATCACAGGTGCCCACCACCACACCCAGTTATTTTTGTTGTATTTTTAGTAGAGACGGTGTTTCACCTTATTGGCCAACTGGTCTCAAACCCCAAGTGATCCACCCGCCTCAGTCTCCCAAAGTGCTGAGATTACAGGTGTGAGCCACCACGAGCAGTCAAGAATGTAATTTTTGAAACCCATAATCATGAAACTCATTCTTAAAAATTGAAGAGCTAGAGTACAGAGAATGCGGCGTAGGAGCTGAGGTCACCAGGGCTGAGGTTGCTGTCACAGTATAAAAAGACGCATATCGTGACTATGAGATTAGCAAGAGCCATAGGACCCTCTTAAGCATCTCACAGGCCGGATACCAGGTGTCACGTAGCAGCTGATGCAGCCTGGCCCCAGGATTTCCAACACTGCCCAGGGGATTTCCAGGAAACAAGACCACCTCAGATGCAACTTTCACAAACCTTGAAACAAAGCTTCCCCTTACAAGAATAGCTTAAACTTCCTTTTTGAAAGAAACACCTGGCAACTAACCTAGACTGAACCCAGGCCTAAGAAAGGGAGAAGGATCCCCCAAACTCTGAGGATGGTCTCTAGACAGGGATCCTCCTAGTCAGCTGGTCCTCTGACCCCCTAAGTGTATCTGGCCCATGTCATTGCTGTCTGTCTCGTAATAGCACAGCCAGAATAAATCACTTGAGGCTGCGCACGGTGGTTCATGCCTGTAACTCAGAACTTTGGGAGGCAGAGGCAGGAAGATGGGTTGAGGCCAGGAGTTCAAGACCAGCCTGTGCAACATAGTGAGATTCCATCTCTTAAAAAAAAAAAAAAAAAAAAAAAAAGGATAAACCGTTTGAACAGCAGACAGTATCTAAGACTCCTCTGTAACACGAATCAACCAAAGGGGAGAAGTCGCCCCTGGGGAAGGTGGCCCCTAGGACCACCTGAACACAACAGCTGCTTATGATTTGGGCGGTAGGGAGCCATGGAAGGGTACAAAGGTGGGGAGGAAGTATGTGATGTGATCAGACTTGTGAGTAGCCAGTGTAGAGAGTGATTCACAGGAGGCAGCATGGAGGAGGCAGGTGTGACCATCCAGTTAGTGCCTAGCCACTGATCCAGGGCAGAGACAAGGAGGTGGAATGGGGAGAAGAGCACTGGACGGGGAAGGGACAGTAGAAGGTAGAGCTCATGCGGCTCCACTGCCAGGCGACGATGCGAACCTGCTCCTTCCCCCAGGAAGAGAGGTGATGTCAAACCTCAAGCCCCGCGCAGCCACGCTGGCCCCTGATAAATCCCCGCTGGCCAGTCATTACTCTTCCCACGTGCAGCCCCCTAATTGCTAAGAGATGAAGTAAGTGTCTGAGGCTGCCCTCTTGCCATGGCAGACAAATGCCTGTCGGAGCAAAAGTCGGAGGGAATGGGACAGATGGGGTCCTGTTCAGCTTCCCTGTTCCCAAGCCTGGCCCTTGCTGCTCCTGTGGGCTTTGGGAAACCAACAAGGGCTTGTGTTTAACGAGGCTGCCTGCTCATCCATCACACAAGGCCAGTGCACTGTGATGACAGCAGCCGCCAAAGATGAGATCCAGGCCAGGGTCCCCGAATCAGAGCAGGGCGAGGGTGGGGCAGGCTCAGGGCAGTGGAACCCAGGCTGTGTAAATCACCACACCTCTCCAGGCTGTGATTTCCTCACCAAAATGGGGATCGTGTTTTATGAGGCAGACATTGCATGTTAACAACTCCACAGCCTTCCTTGCTCTACTTCTTTACGAGGAGAATCACATTGCTTTTCAGGATGGGAGGAATGGTACCACCAAAAAAATGCACTCCTCCAGCTTCCCTTGCAGCAGGGGCCACCATGTGACAAGAGGTAAGACATAAGGCCGGGTGTGGTGGCTCATGCCTGTAATTTCAACACTTTGGTTGGTTGAGGCAAGAGGATCGCTTGAGCCCAGGAGTTTGAGACCAGCCTGGGCAACATAGCATGACCTGTCCCTACAAAAAAAAATTGCTGGGTACAGTGGCTCACACCTGTAATCCCAGCACTTTGGGAGGCCGAGGTTGGCATATTACCTGAGTTCAGGAGCTCAAGACCAACATGGTGAAACCCCGTCTTTTCTAAAAATACAAAATTAGCCGTGTGTGGTGGCTCATGCCTGTAATCCCAGCTATTCAGGAAGCTGAATGTCAGGAATTCGGTAAGTCCAAGTCAAGGAGAATGACTGAACCCAGGAGGCGGAGGCTGTGGTGAGCCGAGATCGCGCCATTGCACTCCAGCCTGGGCAACAAGAGTGAAACTCTGTCTCAAAAAAAAAAAAAAAGTTAAGTTATCCATGCATGGTAGCGCACACCCGTAGTGCCAGCTCCTCAGGAGGTCGACGTGGGAGGATCACTTGAGCCTGGGAGGTTGAGGCAGCAGTGAGCTGTGATCATACCACTGCACTCCACCTTGGGTGATGGAGTGAGACCCTGTCTCAAAACAAAGAAGCAAACAAATGACAGAAGCCCTGGGGACATTTGGAGATGAGATGCCTGGAAATGCAACAAGGGGATCAAAGCTGCACCCCAAGGGTGCCGAAGTGTCAAGAGTCCCTGGCAGCTTCATGGAGCCACTGAGTTGCCTGGGGCTGCCATATCCAGACTTCTGAATAGTCTCTGTGAGGATGAAAGACAAGGCTCCAGGCCCTGTGAGAGCCGCGAGCGGAAACCAGGCTCCCTACCTCAGGGAAAATCTGGACATCAGCTGTTTCTTCTTGGAACTGGAAAAACTGCCCAATAACCTTGGGCTGCAGCCTAGAAGTGGGTGTCTTGCCCTAGACCACAGAAAGAAAATGTCACCCAAGATAAACTGAAAAAGCAAAACAAAAAGAAAGAAAGAAACTCAATAGGCGGGATTGACAGTAGCCTATTACCTTCATGTACTGGGACCGTCATAACAAAATATAGTAGAGTGGCTTAAGCCACAGCAATTTATGAACTCTCAGTTCTGGAGGCCGGAAGTCCCAGATCAAGGTACCAGTGTTTGGTTTCTTCAGTGGTTTCTCTTTGGCTTGCAGGCGACCACCTCCTTGCTCTGTCCTCACGTGGCCTCCCCTGGGCATGCTCATCCTTCCTGCTCCTTGGCACATCCACATTTCCTTTTCTGGGGACACCGGTCAGATTGCATTAGGGGCCACCCATTTGCATTAAATGACAGCCTCATTTTAATTTCGTCACCTCTTCAAAGGCCCTATCTCCAATATAGTCACACTCAGAAGTATTGGGGACTATAGAACACCTATCAGAAGTGTTCGCCTAGAATTTAGCACACAGAGAGATAAGGAAATGTGAAATATAAAGGAGACGTGAAGATGGAGGATGAAATGAAATGATCCATTATATCTAATAGGATGTATGACAGGAATACGAATTCCAGTAAGAGATAGTAAAGAGAAAGTGGGAAAAGCAACATATGAAACTATAATAGGGCCCAGGCACGGACCAGAACTTTGGGAGGCTGAGGAGGGCAGATCACTTGAGGTCAGGAGTTTGAGACCATCCTGGCCAACATGGTGAAACCCCATCTCTACTAAAAAATACAAAAACTAGCTGGGCCTGGTTGCAGGCGCCTGTAATCCTGGCTACTTGGGAGGCTGAGACAGGAGGCGGAGGTTGCAGTGAGCCAAGATCGCACCACTGCACTCCAGCCTGGGTGACAGATTGAGACTCTGTCTCAAAAAAACAAAAAAAATATATAATATAAGAATTTTTCAGAATTGAAGAAAGCTCTGGTTCACAGAGCAAAGCCACAGTTCAGAGTGGGATAAAAACAAATCTAGACTGAGTGCAGTGGCTCAAACATGTACTCAGGGCTTTGGGAAGCCAAGGCAGGAGGATTACCTGAGTTCAGGAGGTCGAGACTGCAGTGAACTATGATCATGCCACTGCAATCCAGTCTGGGGTGACAGAGAGAGATGCTGTCTCAAAAACAGACAAACAAAATCTATACTTAGGCATGTCTAACTGCAGTTGGACAACTTTAAGGGTAAAGAGAAAACCTTTTTTTTGAGACGGAGTTTCACTCCTGTTACCCAGGCTGGAGTGCAATGGCGTGATCTCGGCTCACCACAACCTCCGCCTCCTGGGTTCAGGCAATTCTCCTGCCTCAGCCTCCTGAGTAGCTGGGATTACAGGCACGCACCACCATGCCCAGCTAATTTTTTGTATTTTTAGTAGAGACGGGGTTTTGCCATGTTGACCAGGATGATCTCAATCTCTTGACCTCGTGATCCACCTGCCTCGGCCTCCCAAAGTGCTGGGATTACAGGCTTGAGCCACTGCGCCCGGCAAAAACTTTTTTTTTTGAGATGGAGTCTCACTCACTCTGTCACCCGGGCTGGAGTTCAGTGGTACAATCTCAGCTCATTGCAACTTCTGCTTCCTGAGTTCAAGCAATTCTCCTGCCTCACCCTCCCAAGTAGCTGGGATTACAGGTGAGCATCACCACAGCCAGCTAATTTTTGTATTTTTAGTAGAGATGAGGTTTCATCATGTTGGCCAGGCTGGTTCTGAACTCCTGACCTCAGGTGATCTGCCCACCTCGGCCTCCCAAAGTGCTGAGATTACAGGCATGATCCACCACCCAGCCAAGAGAAAATTTTTAAAGCTGCCAGAAGAATGTGGGAAAGACAGATTCCCTTCAAAGAAACAATTAGACTAAAAAATAGACTTCTAATTAGCAACAATAGGAGCCAGAAAATAGTAGAATAATATCTCTAAAACACAATGAAAAAATGCTTGTCAGCCTAAAATTCTATACATAGCTAAACTATCATTGAAAAGGGAGATCAAAACATATTTCTAGGCTGGGCATGGTGGCTCATGTCTGTAATCCCAGCATTTTGGGAGGCTGTGGTGGGTGGATCACTTGAAGCTAGGAGTTCAAAACCAGCTTGGTCAACATGTCAAGACCCCGTCTCTGCTAAAAATACAAGTATTAGCCAGGTACAATGGCACAAGCCTGTAGTCCCAGCTACTCAGTATGCTAAGACATGAGAATACCTTGAACCCAGGAGGTGGAGGTTGCAGTGAGCCAAGATTGCACCACTGCACTCCAGCTTGGACAATAGAGAAAGACTCTGTCTCTCTCTCTGTCTCTCTCTGTCTCTCTCTGTCTCTCTCTCTCTCTCTCTCTCTCTCTCTCTCTCTCTCTCTCTCTCTGTCTCTCTCTCTCTGTCTCTCTCTCTGTCTCTCTCTCTCTCTCTCTCTCTCTCTCTCTCTCTCTCTCTATATATATATATATATATATATATATATATATATATATATATATATGGCTAGGCATGATAGCTCACGCCTATAATCCCAGCACTTTGGGAGGCCAAGGCGGATGGACCACTTGAGGTCAGGAGTTTGAGACCAGCCTGACCAACATGGAGAAACCCCGGTCTCTACTAAAAATACAAAATTAGCCAGGTGTGGTGGCGCATGCCTGTAGTCCCAGCTACTTGGGAGGCTGAGGCAGGAGAATGGCTTGAACCCAGGAGGCAGAGGTTGCAGTGAGCCAAGATCATGCCATTGCACTCCAGCCTGGGAAATGAGAGTGAAACTCTGTTTCAAATATATATATATATTTCCAGACATACATGATTTAGCGTTTACTACCCATAGGCCCTCACCGAAAGAGTAAAGGATGCACTTCAACAAGAAGGAAAATGATTAAAGAGATAGAGAAGTGAATCCCATGTGGGTCATGTCATTGGAGCCTTGGATCAAGTCCAACCTGGAGATACCCCTGGACTTTTCAGTTTCAGGTGCCCACAAGTCCCGCTTCATGGAGGGAGGGGGAATGAGTTAGAATGTTCTGTCACTTTCAACAGCTCTCCCATGGCTGCTAACTAAATCAATAAGATTGGTTGCCCCAGCTTGGAAAACAACAGAGGTAAATAAATATGTGTTAAATACATGAAACATGGTCCCTGTCTTTGTGAATCATGGAACCTCATAACCATTGATCAGGAGAGTTCTGAAGACATTGAATCTTGAACTCTGTCCCCAACGGTGACATTCTGGTTTATCTGATCTTTGGAACCAAGATCCAGCCCATCTAGTGAGATTACCTTCCTGTTTGTAATCCTCACATCCCGCCCCACGACACACACACACACACACGTGCACGCGCACACGCACACACACACACATACACACACAGGCACACACTCCTATTAAGCTCACTCTCCCAGCCAGGGCCTGTGCCCACAACAGCCTCACAGCCCCTGCTCTGTTCCCTAGCGCCACCTTGAACGCTTGCCAGGATGAGGCTCTTCGGCACTGCAGTGTGGTTGGTGAGCATCAACAGATCACTACGTGGCTTATATTCCTTGAGCATCACACTGATATGTGCCATTTAGTGTCACATTTGGGGGTGACCTTAGGCAGGTGGAAGCAGACTGGGAAAATGAGGTAGCTGAACTTGATCTCTCCAAGGGTCTTACGGTCACAGAGAAGGGAGCCATCAACAAGCTGGGTCCCCCAGTTCCCGCCTCAAAGAGAGTAGGTTCCTCCTGCTTTCTCTTGTGTATCTGTCTTTGATGTAAGATTTCCTTGGAGAAAGGGCTCTGTAACAAGTTGGTTTTGTTTTTTGTTTTTTTTTTTTGAGACACAGTCTCACTCTGTCACTGAGGCTGGAGTGCAGTGGTACAATCACAGCTCGCTGCAGCCTCGACCTCCCAGGTTCAAATGATCATCCCACTTCAGCCTCCCGAGTACAGGACTACAGGTGCATACCACCATATGGTGATTCAAAGTTCACTACCCATAGATAGGCCCAGCTAATGTTATTTATTTATTTATTTTGAAGAGACAGGGTTTCGCCATGTTGCCCAGGCTGGTCTCAAATTCCTGGGTTCAAATAATCCCCCCACCTCAGCCTCCCAAAGCTCTGGGATTACATCTTAGGAAGCTGTCTCCTGCCTGCCCTGCTTCAAGCAGATTCATCCCGAACCTTTGCAAGGGAAGAAGTCAGTATAGCGTCCTGCTCTTCCTCACTGGGCTCCCTGGGAGCATTCGGACCCAGGCTTGGTGAGATGGCCTGGAATAGCTCATCGTGCCTGGGAGCCTCCTTTTCCCTAACAGGCTCATCAGCACAGGCTCCAGCACCATTTATCCTGTTGGCTGAATCAGGCAATCAGTTTCCAGAGCTCAGCATTGGGTGGGGACTGTGAATTAAGACTCTAACCCAGAGGAAGTTGATGGACTCATCACCGTCTGTAAGCCTGAGAACAGGGTGTCTGGTCCTTCCTGGGCCCCACGACTGCCACTCCTGCACTCAGACAGATGTCTTCTGGGAGGCGAGTCCAGCTGATCCCTCGGTGAGAGTGCTGGAGAAGCAGGCAGGCCCCTCCCTGGGAGACAGCCAGAGAAAGCCTGCAGGCATTGGAAGTCCCTACCTCAAAGGCATGGGCCAAGGGCAAGTGGGCAGGGCCCTGGCAGTGTCTACTACTGGAAAGACAAATGAGGTGGTGTCCTCCAGGACAAGAGGAAACAGGGCCTCTCACTGTTAGGACCTCCCTCCTCCCTCTTCCTGCTTTCATCTGTGTATTGGTGAGGGTTCTCCAGAGAAACAGAATCAATAGAAGACACGGACAAGAGACAGCTAGATTTCTCCTGAGAAACTGGCTCACACAGTTGTGGGGTTTGCAAGTCTGAAATTGGAAGGGCAGGCCCCGGGCTAGAAACTCAGGCAGGATTCTATGCCACAATCTTGGGGCAGAATTTCTTCTCTGGGGAAGCTGATTTGCTCTTGAGGCCTTCAACTGATTGGATGGGGCTGCCTATGTTACTGGGGATGACCTACTTTACTTTAAGTCAACTGACTGTAGATGTTAAGCACAGCTCCAGAATACCTGCACAGCAACCCGAGATGTGTATTTGATTGAGTTTTAGCTTCACCAGGCTGGTGGGATTTGAGCCTCACACTTCACTTCTCCTTCCACAGAAAGGCTTCTCTGTGGGGTGAGCATGAGGGGCATGGCGACCAGCAGCTCTGGTCACCTCCTGTCTTTCCAGCTACGTGACCAGAGAGAGAGGGGTTCCTCTTCCCTGCCTCCAGTTTAAAAATTCCCAGCAAGGATGGGTCCAGGAGGCTGGGTATGAAACGAAATCATGGCATTGTCTGGATCCCAAAGCAGGAGTGGGGGGTATTGAGGAGCAGGAAGGGACAGTTCCCCCAGAAGAGAGGAAGAACACTCACCCCTGAAAGGAGGAAGTGCCAGTGGCAAAGCAGGACTTGCCCCCACAGGTCTCTTCCTACAGGCAGGTGAGGCTGTGCCCAGCCTTCCCCTAACTCTCTGCCTGCCCCTGTCAGCCTAGACCCAGCTTCTCCCAGCCCCACCATCACCCCATCAAGGAACATGAAGAAGCCTGAAGCCTTCTCACTTCCTTTATATATATACACAGACAGGGTCTCACTCTGTCACCCAGGCTGGAGTGTGGTGGCACAATTATAACTCACTGCAGCCTTGAACTCCTGGGCTCAAGCGATCCTCCCACCTCAGCCTCCCAAGTCATGAGGACTACAGGGGTGCACTACCATGCCCAATTAATTTTTTTTAATTTTGTGGGCTGGGCGCTGTGGCTCACACCTGTAATCCCAGCACTTTGGGAGGCCAAAGTGGGTGGATTGCCTGAGCTCAGGAGTTCAAGACCAGCCTGGGCAACATGGTGAAACCCCATCTCTACAACAAATAGAAAAAATTAGCCGGATGTGGTGGTGCAAACCTGTGGTGCCCACTACTTGAGCCTGGGAGGTGGAGATTGTAGTGAGCTGAGAACACGCCACTGCACTCCAGCCTGGATGACAGAGTGAGGCCCTGTCTAAAAAAAAAAAAAAAAAAATTACAGTAGGATCTCACTATGTTGCCCAGTCTGGTCTATGAACTCCTGGCCTCAAGTGATCCTCCTGCCTCAGCCTCCCAGAGCACTGGAATCACAGGCATAAGTCACCATGCCTGGCCCTTTCCACCTCTTAAACACACATTCCCCCATCATTACTGTTTCCAGGATATCTACTATGGCCTAGATGCTTGACACCATTTCTCCTTTAATCAATATCTCCTTAGTCAACATCCCTGGGAGTTTTGAGAGCTTTTACAGAGGGGAAGGGACTTGCTCAAAGTCCCTCAGCTATTAAGTTGAGGATCCAAGATTTCAACCCAGAGACACAGAGGAGGATTTCACACGTCTGTATGAAGCCAAAGCCCAGGAGAGAGATTTCTCGCAGAAGCTACTTCTCACAAACAGCCTTTCTGGAAAAGCAATGCAGATTCAGGGTTTTTATGACTTTGGCCAGACCTTGGCCCTCCCGGTTGGCTCAGAGTGAGGCCTGGCTCTATGAGAGGTATTTGAGACTGAAGGTGTTCCTGTCCTTCCTCTGCTACTTCCTAGGCTCCCAGCTGCCGGCCACAGCTCTGGCAGCAGAGGTGTGTAAACCCTCTCATCTAATTAAAAAATAAAATCAAAGAAGGAAAACTTTTTATTGCACTTTCCTAATGGTGGAAAATAGTTTCAGACATAAAAAGGCATTCAGCTGGCTACTTCCCAGGCGTCGAAAATTAACAGCCACTACATTTTATTCCAAGGAATTAATGGAAAATTTTACATGGTGGTGTAAAATGCAGGGGACAAGATGAAGGGCATGATTCTTCCTTGAGCAGCTCAGCCCCTTGCTGGCAGCAAAGACACGCTTTTGGCCGCCTGCTCTGAGGAGGAACCATGGGTTCACAGGGGGCCAAGTAGGTCATGTCGGGGGTGGAGGGGAGAGGTGGGGGAATTGGGTACCACCTCCAGGGAAGCTTCTGAAACCCCCCATTTGCAGACACCTCCAAACCCCGGCCTCATCAAATTGTCATCTTTCCTGCAAGATCCCTTTGCCCTGAATGATTGCAGATGGTCAAAACTTCAGACCCAGGGGCAGGAGGCCTGGGTTCTAGTCCTGGTTCTGCCTCAGTCTCTCCATCTGTCAAATGGTCACTAGAGCTCTGGGATCCATCTGAATCCTGATGTAAAACAAACTTGGTCTGTGTCCTCTCCTAAAAATATGAGCAAGAGCCTGGCCTTTCAAGCTGGGCAGACCTGGGTTTGAATCCAAGCTCGGCCACTCATTAGCTCCATGGCCTTAGGCAAGTCACTTCTCTGAGCCTCAGTCTCTACCTCTTTAAAATGGGGACAATAGGACACCCCTCTCAGGAGGGCTATGTGATGTCGACATCAGTTTGTCCCATCTTCTCTAGCTCCGGGGGCCCCCCAAATGAACTCCCAGCAACACGGGCCCAAGCTCCTTTTCTCATTTTCTTGTTTCCACAGAAGAGTTTATCCTGAAACATGCCAGTTAGCAGTGAACACTGTACAGGCGTCTCCTGGGGCTAGTGGAGGGGAGGGTTCACATCACTCACCTGACAGCAAACCCCTGACAAGCCCTTTGGACAACACTGGAAGGAGAAATCAGTTCCTCCCTGCGGAGTGGGATGGAGTGGGCAGGGAGCAGAGGGGAGCTTTTAAAAACATAATTTGAGCGTATTTGGGAAAAAGGCAATGTGCAATTCATAGTTATGACATCTGTGCTTTTTCTTTAAAATGTTCCTGAATCCAAATTTTAAGTTTTTAAGTATATTTATTTTTAAATAAACATTTACATGTTTAATCTTATTGGCAATTAAATTACGCCAGGGGCTGTAAGCTCAGGGTGAAGCCTCCCTCCTCTTTGGCTCTGTCCACTCCATGGCATCGGGGGCCCCCTTGCCAGCCACGTCCTTGCTGTTTCTCCAGCCTGGACCTTTCTCCAGCTCTCGGTGCTGCGGCCCCCTGGGCATCTCCCCCGATGCCCCGTGTCCCACTCGGAGGCCCAACATTGAGCACAGCTGCTCCCTCCCACCCCAACTCTTCCTTCGCTTCTCCACTAGATGCCCAGTTGTGAGTCAGGGTACTGGGTGCCATCCCAGCCACCCCCCTACTCCAATAAACGCCCCATGGACCCACCTCTAGGGCCTCAGTTGAGTCTATCACCTACTCTCCAGATCTGCCACCCACCCTAGTTACCGTCTCTTGGCTTACCGCCCCATGCCTGGAGCTCTGGCTCAGCCAGCAGCCTCACTGTTTGAGAGTTCCACTTGACAGGCTAACCTCCTGCTGCTGAGCCTCTGCTCACCCCATGCCCTCTCCCTGGCCTGCCCTTCCCTCTCTTTATTTCTCCACCTCATGTGCCCCGCCTCATCTGAACCTCACACCTCACTCATTTCTAGACCTTCTGCAGATCACCCTCTAGCCTGGTTCAAGCAATCAACTGCCTTCAAAAACACACAGTGGGCACCTGATGTGTGCTGGGGACATGGCATTGAGTCCCTGCCCTCAGGGAGTGCCCAGTCTAATGAAAAGGACAGACACAGGCAACTAAAATCCTGTTTTGCTGATGCCGGGATGAAGGGTGCTTACAGGACTGCATAGAAGAGCCCCCGACATAGCTGGGAGATCAAGAACAGCTTCCCAGGGAGGGTGGGGCTTCTGTCAGGCCTCAGAGGAGGAGGGCGTATTCAGCCCACACAGCTGGCAGAGAGCACAGCCTTGGGAAAGGCCTGGGCTCACCCGACCCAGCCTCAAGATATCTCCTCCCGGTAGCTCCTTTGCCATAAACCTAGGCCGGGAGCATTTCCAATTCTTTGGGAAAGGAAAACTCTCTAGGAGGATGAAGATTTATTTATTTGATTGTAAAGTGAAAGCCAGACCAAGGCTGGGCATAAAGAAGAGGGATAATAAAGAGCGGGCAGAGGACAGCACCTTGCACCCCGGGAACCGAGTCAGCCTGTCAAGCCTTGCAGCCTAAGGACCCTGAGCCGACCCTCCCCTCAGCTCAGTGATCCTCCAATAAAGGTCCCGCCACAAACACATAGCAAGCGCCTCCTGTTTGCCAGCTGTGTGCCAGGTGCCAGGGATACAGCAGCAAACGAGACAAAGTCCCTGCTATCAGCCAGAGTTGGACATGGACTTGGCAGTGACAGGCCAGGGCTGTGCTGAGGCAGCAGGAACCCTGGGGCCTCAAGAGCACAGTAGCAGCCCCTGGCCCGAAGTGGCAGGGGTGGAGGGGCAAGAGAGGGTAGGCAGAGAGTGTCCAGGAGCGGGGGCTAAGTGAGGGAAGAGGGTGTGCAGGGCGCTCCCCAGCCGTGCCCTGGGGCCTCTATGTCTGCAGGAGCCCTGACACGGGACCACTACCATGGCCCTGCTTCTTCCACCCCTCAACTTGCACCCCAGGCAGCCCACCCCACACCTCCGGCTACCCCCCTTTTATTTTGTTTTATTTCTTTTTTGAGACAGAGTCTTGCTCTGTCACCCAGGCTGGAGTGTAGTGGTGACATCTTGGTTCACTAAAACCTCCTCCTCCTCCCAGCTTCAAGCAATTCTCCCGCCTCAGCCTCCCAAGTAGCTGGGATTACAGGTGCCTGCACCATGCCAAGCTAGTTTTTGTATTTTTAGTAGACATGGAGTTTCACCATGTTGACCAAGCTGGTCTCAAACCCCTGACCTCAGGTGATCTGCCTGCCTCAGCCTCCCAAAGTGCTGGGATTACAGGCGTGAGCCACCGCACCTGGCTTCCTGCTGCCCCTTGAGTCCTTGCCCTGGCAAACAGTCCCAGCCAGCCTTGTTCTCCGGGGTCAACTTGGCCATAGCTTCCTCCATGTATCCCCTCCCTGCCCACCCATACCTAGTCCAATCTCACGGAGGTCCCAGGACAGAGGCTGGGCCACTGTCTAAGCAGACACAGACCCTCTAACATAGCCCAAGGTGCCATGGACAACCCCCCCATCTCTGCAAGGGGTCCCTTTAGAGATCCCCTCTGCTCCCACAGGGAGGGGACAATAACTGACCCACTCCCAGGTGTGACAACTTACGATCCAATAATTCTCTCTGTCTCTTGTCAGTTTCCTGCTTATGGAGACAGAATGAGATGAGGGCCAGGGGAGCCAGGGGACGCTTGGGATAATGGAAATTGCTGGACTGTTATAAGCCCTGAAGGGTGTGTCTTGCCTCAATTTTAACTATGCTCTTTAGAATGTTGGGTACTTGGCCAGGCACAGTGGCTCACCCCTGTAATCCCAGCACTTTCGGAGGCCGAGGCAGGTGGATCACTTGAGGTCAAGAGTTCAAGACCAGGCTGGGTGCGGTGGCTCAAGCCTGTAATCCCAGCACTTTGGGAGGCCGAGGCGGGTGGATCACTAGGTTGAGAGATCGAGACCAACCTGGTCAACATGGTGAAATCCCATCTCTACTAAAAATACAAAAAATTAGCTGGGCATGGTGGCGCACACCTGTAATCCCAGCTACTCAGGAGGCTGAGGCAGGAGAATTGCCTGAACCCAGGAGGCAGAGGTTGTGGTGAGCTGAGATCGTGCCATTGCACTCCAGCCTGGGTGACAGAGCAAGACTCTGTTTCAAAAAAAAAAAAGAATGTGGGGTGCTTGATGCCTTTGTCTGTAGCTTGGCCTCAGGCACCATTTCTGGCAACAGGAAACTTCATTCCATGCCTCATCCTGGTTTGTGTGCAAAAGCGTTCTTTGCCCCATTATCTGCAACCATGAAAAACTGGAAACGGCCCTCAGGCCTAACAGTAGGGAGGGTTCTAAACTCTGCAAGAGCAAGGACAACATCTGCCTCGTTCATTGTTAGGGTCTGCAGTGCCCAGTGTGATGCGCAGCACACAGTAGCTGCTCAGGAAACATCTGGGGATGGAAGAGGATGAAGGAAGGAGGAAGGGAGGGAGGGAGAACAAAAGGGAGAAGAAACTTCGAGAGTTCTTCTGGAATCTCAGAAAGCAAACCCTTCCCTGCTTCTGCCAAGCTGGAGAAGACTCACCTTTTGGGGTGCTGTGACTGTCCATTTTCTTTTTTTTTTTTGAGACTGAGTTTCACTCTTGTTACCCAGGCTGGAGTGCAATGGCGCAATCTCGGCTCACCGCAACCTCCTCCTTCTGGGTTCAGGCAATTCTCCTGCCTCAGCCTCCCGAGTAGCTGGGATTACAGGCACGCGCCACCATGCCCAGCTAATTTTTTGTATTTTTAGTAGAGACGGGGTTTTACCATGTTGACCAGGATGGTCTCGATCTCTTGACCTCATGATCCACCCGCCTCGGCCTCCCAAAATGCTGGGATTACAGGCTTGAGCCACCGTGCCCGGCCTGACTGTCCATTTTCAAAACATCCATCAAGGTCTCCAAAACTTAATTCCATCTTGAGTGTTTTTCCTTTTCCTTTTTCATCCTCCACCGTTTTTTTAATGCTAACTATTGACTTTCTTGTTTGGAGAGGCTGATTGAGCTGTGGCTCGGGGGACTCAAGACAGTCACTTGAGACATTTGGAGTTCTGTTGCCTCCCCAGTCCCCCACGCTTGGCGCCAGGGAAACCATCTCTGATGAGAGCCGATTATCTTTACACTCTAGAACGTCACACTCTAAAACACAGGCTGAGCGAATCAGAATTCTCCGTGACTAATGTACATTCAGTGAAAATATCAGAATGCCTGTTAACAGAAGGCTGATGGAAAAAACCCATGTGCCAGTGAAGTTCCGTGGCTGATGTCATTTGAGAGTCACCGGCTCCAAGCCTGGGGAAGGCTGTGAGATCACCTGTCTGGGGGCCACTCCGTCTCATCCCTCAGGGCTGAGTCAGTGCCCACGGTCCTCCCTCCGGAGAGAGTGGCGGGCAGGGGAGGCCAGCAGACAGGGGCGGGGCACGCATGTCAAGTGAGTACGTGCTGTGTGTCGGGCACTGTGCCAGGAAGGATCTCGTGCAGTCTGAGAACAACCCTGCCAGGTGAGATTTATTTATCAGCCTTTTGCAGAGGGAGCTTCCTGTGGGATCTCAAAGGATAAAGAGGAGTTACTTGGGGGAAGTGGAGAAGCCTGGAAAGGCATTCCATGAAGAGGGAATGGCATTGAAAGGCAAGAGGCAATAAATAGAATGAAAGCAGTCTGGTGTTGCTAAAACTGAAAGTGCCGGCAGGGAGAGGAAAGGACAAGGCTGGAGAGGCGGATGGGGAAGGAGCAGGGAGGAACAAGCTAGAAGCCTGGAGAAGCTGGAGTAGGCTGTCACTGTCATTTAGGAGAGAGATGATGTGTCAACGGCCTAGCCCAGGCTCGACTTTCTTCTCTCATTCACAGGACTTACTGGTGTCCCCTGGTCTAGAGAAGAGGAAAAAACACAGGGAAGAGAAAGAGACCAGAGAAACAGGGTGATGTGGGAAATTGCCAGGGAAGACTCTCAGAGATGTCTAAGCCAGCCTGGAGTCAGCAGGACCAGGTGGCTGATTCAATGCCTACAGAGGCTGAGGGGTGGGGAGGACCCAAGAATGACACCCAGATTCCGGTCTCCAGAGCTGATGGCGGGGCTGCCTCTGATGCTGGGACTCACGGGAGGCCCTGATGGAGGAAAGAAGCTGCATGGCCTCGTGGACATGCTGGGTTCGTGGTGCTCACGAGATATGAGCCCAGGATGACAGGGTCTGACTCAGTAGTGGGTCTAGACCCAACATCGAGGCACAGATGTTGGTCGTGAGCTTGACAATGATCCCTACAGCCACAGATGAGAGGGGTGCACTTGGAGTGTGGGGGAGGCTGCAGATGAGCACCCCATCCATTCATCCTGCATACAAGTTCCGTTTGGCCTGCAAAGATTTCAAAAATCTTCGAGCCAATGTTTAAAAATCAAGCGTGCTCACTTAAAAATACAGATCTCTGGCTTCTTTTGGAAACGCAGAAGACTTGGCAAGAGGGGCTGGAAATCTCTCAAAGCAACCACCACCGAGGAGCAACCATCACCGACAGGGGCGCGCGCTCTCCTGCTCACCGCAGCCCCCACCCTTGTCTATTGCCTCCCGGAACCTGAGGCTAAGCAGTTCTTGTTGGTGATCACAGCACCTGTAATGAGCCTTTGTCCCATATCTCCATCAAATGCTGGGAAACAAAGGGTAGTCTCGGAGAGTCAGAGCCACGTGTTTAGGTAAAATAGAAGAGCATATATCTTTGCAGAGGCCAAGACAGTTTCCTTGTCCTTAGCACACACAATTAGTCTGTATCAAAGGCCTAGCCCAGCTCAGACCTTCTCTCATTCCCGGGACCTACTGGTGTCCCCTGGTCTAGAGTGAGAAAACACACAGGGAAGAGAAAGAGATTGGAGAGAGTGTGATGTGGGAAATTGCCAGGGAAGGGACTCCCAAAGATGAGGACCGCTGGAAGTCAAATCGGGTCAGGCATGAAGGCTCTGTGCCATGCCAGGGTGCACAAGGCCACACGTGTCCACACACGAAGAATTGCACACATATGCACACAAACACACATGTGCACACACACACACCAGAACATCTCTAGGCCTGCTTCCTTTCACGTGTGCATGCCTATCTACACACAGAGGCACAGGTGTGCATACTCAGAGGGCAGACACAATGAAGGGGTGCATTTGGATAGACACGCAAACACCCACATGCAGGCACACAGTCACATACACTCAGGCACAAAGACGTACGTGTCTGCACAGACACGGGCGTACCCCTGTGCACAGAGCCACCCAAGCCTGTACCCTCCCAGGAATCTGTGCTCCCACCTCACAAAGCTCTGCCAGTTCCAAACCAGCAACTCATAACCAAATAAATGTGATAAACAACTCCCCTCCAGATGGCCCCGCACACACCCCCACTCCTCTTGCTTAGAGGGATGGCACATTTTATGCCAATAAATCCTCCTGTTTGAAAACATTTGCCTTCTTAATTGGCCCGTTTATGGGTAAAATATGTTTCTGGGTAGTGCTCTGCCAGAATGGGATGCTGAGATGCAGGGCTGTCGGCGTGTGCTACCACCCGGCCTGGAGGGGTTCGGCTTGGCCCGCCCCCAGAGACAAGGCCCCAAGCAGGGGGAAGGGGTCTCAGCACTGCCAGGACTAGCTCCTCCATGATCTTTTCCTCCCTGTGCCTCGATGTCTTTCTTGGGGTTCACATTTGTTGAGCTTACTGTATGCGGCACTGTCCAAGGTCTTCAGAGGAACCTGCAGGTCCTCCCTCCATTTCTCTGGTGATGAGCCTGTGAGGGGCAGCTGACTGTCATAGTCCCCAAAGATATGTCCACATCCAAATCCCCGGAACCCGGCACCCTGGCCCTCCTCATGACTTTATTTAGGAAAACGGTCTTTGCAGATATAATTAAGGATCTTAAAATGATATCATCCTGGATTATCCCAGTGGGCCATGAATCCAATGACAAGTGTCCTTATAAGAGACAGGAGAAGACACGCAGAGGAGATGTAAACGCAGAGTAGAGATTGTAGGCTACAGCCCGGGAAGGCCAGGGATCCCTGCATTTTTCCAGAGCAGGCAGGGAAGGGTTCTCCCCCGGAGCATCTGTGGGAGCGGGGCCCTGCCGACACCTTGATACAAGACTCCTGGCCTAAGCAGCGAGCGAATGCCTGTCTGTTGTTTTCAGCCGTTCAGTTCATGGTCATTTGTCACAGCAACCTCAGGAGACTGATCCACCCCCTCAAGTATAGGAGGTGCCCCGACTGCACACAGCCAGGCTCAAATCCATCCCCTGCTGCCTCACGGGCTCTGCAGGAGACCCATGCTGGAGGTGGGGAAATGGAGGCCCCAAGAGGGTCAAGGCACCAGCCGGTGGCCAGGCAAAGACCAGAACCCGGCACCCTGGCCCTCCTCATGCTGCACCTGCCCTGGCAGTTCCCACAGCAGGAGCAGGGAGGGAGGAGACCCAGCCTAGGACAGCCCCAAGAGGAGGGTCCCCTCAGGGTCCCACTCTGAGATGCACTGAGGAAGGACAGGAGAGAAACCTCCTTGGGGGTTCCATTTTCTTCCATTCTAAGATGGGCCGAGGGTGGGTAAAGCGTGAGGACCCCTCACAGCCACTCTAGTGAGTGCTAAGATGTGTCGTGTGCCAGGACAACCTCTCCTTCACATGCCCCCACTCCCCTCATCCCCGCCCGGGGTGGTGGGTGCTGATAGCTCCGCTTCCCTTGCTCAGGTGGGAGAGGGAGGCCGGTGAGACCCCCACAGAGCCGGGTCACCAAGCTGGTTGACGACAGAGGCGCCTCTGCTTCCAATGCCACCTACTATGCTGCCTCCCAGGTAAGAGCCAGGCCACCAGAAGCAGCGTGAGACCTGGTCCTCTTTCCCCTCTCATCCATTAAATGCTGGTCTCCGGCTCAGTGGCCTATTGTGGGCCAGGGTGGGTCGGAAGTTTGAATCACCCATTGTGTGGTCTTGGTCAAGTCCTCTCCCTCTCTGAGCCTCTATCTTCTCATCCGTATGATGGGGAACGTGGTAACAGCCATTCCTAAGCGTTGTCATGAGGACTTGTGGAAATAAAACCCCGGGAGTCCTTACCAACATGCTGGCACCTAGCAAGCACTCAATAAATGCTGGCGGGTGTTCCAGCAAGGTTAGAGGTCAGTGAGAAGGAGCGCCTAGTGCCTGGCCACGGAAGGTCACTTGACTGGCTAGGATGCCAATGGAGGGGAGTGGGCGAGGCTGGCCATGCTGGCGGGGGGGACCTTGGCCCTGCCCCTGCACTCCCCCTTAATACCCCTCCCCAAAGGGCACCAAATCCTCTGCCCACAGCTCAGCACAACTGCTATTCTGAGAACCAAGTGGTGCCTGAGTGAGCCGTAGGGACAGGGAGGAGGGGAGATGGGAGCATCGTCCGCATGTGTAACCAATGTGACAGCTTAAGTTCCCAGTCCTGCTAATATGATCACAAACCAGATCATCAACGCTAGCCAGGAGAGGCTGGCTAAGGCTAAACACAGGAAGAACAAAGGAAGGTGGCAATGTTGGTGCCACCAAAGCAGGCTCTGCAGTAGCAGTGACTGCGTGGCCTCCAGAGCCAGGCCTCTGGTCCCCTTCTCCATTGCAGGCAAAGCAGCAGCCCTTTTCTGGTTCATGTCATGGGCTTCCCTGTAAGATCTCATTTGACCAAATGAGTTTGTGGTCAGAAAACATTTAGAACAGCCCTATCCTGATCCAATTGTCCTTTTCATCAATTAATTCATTTTGTTCAATTTAGCACGTACTGAATACCTACTCAGCGCAGGCCTGCAGTGGTGCTAAGCACGGGACTCCACCACTTATGGTATAAAGGGAGGCATCATACAAGGAAATGCGGCTTCTACAAGGAAGAGAGCCAGGCAGGAACGCATGTGTGTGGAGATATGAAGATATGTAACTGGGGAGCCAAGGGTCTTGGAAGCAGGCCAGGCAGAGGAGCCTTGCCCTTGCTCTCGAGGACAAGTGGCAGGTGTGGGAGTGACAAGAGCCAGCCCAGAGATTAAGAGGTAGCCCTGGTTGCTGAGTGGAGAATGGTTTGTAGGTCTGGGAAGCAGCAGGAAGGCCAGTGAGGAGGTCCTGAGAGGCGAGCCATCCTGGTGGCCTGGAACAGAGCCAGGCAGGTTTCATGGGTGTGCAACCTAAGCAACCACACAGGGCCCTCACCTAGAAGGGCCCCACATGGTTTAATAGTCTATTGTTGCTGTCTTGAAATTCTTTTTTTCTTTTTTAGACAGAGTCTCACTCTGTGGCCCAGGCTGGAGTGCTGTGGTGCGATCTCGACTCACCACAACCTCCACCTCCTAGGTTCAAGTGATTCTCCTGCCTCCGCCTCCAGAGTAGCTGGGACTACAGGGAACTACCACTATGCGCAGATAATTTTTTGTATTTTTAGTAGAGACGAGGTTTCACCGTGTTAGCCAGGATGGTCTTGATCTCCTGATCTTGTGATCCACCCACCTTGGTCTCCCAAAGTGCTGGGATTATAGGTGTGAGCCATGGTGCCTGACGAAAGTCTTAATAATTTTTGAATAAGAGGCCCTGCATTTTCACTTTGCACTGGGCCCCTCAGTAATGTAGCCGGCCCTGATCAAAGCAGAGCAGGGATCTTTCTGAAACAAGCAAAGTCCTGAACAGACTTTTCCCACTGTTGTGTTGGAGCTGGCCTGTACTAGGCCCAAGAGCCTTTGGTTCACTTTTTTTCCCCACGTATTCCAGTGACCACAGGAATGGTTGCATTTGAAGGAATTTTTTGTCACGTTGGTAGTTTGAAACTGGCCATGGTAGGAGAATGTACACGGTGGAAATCAGCAAAGATGACAAAGCAGGTCTTTATTTTTTCTGAAGGCATTTCTTCATCAGCGCTGCCCCAAGTGCACCCAAGGTCCTCCTTTGCAGTTTGATAAAAACGGGCTTCTGGGCACCCGTCCCCAGGCCTTGCTGGCACTGTGCAAGGTGAGGCTCAGCCCCCTGAGGCCACGTCTGGCCCACAAACCTCCCAGAAGGAGGCAGAGGAAACTGGTGGAATGGGGTTGGACAAGGAAATTAGCCTAAGATATGGGGATGGGCAGCTCACCAGGAAAACAGAGGGCAACGCTTTGGGGTCTATGCTCTTGGAGAACCAGCTCCAGGGCAACAACTGAAGTCCCCAGCCTGGGACCACTGCCACCCTCCCAAGAGCTGGTTGCCTTCCACCTAAGCCAGATGCAGGGCCGGAGTTGGAGGACACACACCTGTCCATGTCCCCAGCTCTGCCGGGCTCCTGGGCCCAGCACAGGGACCTGGAACAGGGAGACTGCCTGGAAGAGGAGCCAGCGGCGCACAACTGCAGCCCCCAAACCCCGCACCACAGCGAGGATTTTCGTACACAGTGACTACCACGGCCCCACCTCCTGGCTGGCTTCTCTTACACCTGAGCCTCCAGACCCTGGCACCAGCCAGGACACAGCCCTCTCCCGACCCATAGGGGTGTCCCTGCGGGCAGGGGGAGGGAGTGAGGGGGATTGTTGGGGGCGCGAGAAGCACGGAGAGAGGGGAAAGCGAGGAAAGGGAAGGGAGCAGCCCCGGATGCTAAGCGGACACCGCTCGCCGCCCCACTCCACCGCCTCCTCTCCCTGAGCCAGGCGCAGACCACGCGGAGGAACCCACCGTTTTTTTTCCCGCGGTTAGACGCCAGCGGTGCCTCACAGCCTGGGACGTGGCGCCACCTGCAGGCCCCTGGCCGCGCTGCAGCGTCAGCCCCTCAAACCCGGGAGGAGGGTCGGGTAGGACCCCACACTCTCCAGATGACCCCCTCTCGCCCCACAGCGTTTCCCAAAAGGTATTCGGCGGAACTCACACCTTGGTCAGGTAGTTTGGGAGATGTCCCTTGGAGATTCCCAATGCACCTTTGCCCCGAAGTCTGGCTTGAGTGAGCACTTCTGTTGCCTAAATAAACACAAGCCTCAGGGAAGTGATTCTTTCTAGGCCACAGTTTCCTCATCTGCAGAATGGGGATTAAGATGTTGCACTAGAAAAGATTATTTCAAAGACTAGGTGGGGTTCTCAGACTTTAATGAGAAAGAGAATGATGGAAGCATGTCGGAAATGCAAGTTCCTGAGTTTGACTCTCCGGGGAATTCTAATCCATGCAGGAATCTGCAGGTAGGACCAGCCCCAGCAGATTCATATGCGGAAGGTCCGCCAACACCAGAATGAGACTTGCTGAGGGACTGGGTCGTCAGTGAGGCTAGAAAAGCAGGCAGGAGCCATATGGTACCTCCAATGTGGAAGCTGTAACTGTCCAGAAGAGGAGGTTTGTTGCTGCTGCTCTTATTTTGAGACAAGGTCTTGCTCTGCTGTCCAGGCTTGAGTGCAGTGGTGAGATCATGGCTCACTGCAGCTTTGACTTCCCCGGCTCCAGCAATTCTCCCACCTCAACTCCTGGGGTAGCTGGGACTGCAGGCGTAAGCCACCATGCCCAGCTAGTTTTTTTGGTTTTTTTTTTTTGAGACGGAATCTCGATCTGTCGCCCAGGCTGGAGTGCAATGGCACAATCTCGCCTCACTGCAAACTCCACCTCCTGGGTTCAAGCCTCAGCCTCCCGAATAGCTGGGATTACAGGTGCATGCCAATACGCCTAATTTTTGTATTTTTAGTAGAGACGGGGCTTCACCATGTTGGCCAGGCTGGTCTCAAACTCTTGAATTCAAGCAGTCCACCAGCCTTGGCCTCCCAAAGTGCTGGGATTACAGGCGTAAGCCACTGCACCAGGATCCAGGAGAGATCCAGAGTCAGGGCTGTTTAGAAAGATCACTCTGGCAAGGTGGGTGGCAGAGACACCAGGAGGTGACTGCTTTTGTTGCCCAGGTGAGATTTAATGGTGTCCTGGACCAGATGGTGGCAATGGAGGGGGAAGGAAGGGACAGACTGCCGAGGTAAATCCTTTAACTCTTCAGGAATACTGAAAGAAAACACTGAAATTTTTTATTATAATTATTTTAAATAATTATATTTTAAAACTTCAAGGAGTTGTGTATTACACAATATATGAGTACAGTGGTACATATATATCATTTATTAATAAATATGTTATAAACTCACAAATATTCTTTTGATAGGGGTTCAGAGACCAGACGAGTTCATTCAATACCTGGCACATACTAAATGCTCTGTGTTAGCTATCACAGCAGACTGTAGCTCCCATAAACAGTCCCAGTAGTATCTCCTATCCCCCAAGCTCTTTTAGAACTAGCTATGCCAGCCGGGCGCAGTGGCTCACGCCTGTAATTTCAACACTTTGGGAAGTCAAGGCAGGCAGATCACCTGAGGTCAAGAGTTCAAGACTAGCCTGGCCAAAATGAAGAAACCCCATCTCTACTAAAAATACAAAATTAGTGGGGCATGGTGTATGCCTGTAATCCCAGCTACTCAGGAGACTGAGGCAGGAGAATAACTTGAACCCAGGAGGTAGAGGTTGCAGTAAGCTGAGATCCTGCCATTGCACTCCAGCCTGGGCAACAAGAGCAAAACTCCGTCTCAAAACAAACAAACAAAAATAAAACAAAACAAAAAACAGAACTAGCCATGTCCCCATCAAGAGGTGGAGTCTAATTCCCCTCCCCTAGAATCCTAGGTGGGTTTGCAACTCACTTATAACCAATAAAATGCAGTGAAGTGATTCTGCATAACTTCTAAGGCTAGGCCACAAAAGATGGTGCACCTTCCACTTTGTTAGCTGGGACAATCACTTTAAGAGCCCTGAGCTCTGGCTATACTGAAGTCTCCATGCTGTAAGAAGCCCAAGCCACATGGAGGGGTCTCAGGTTCCTGACAGCCCCAGGGGACATCCCAGTCAACAACCACATCAGCTGCCACACGTAGCACACCACTGACTGGAGAAATCCCCCAATAATTCCAGCCTTCAGCCATGGAGGTCATCCTAGTGTTCAGGTCTTCCCAGGTGAGGCCCCAGTTATCACAGAGCAGAGGCAAATCATCCCAATGGCCCTTTCCAGATTTCTGACCACAGAATCTATGAGCATAACATAGTTGCGCTGAGTGTGGTGGCTCACGCCTGTAATCTCAACACTTTGGGAGGTCAAGGCAGGTGGATCACCTGAGATCAGGAGTTCAAGACCAGCCTAGCAAACATGGCAAAACCCTGACTCTACTTAAAATACAAAAATGAGCCAGGTGCAGTGGCACGCACCTGTAATCCCAGCTACTCTGGAGAATGAGGCACAAGAATCACTTGAACCCAGGAGGCGGAGGTTGCAGTGATCCAAGATTGTGCCACTGCACTCCAGCCTGGGTGACAGAGTGGGACTCTGTCTCAAAATAGAAAATAAAATAATTGCTTTTCACAGCTAAGTTTCAGGGGGTGGGGTTTCATGCAGCAATGGAGAAGTGAAACAGTGATGAGTATGTACCGGGTATCTGCCCACACTTTCTAGGAGGGAACCAAGTGTCCCTACATAGCCGCCCAAGCTGAGCAGGGAGAGGAATTTTCCTTCCAAACCAGGAGCTTTATGAGAGCTGGTATAGAAGTACTATAAAAATTTTTTTATTTTGTTCACTTGTTTGTTTTTATGAGACAAGGTCTTGCTCTGTCACCCAGGCTGGAGTGCAGCACTCTGATCATGGTGCACTGCAGCCTCAACCTCCTGGGCTCAAGTGATCCTCCTGCCTCAGCCTCCCGAGTAGCTGGGACTACCGATGCATGCCACCATTCCTGGCTAATTTTTGTATTTTTAGTAGAGACACGGTTTCACCATGTCAGCCAGGCTATTCTCAAACTCCTCAGATGATCTGCCTCCATGGTGGTCTCTGTCAGTGCCACCCACTCAGCAACTATCCCTCCTTCTTTGCTAAAAGAAACCCAATTCTCTCCAGGCATCAAGTAAGCAGGCAGTAATATATTCAGGGAAGGAAGGCTCCACCCCCAGCCCTATGGGAGAGCCCTTTTGGACTCTTTTGTCCTGTACAAACATTCCAGACTACTTTGCAGCAAGAAATGGCCATGTGACAGTTATGGTCCACGAGGCATAAAGGACAAGTTGTGAGAAGACTCTGGGGAAGCCTGGCCGGCTAACATGGGCTCGGGTGAAGGGAAAGCTTGCGGGTGCTGGGCCTGCTGCTTCGTGACACTGGCTGTGTGAGGAAGGATCATCTCACAACCAAGAGAAGGCAAGCCTTCCGGCCAGGTGTGGTGACTCACTCCTGCAAACCCAGCACCTTGGGAGGCCGAGGTGTGGCAACAGGAGCGAGGTGGGAATGTCGCTTGAGCCCAGGAGTCCAAGTTCAGCCTGGGCAACATTGTGAGACTTCCTCTCTACAGAAAATGTAAAAATTAGCTGGGAGTAGTGTGCCAGCTACTCAGGAGGCTGAGGTGGGAGGATTGCGTGAGCCCAGAAGTTTGAGGTTGCAGTAAGCCATGATCACATCACTGTATCCAAGCCTGGGTGACAAAGTGAGACCCTGTCTCAAGGAAAAAAAAGGGGAGGGAAAAAGCCTCTGTGTCCAGGTTGCTGGAGCAGAAGAATGCAAAGAATCTGGTTCTTGAAGATATGGTTGAACCACTACTCCGAACCCAGAACCCCATCACCACCACCACCAAGACTTCTTGTCCTGAGATTTTTAGACTGTAACCACCTTGAGGGCAGGGACTCTAATGCCCGTACTCCTGGCATCTTAAATAGTACTTAGCACATAGTAGGTGCTCAAGAAATATCTGTTGACTAAGTTTTCATGAATAAGCAAATGTCTTCATTGCTTATACCAGCGGGTTAAGGCTTCTGTTACTTAAAGCCAAGGAATCCTGACTCACTAACTTCTCTCTCTGGCCCCAAGATCCTCCTCAGAACAGGAGAGGGGCTGGGGATTACTTAACACCGTACCCCATGGGCCCTGGCACAATACCCACACCTAGTAGAAATAAGCAGCTGTTGCTCAGAGGAGTCACAGACCCTGCCCTGGACCTGGCTTCCGGGTCCACCAGACCTGGAAGGTTGAGTCTGCAAGTTCCCCTCACATAGACCTATGGCGAGAATCCCTGTGGTAGCTGATGAGAAGAGCTTAAGGAAGTCCACTGGGTTTCCCACACCAAGTGATACCCAGAGGCCACACCAATGCAGGCTGAGAGGGTGGAAGCTGGCAGCCAGCACTGCCACTACATTTGTCTTGAAATGAAAGAACTTCTGAGACTAGCCAGACCCAACCTCCACACAAGTCATGAATTTTCAAGCCACTATCTTCAAGTCCCAGTTCTAAGTATGACAGCCCTGGGATGGCCCAATGATGGGTGAGGGACAGGGCATGAGCCGCTCCACATAGACAGGACCTCAGAAATGATCTGCTCCCATCCCTTTGCTTTCCAGGTGACAACAGGAGCCCCAGGGAGGGAAAGCAACTTGCCCCAGGGTGCCCGGTGAGCAATGATGGTGTCTCATTGTGAACTCAGGCTGGTTTTACTTTAAAAGGTTTGGGAGTGAGCACAGGGTGACAAGGGTGTCCTCTTAATACTGCAAATTTGCATGCAGAATTAAGAATGAGTATGTAGAGATCTACCTTTCTGGAGGGTCCACAGCATTCATCAGACTCTCAAGGGGATACAAGACCAAAGAAAAGGGGACAGAGCTGGGCCAGAGTCACCTGTTGAGTCTCAGCAGTCCTGGGGTGCGCTCTGTGTCCCGGAGTCTCAGTCACGCCCTACACTTCCTCCCCATGAGAAAGGCCATTTCTTCAGTGTTCCTGATGAGCCCTGTCAGATGGTAAGGCTCCTGCTGGCACTGCCCATGGACATTGGCAGAAAAGAAATAGGGAATACCCTGGAGTGCCCAAGAACCAACTCCCCCTGAACTGGACCCAGAGAGTCCCCAAGCACAGTGAAGGCCAATCTAGAACCTGAACAGACTTCTAGTAAGACAAGCTCTGTTCTTTGGTTCAAACTGTTGACACACGTCATAGCTAAGTCTCCACATTTCCAGACTCCACCGTACACCTTGCCGGTCTGGAAAGGGTCAGCTCCCGAGGCAAATGATAGATTAAACACAACAGCAAAGTATGAAAATTAATCGAGATATTTAATAGACAGTGCAAACCATAATTTCATCTGAATATAAATGTATGCACATGTTTCCAATGAGTTATCTATCAGTTATCACAAACAGCAACAAGGACCTTATAGCTATGTTAGAAAACTGTATAGTTGGAACTTAATTCTAACAATCTCACTTGCTCTCAAGAGAACACCATCCATTTCAAATCAATGTCACAAACTCCAAAAGACCAGGGGAGCAAGGAGGTGGGGAGTGGGCCAGAGTGGCAAACACAGGGCCAGTACACAAGTGATGGACAGAAATACAGCTCTGGAGGAAATCAAAATCAGATGCATTATTACAGCTAAGGGCAAGGAAAAGCCTATGGCTTTTTAAAAACGACTTTTCTGCCAGTACCATACAAGTATACAAAGAGATGTGCGGCAAGTCAACTGACTCACAAGGACAGAGGCTACATTTCAGGTCATTTCAACTGTAATCGGTAGACCCTTTCCATTGAGGATTCAGCAGTGGAGTCAGCGTAGTCCAGAAGCTTAATGTTGGATTTGCAAATACAGTTTATTTTACAGAAATTCAACATTATAAACAGCAGGCACTTCCCATCCCACCCACCCCCCTCCCCCCACCCATCCCACCAGGTGCAGACCATGCTATGCAGAGAGTGAGCAGCAATGCGGCCCTACTGCTTTGGAGTGAGAGTTGAGAGCGATGGAACCTGCCTGCACCACGTCCTGCCTGCCCCGCACACGCACACGCCTGCTCGCTGTGCAGGCCACCAGAGTCTGTCTGGGCCCAGCCCGCGCTGGACCCGTTACATGGATCCAGCCCAGTTCTCCAATTCCTTCATGTCGTCGTCTTCCTCTTCTTTCTTCTTGGCTATGTGAAAAGAGAAAAGGCTGTTTAGGACAGTTGGTACTTTCAACATGTTCTGGCCGGACACTGGGGCTGACTGCGCTCCATGGTGTCTGTCAAACAGCCCTGCCCTGTGGCCAGCCTCCTCTCCAGGCTGTAGGCAGACTGCTCCTTGGTGCCTAAAAGCTGCCACATAAAACTATGGAAAACCAACATACTTTGGCAGTGCCCACCCTCCGCCTCTAGGAGGGCCAGACAAAACAAGAATTCTACACAGAGGCCATCGGGATTCCCACGAGGCTTCGGGCCCAGAGCCTCCAATGTGGGAAGAGAGTGGGAAGAACCCCCACAAGAGATCTAATCCTTGCCAACCCCCAATTTCACCTCCAGTGGCTTGACCCATGGCTACACAGCTCCAGGAGGCTTGCTGGATGGCCTCTGCCTACACAAGACTCCAGGCAGCTGACTCCACTTGAGGGGCCGTTTCCTCTCTATATACAGGAGAGGGAGGTGACCACACCGGTCATGCACCGCCCCCAGGACTCTCTCTCATGCCGTATCAAATTACCTCATTTTTTCTAGAAGTTCTGTGTGGATTACTTCTATCTGGGAGTGAAATACTGTGTGAGGGGATGGAGAAAGGGAAGAAGGAGGAAATGAAGATTTACAGAGCCAGGTCTGTAAAGGCATCGAAGTTGTTTCCTTTGCCCAGGGGCTGCCTCTAGGGGCCAGGGCTTTTGCAGGCACGCACAGTACAGGACACTAGACAGGGGCAAGAGCTGCCCTGCACTTGAGCTCTCATACCTGCTCACAATGCCTGGAACTTTCTCTTATTTAGTAAAAGAGGAAAAGTCATTCTAGAAAAGAGGCTCTCAACTGGGGGTGATCCTCCCAACCCCTACCCAAGGACATCTGGCCATGTCTGAAGACATTTTTGGTTGACATGACTCAGGGCGGTTGCTACTGGCATTTAGTAGGTAGAGACCGGGTGGTCCCGAACATCCACAGTGCGCCGGACAACCCTGCCCCCACCCTCCATCTCTCTGCCCAGAGAGTTATCTGGCCACATCCATAGCATCAAGATTAAGAAACCCT
The DNA here is from genome assembly GCF_049354715.1 of Callithrix jacchus. Taxonomy (NCBI): domain Eukaryota; kingdom Metazoa; phylum Chordata; class Mammalia; order Primates; family Cebidae; genus Callithrix; species Callithrix jacchus. The sequence continues at coordinate 5,450,579 of NC_133506.1, forward strand.
GTTCTAGAGAGAAATCGGAAAAAGGCAGGTGACATGGCCTCTGTGGCCATTACAGTGGGTCCTATCTAGTTCTCAATCTTGGGCAAGCTCAGGACACAAACCAAAGCCAACCGACCAAGATCACCCGCCACGTGCCCTGATGGGGGTATCGTAACTCTAGAAGCACTCACCGGGTTTTGATGGTAGGGCTATAGAGGGAACGTTTGGTAGAGGGACTGTTTCAGGTCCACTGATTTCCAGCAAATTTTTGTCTAGTTCCTCCTGTTCTAGTTCTTCTAATTCCGCCATGAGCTCATCCTGGTAAAAGGAAACACAATGTGAGTGCCCTCCCTGGGAATCCCAGACCCCATGGTCACGCCCCCTGCCTAATTAATGCTCAGCAGAGACACACACCCCTCTGAGAAGGTCTGCAGGGAGGTGAACTCCAGGTTCCACACCCTGTGATTCAAATATCCTAAAGCAGCTTCTGTTGGGGAACATGTCACTGCTGTGCATCACTGATGTACACCTCTGGCACCCTGCACTAGACTGTGAGCATCTGGGACCGGGGATGGTATCTTTGCCTTCCTGCGTCTTTGGCTCAGAGCTGGACACAAGAGTGAATGCTCAGGAATGCTTGCTGATTAGAAATGAACTCGATTTATCCATCAAACTCCAGTCTGAAAACATAAAAACCCTGGTGTTGAGAGCCAAAGGTAAGACCTGCAGGCTGTTTTCTCAGCTATATAGCAGGGGTCAGAAAGCACAAAGAAAGGTCCAGCAGAGAGGAGCAGAGCTTCAGGAGACTCAAATCTAGCACATAGTGAAGTACCTTCAACAGGGGCTGGTACTGTATTTTAAAAACCTAAGAGACTCAAGGCCCCAAATTGCGACAGCAGAAAGTGGTAGGTCCCGAGATCCAGACAGATCCCTCGGGTTAGGGGTAAGTGCTCCCTCCTCGGCTTTACCTTTCCCTCATGCTGAAGCTGTCTGAGGGCAAATCCTGTGAACTTCTCCAGGGCCTGGTCATCTCTGCTGCCCAGCTCTGTGCCAGGGCCTGCCCTGGAAAGGTACAGGCTAGCTACTTGTTGAAATCAGTTAGTGACCTGAAGCCTGCTGAAGGGTCCTGATGAATATTCCTTTACTCTACATAAGCTTCTACCCCCAAAAGGGAAAGTGTCCCTTACAATGCAGAATCCAGACAGGATTAACACCATGCCCTGTCTCTGTCCAAGTCCAAATGTTGCCTGCCTGAGAGTCTTCAAAGCACACCAAGGGGCAGCCTACAGGGGGTTGTTTGTGAAGCTTATGGAATCCGTACAAACCACTCACCTCGTCAAACTCTTCTCCAAACCCTACAGGTTTTGAAATTGCTGTTGAAATCTCCTCCGCAAGTTCTTGCTGGTCAGCAATGTCCTGCATTAACTCATCAACTTTATCGATGTCCCTTCAAATGAAATGGACAGGTATCATGTCAATTTATTAGGCTGTGCAAAGAGGTCCTGCAAGGCAAGGCAGGAGCAAAAACTGGGCCCCACACCATCAACTTCCCAGCCACACCCTGCAATTACTCCCTCTGAGGAGTTACTTAGCATTATTGCTTTCCTTCTCCCCTTTAAAACAGAGAATCACAGACTCAAGGGGATGGGAATGTCCTTAAGACACCACCCAGGACCAACATCCTAAGGAAATAAGGCCTAGCAAAGTCAGGTGGCACTCTCAAGGTCCTATGTCCGAATTAGTAAACATGTCAGTTAAGATCAGAGGACTTTAACTCCTAGGCCAACAGCTCTTTTTCAAGCCCAAGAGTAACTCCATACAGGGGGAAGTAAAAGCCAATCACAGAAGACAGCCATGCCGCCTGACAGGCCTTCCATCTACTCAGTCCACCTACGGATCCTCTAGGGCCCCAAAGGAAAGGCAAATATGCAGAATTTTCTTCTATACACTGTCAATCATAAAACCTATAATTATTCAAGACAATATATATACATATACATCAACATTTGCACAGTATTTTATGAGCTCCCTGCTAGGTTTCTAGGAGAACACAGAAATGAGGCATATATATTGTCCTCAATCAAGCACCTCGCTCCCGTGAACATCCACCTCAGACAAAACCTCACTTATTTGAAGGCTACTTCTCCTGCAACCTCATTTTTCTAGAGCAAGATCATCACACTTTTTCTGCAAAGGGCCAGACAGTGAATACTTTAGAATTTATGGCCATACAGTCTCTGCTGCAAATACTCAACCCTGCTACATAGCACAAAAGCTGCCACAGACAGTGTAAATTAAGGGACATGATTGTATTTCGCTAAAACTTTTAAGGCCAGACATGGTGACTCACACCTGTAATCCCAAAACCTTGAGAGGCCAGGGAAGGAGGATCACTTGAGGCCAGGAGTTTGAGACCAGCCTGGGCAACATAGTGAGACCCCATCCCTACAGAAAATTTTAAAAATTACCCAGGCATAATGTCACACACCTGTAGTCCTAGCTACTCAGGAGGCTGAAGTGGGAGGATTGCTTGAGCTCAGGACTTTGAGGGTGCAGTGAGCTAGGATTGGGCCACAGCACTCCAGCCCAGACAAACACAGCAGGACCCTGCCTCAAATAATCATAAAACTTTATTTACAAAACAGATGGCAAGCCCGTAAGCTGCATTTCCATGCTTTCCCTACCCACTGGACAGCACAGCTGAGTACCCAAAAGGAAGCAGAAAAGCCTCCTAGCACCCCCACATATATGCTGCCAAATCTAAGCACTAAAACAAATGCAGATTTTTTTTTTAAATTGAGATGGAGTCTTGCTCTGTAACCCAGGCTGGAGTGCAGTGGCACAATCTCAGCTCACTGCAACTTCTGCCTCCTGGGTTCAAATTATTCTCCTGCCTCAGCCTCCAGTAGCTGGGATTACAGGCACATGCCAAAACATCCGGCTAATTTTTGTATTTTTAGTAGACAGAGGGTTTCAACCATGTTGGTCAGGCTGTTGGTCTCAAACTCCCGACCTCAGGTGATCCACTCGCCTCAGCCTCCTGAAGTGCTGGGATTATAGGCATGAGCCACCACGCCTGGCCCAAATGCAGATTTTATTCATGAGAGCGGTCTTCATTTGGAGCCTCCTTACCTTGGCCTTTAGTTACAATTGTAACAAGCTTGGTTATCTAGTTTCTTAGGCCACTGTCATGAGAGGTAGCCATATAGGGGAAGAAGGACTGCTGAGGGCAAGATTATTGTCAATATGACACGTACAGCTGGGGAGCAAGGGAGAAGGCAGACAACTCCATCAAAAGCAGGCACCGGAACAGAGAGATCTAAAGCTCTCAGATGAACCACACATTTCAGGGCCCCTGACAGCATCAGGGAAAAATCAGGGGCACTGATTCTAATCCCATTTCTATCCAAGCTCCCATGTCACACAGCTTCCCCACCTTCATAACCAGAGGTCTGGAAAAGAGGACCTTCTAAAGAGAACCTTTCCAGCTTGAAACTATGCTCATCACAATAACACTGAATTACTCAGAAAATATTTTTGCAACCCATGAGATCTGCTTCCAAAGGCACATCATCCATTTTAGGAGTTCCAAAAAAGAATGAGAATTAAAACCAGCTCGGGTGCTCGAATAGGTAAGTCAAGGGATCCGTGTGCCCAAGGCCACGGCCTGAGTGCCCCGTGGCGCAGGGGTGGGTGGACACGTACATGTTGTCGTGGGCCGCCTTCATGGCCTTGGCGGCATAGCCCATGTTCTTGAGCACCTCGGTGTTGGTGTTGGCGTTCTCCAGGGCCTCCCGCTGGAACTCAATGGTTGATAATGTGCCGTCGATCTGTGCCAGCTGCTTCTCATACCTTTTCTTACGCTTCAGTGCCTGGAGGGCCGCTGCATGGGGGAGAAAACAGGGTTTCAGAGAGCCCAGGCACAGGGTGAGTCCTAGTGTTCACTGAGTCTTCTCCCCAGCTCTACTGGAAGCACCTCTATTGTTGCTTCCACTATAGCAGAGGGTTCATAAATTCTACACAGAGAGCACATTCAATTTTCTACAAAAACAAAATTCACATACCTCAAAACATGGCCAGTAAACAAGCACACAAGCCAAATTCAACCCTCCAGTAACCATGCGCACACACAAATCAAAGCAGGGACAGCCACTCGAGGAAGAAGACCCTCTGGGGTCAAACCCCAGCTCACAGGCTCAGATGAGCTACTTAGCTTCACAGATGGGGTCAGTGTGAGCAGCAAATGACATCATGTATGTAAACACCTGGCACATTAATCAGTGTATATACCCCTCAAAAAAAGCAGCTCCCATTATTATAAAGCAACTTGAAAGTGCCATTTTATGCCAACTACATTACAGAAATAATAAATATAATGACCATACCAAATACTAGACCAGTTTGGATTAAAAATGCTATTTCACTCATAGCCAACAACTCTGTAAACTGTTACAATGCTTCCGAAAAGTAACATGGCAACACAGCAACAATCATCCTGATGTTCTTAACCTCTGACCCAGTGGTTTCCTTCTGGAAATGTATTCACAAGCAAAAAGCCCCATGCCTGAAGATGGCTACAACAGCATTCTCCATCATCGAAAGCACAACGAAACTACAAAGAGACACAACCCCCTGCCACGGCCAAACCTAGAGTGTGCCCATTTGGTCAAGTCAGTGGCATCATCTGCCTTAGCCTCCTAGCCCGCAGAGACCGTATGTAAAGATCATCTCCTGGGAAGGTCCAGTAATCAGGCAAGCAATTTGACCAAGGTGAACGTGTAGCAGAACTGGGACCAAAACCACATCTCCCAACTTGAAACCCAGATTTCCTTCCCCTCATGGTCTCAGTTCCACTCTTCACACTGAAAAGTATCTTTAGCATATACCTTAGATGATGTTGGGGCTCAGAACACACTACCCCAAAATATGACCGTAGGAAATGAGAATGTACCACCACCAAACCCCAGAATATACTTCTCTGGCATATTTTGAGCTGGTTATTCTGGGAAACTGGTAGCTCAATAAGCTGTCCTTTCGTTTAAAAAAAAAAAAAAAAAAAAAGTACATCTAGGAAGGAAAGCTACATTACTAAAATTATCCGTCAGGAAGAGGGCTGCTCCAGACAACTGTTACTACCTAAGAGACCTTTTATCTGCGTAACACAACCTTTATTCACCATACAGCAATTCTTCCCCTCACCCTCCCGTAACTTGTGTCCCCACCCCCAGCCCAAGCCCCTATTCTTTTCAGTAACTCAGGATGCTATATAAGCTTCAAGCATCTGACTCTTCCTCAAGTCTCATATTTTGTGTGATTTCCACATGTACATATGCAACTAAATATGGTTTTTCTCTTGTTAATCTGTCTTACACCAATTTAGTTGGTAGCCCAGCCAAAGAGCCTAGAAGAGAAGCTATTTTTTGCTCCCCTGCAATGGGCATCAAAAACCAGGAAGGAGGCTTAGCACAGACTCTGTCAGAAGAAATGGCTGAGCTGGACTGGGCTGGGTCAGGAGTACGAGCCTCACACACATGCACCCAGCACACACAGTCTCCCATGTCCTGGAGTTTTGGACCACGGCCAGCTCCTGCAGACTGGAGGTCACAAGCACTCCCCCATGGGGCTGTGGTTTCTCCATATGTCACATGAATAGGTCCCATGGTCTTTCTACTCACACCCCCTGCTGGCATGGAATTCTGTCCTAAGGACCATTTGCCAAGGGAAAATGGCTTGGCCTGCGTATAGCAGTCCACAGTTCCTCTAAAAGCAGCAGAAAAATTCTCCCAGCCAGTCTTTCCAACGAATGCTGACCAAAATACATACACACACACATGAAGAGAAATCATAAAACATCTGAACAACAACGAAATGTGCCTCATTAAAATGTGAAAATCCACTTAATCCGTTATTTCCCTTGATTCTGATATAGGCCGGAATGGCCCCTGACTTCAAGAAACTCATCCTGCAGTCACACCATGGGATCCTCAAGACCCTTCACTCTCACCTTCTGGTAGCACTAAGTCATGCTCACCTCATAAAGGCCTCATAACAGCGACCCTTTAAGGTTGGAATGACCACCCCTTTTAGTGGATGAGAAAACTGAGGTTCAGAGATGTCATGTGACTTAGCTCAGGTAACTGGCAGAGAGGGGACTTAAACCAGGCACGGAACCCCAAAGTCCATGCCCTGCCATTATGTTATGCCTCCCACTTAATGAAAAAGGAAGGATACTGCCCTGGAGGGATCATCCAATCCTGCAGGGAGTGACAGGGGGACGATGGGAACACAGAAGAGGGGATGAAATCCATCTGTTCCTTTGCTGAAAAGTTCCCAGTAGTTCTGTTTGCCACATGGTTTAATATGGCCTGCCAAGTCCTGCAGAGGCAAGGCGTTAGAAGTCTCTCCACAAGTCCAAGTCCTGGGAGGCCTAGCACAAGGTCTACAGAACCGCCTTTGCCATCAGTAATGTCAGAGGGAAGAGGTCCTGGGGAAGTCTTGTGAGTGCCCCAGGGCGTGCGGCTACTGGCCTGCTTCCCATGATTTCCTTGGTGCTGTGCTGCTTTCCCACAAAAGCCACACCCTAGACATACTCGAATCACCAAGTGAATCCTTCTAAGATCAAGTGCCAATGTCCCATAGGTACCCCTTTCCCAAGTCCCCTCCAGCCAGCTCCACCACCCACAGCCCTGCCCACCATTCAAGATTCACCAAGGCCTTCCAGGCCGGCATGGTGGCTCATGCCTGTAATCCCAGCACTTTGGGAGGCCAAGGTGGGTGGATCACCTGAGGTCAGGCATTAGAGACCAGCCTGGTCAACATGGTGAAACCCCATCTCTACTAAAAATACAAAAATTAGCCAGGCGTGGTGGTGCATACTTGTAGTCCCAGCTACTCAGGAGGCTGAGGCAGGAGAATTGCTTGAGCCCAGGAGGTGGAGGTTGCACTGAGCCAAGATCATGCCACTGCAGTCCAGCCTGGGCAACAAAGCAAGACTCCATCTCAAGGCAAAAAAAAAAAAAAAAAGATGCACCAAGACCTTCCAAGAGCCTGCTGTGTGATGGTGAAAAAGCAACAGGCAGTCCCATCTGCCTCCTATTTCATTTAATTATCCAGAGATCCCAAATGAACAAGGAGACTGGGGATCCGAAAGGTGATACAGCTCACCCAAGTCATCCTGCAGCCAAGTGAGGAGGGGAGTGGTCTGTGTGACTTCCAGCCCCATGCTCTTCCTCACGGGCTCAGAATGACAGCAAGTGACTCTGAGACAGTTCTTAAGAGCAAACACTCTGACAGAGCTGCCTTGTTTTTCAGTGTCCTGAGTGTAGCAGGAGCTTGATAAAATGCTTATGAAACTGGTTTTATACAGCTACATACTTATATTTAAAACCAAAGTTATTTCCCTATTAACATCATAGATTTAGAACTGCTTTTTCTCCAATACATTTTCCATTGGGAGTGACTCCTTGTATGCTAATCCTAACTTCCTCTGACCTCCACCCCCACTTCTAAAATCCCCCAAGCAAGATATGATCTGGAAGCAAATACCCAAATATACCAGGGAGGAAAGCAAGAGCCCATCCCCACCCCGAATGAAATAATGCTGATATTATTCATCTTTGCAGATCAGCAATCCAGCACAATTAATGATACGCAGTAAGTGCTTAGTATCTACTAAATTGAACCTCCAATTCATTTGTTTTACAAGGTTTTCATATATTGTATCCAGGGTTCTTCACGGGGACGCACCCACATTTTATCTCCTGGGCACCTCTGACCCAGAGAATTGATATCTTACTGAAACACAGGCTAGAACAATCACCTGGCAGCATTCCTGCTGGCCCATAAAACAGGGCGTTGCCGCAAGCACCTGGCTGGGAGGTGTGCCCTCTCATACTGGGGATAGGTCCTGAGCAAACAGTATGAGGGACAGTCCCAGGGAATCCCCCCAGGACTCCCCTGCCTGCCTGCAGGGTTCACACAGCTTCTTCCCCTCCTTGCAGTGAACTCTCCACGACTGTTGATTTTTTTTTTAATCTAGATCTATCTGCTGTGTATGTTTCTCAACTAGTTGAGAACTCCAAAGAGAAAGGCTACATGATTAATTTTCCCTACAGAAACTACTGAACAGGCTTCATGAGTAAAGTAACCTTAAAAATAGACATGGGGTCAGCATCTGTGCTGCAAAAGCAGATGTAGACAAATATTCACAGCACTTGAACCATCTCCTGTATCTCACAAATGTGTGGCACCAGTGGTGAGGTATATATACCAGGGCAAACTAAAGGCTCAGAGGTACTGGAGTGCTTCCGCAAGTAAAATGCCATTCTTCCTGAATACTACTACACTTAGTAAGACTTCCTCCAGCCCAGGCTTGTTTCTGATCCCAGAAATTTGCTTCTATTTGTAACCAACTCAATGTTTTCATAAATATTAAACATATATTGGTTCTTAATGTCTTGCCTTCTCCAGATTCCTGATGGTTAGATTACAAAACAAGTACTGGGTTAAAGAGAAGCTGTTAATCTAAATCGAATATTCAAAAAAGAGGTGTCTAAAGAAATCCCTTTTTGCCAGAGAACCCCCAGTGTCATTTGTAAACACAATGACTTTAACAACTGAAATCTAACCCAGGCCAATAGACGTTTAAGAGGTTGCTTTTAGATGGAAAAAAAAAAGTCCGTGGAATCTCCATATTTAATTATGCCTTTGCCGGTTCCAAGAGAGTAATTACAGCAGCAATTACAGAATCTAATAACCAGCTTTATTGGCTCTGAAAGCTGAAGCAAAAACAACTCCAACCATGTTGAAATAAACATTGGTCTCCAGACAGTTGCTTCATTAGACCCTCCCAACAGCTATTTGGAGGAAAGATACAGAACAGATACCCTAAGCAGCAGAGACCAGTCAAAAAGACATTCACCCAGGATGGAAACCCTTTCTGCAAGGCAACGGTTAGTGATTACAGAAACCATTTTTAGAGAACACATCAGTTCGATACAACTAGACAGGAGGTTCCTTTCTCCTAGGCAAACACAAATTATCTGAAGAGCTGCTGAGGAGGGCAAGTCTGCCTGTCCCAGATCTGGGGGTGTTCAGTATACTGATAAATAGCCCAGGGCATCTCAATAGATGCCAAGAAGTCATAACTATACACTCATGAGAAATTCAGGAATGGAGGGAAGGACGGCCCAATAATACTCTCACTAAATGAATGGCGGTGTCCACAGTCCTTTCGAATACCCGTGAGTCTACATTTGAAGTCATCTAACAGAAGGTACAGGGCTGGGAGGGAACAGGGGTGCTGCTTTCCCACTCTCAGCATGAACGACAAAGCAAATGAACACACTCCTGAGGACACTTACACACAAATGCAACACCAGGACTCCAGCCTAAGTGAGTGTTCTGAAGAACCCTCAGCAGCCTGGTCCCAGCAGGGCTACTGGCGGGCAGGGAGCCAAGCAAGGCTGAGGGAGCCCTACTTGCCTGCCTTCAGCAATCACTCAGATAGATCCTCCTGGCTCATTCTGCTGGTGAATAAACTCAGATATTCAGGCTGCACTCAGCCAAGAGAACCATGCCTGGCCCTCAAGCCACTGGTTGCTTTGCCGGACGAAGAGAGTGATGGGGGTGTCATCTGTCATCTGCCCTGTATGTACGGGCAAGAAAAGACCCAAAGTCGAGTCCACAGCCACACCACCCTGAACTTAGCCAGTGTTGTCTGATCTTGGAAGACCCCAAGTCAAAACAACAGTTAGTCACCAATGTCAAAGAAACCCATCCTCCTGTAAAGATGGTTATTAGAGACCATTTTTGTACCACAGAGCATTAGAGATCCCACCAAACTTTGACAAAATAAGAGCTATAATCATGCCATCAAGAATAGAGAGGGCTTGAGGAACTCTTAGAGATAATGAAGACTAGCCCCTCATTAGATAACTGAGAAACATGATGTCCAGAATAGGCAGCACTGCTTGCCAGGACCCCACAGTGAGTCAGAGGAAGAACTAGGACTAGAACCCAGGTCTCTAGCCCAGGACTCTTTCCACCACCTCAAGTCTGTTGTCTCCAAATTTAGTTGCTACAAATAAACCAGCAGTTCCCCGTGCCATAAGGAAAACAGTCTACCTAATGTTCTTTCATCTGGTTTCCAAACCCTGCCCTTGACAAACTCCATTTTAAAGCTCATGCTGATATATGAAAGAACCAAAAAGCTACCTGGTTTACTCCCTAGGTCCCCAAATAGAAGGGGAAAAAAAATAATGGGAAAGAGGTGCTAATCGGGCTGGTTCAAGAGTCCCTTCCCCTAATGAGTGCTGTTGATACACCTGCAGTTTCGGAAAGCAGGGCAGGGCTAGGCTCTCATTTCTCTACCCTGTGTGAGGATGGCTGGGACAGCATGGGCACACAGAAAGTTATTAGAAACCAAAAGGCACTTTGGAAGCCCAGACAGAGGCTGTTTTCTGTCCATCGCTGCTCAGACAGTGTCTCAGGCTCACCTGCAGGACGAGAGCCTCATCCTGCAAAAGCTTTGGTACACTGTCCCTGACACTGCTGTATTTATTCACATACAGCTGGAGAGTTGAGGCAAGAGGTGCAGACAGTTGTTTCAGAGCAGCCTCCTTCTCTGTGATGTATCTCCCTATTCCTCTAATTTGCTCTCTGTGGCCTGGAGCTAATGCACTCCATTTAGAGATGGCAAAATAAGTACTTGTGTATGACCAGGAAATCAGTCTGAAACCCTGCTGACTTCATGAGCAAACACACAGAGAGCCCAGTACTCCAATGCAACGGAAAATTCTAGACAGAAAGAAAGCCCCTTATCTGTTTGAAAGGGACAAAGATGGGCCAGGCACAGTGGCTCACGAGGTTAAGAGATTGAAACCATCCTGGTCAACATGGTGAAACCCCGTCTCTACAAAAAATACAAAAATTAGCTGGGCATGGTGGCACACACCTGTAGTCCCAGCTACTCGGGATGCTGAGGCAAGAGAATTGCTTGAACCCAGGAGGTGGAGGTTGCAGTGAGCCGAGATCGTGCCACTGCACTCTAGCCTGGGTAACAAGAGTGAAACTCCGTCTCAAAAAAAGAAAGAAAGGGGCCGGGCACAGTGGCTCAAGCCTGTAATCCCAGCACTCTGGGAGGCCGAGGCAGGTGGATCACGAGGTCAAGAGATCAAGACCATCCTGGTCAATATGGTGAAACCCCTTCTCTACTAAAAAATACAAAAATTAGCTGGACATGGTGGCGTGTGCCTGTAATCCCAGCTACTCAGGAGGCTGAGGCAGGAGAATTCCCTGAACCCAGGAGGCGGAGGTTTCAGTGAGCCGAGATCGCGCCATTGCACTCCAGCCTGGGTAACAAGAGTGAAACTCCGTCTCAAAAAAAAAAAAAAAAAAAGAAAAAGAAAGAAAGGGACAAAGATGAAAGAAATAAGCTCCACAACTAACAACCTAACAGAATATCAAACTGCTCTAAATCATTTAAAGAGTACATACAGGGGGCCGCGGTGGCTCCGGCCAGTTGTCCTGGCGCTTGAAGAGGCGAGGCCATGAGTTCAAGGCCAACCTGAGCAACATCACAAGCTCTCATTGATTAACAAAAAAATAAATAAAGAGTACATACAAAGTGTATTCTGTAAAAAGCAAGGTAAAACACACTCTGCGGTCAAACAAGCTTAGGAAATGCTGGGTCACATCAAGTTACAATGGTCATTTAGGGAGTGCAGTTGTCCAGCTTTGATTTTCAGCTCCACCATCAAGTAGATTAGTGAATCTCACTAATAAGCTTCACGATAGTAACACATACCTCATAGGGTTATCGTGAAGATTAAAATGAGGTACATATGTAAAGCACTGCCACAGGGCCTGACATGTAAATGTCGGTCACTGGAATTATTTACTGCAGGACTTCCCAGATCCTATTTTAATAGGAAGAAACACCAACACCCAACTGGCTCACCAAAAAAAAAAAAGAAAGAAAAAAGGGACCGAGGGAGAAGAAAAACCAAAAAGACTCAGAAAGCAAGCAGCAGATTATTCCAGACTGGGTCAGCAGGCATGGCCCAGGCCATAAGGAAGAAGAGAAATGGCCACAGGAGTCAGGGTCACTACAGGGAACAGTGCAAGGCCCATCTGGGTTGCCTTCTTCCTGCTCCCCAAAGGGCAGCTGATCAGGAAGAGAAGGGGTTTCACTTTCCAGACCCAGCAGGCACCTCCAGAGTAGCTTTCGGTGATCAAGATAACTCAGGGCCAGGATAGGGAAACCAGGATCCTGGGAAGGAAAGTGACCTCCCCCTGGTTAGTGAGGGCCATAGTCATTCAGGCTGTGACCTGGAATCCAAGGCCAAAGTTCTTTCCTGAATATCAGCCAGGCTGCAGAATTTCATTTAAACAGCTATCAGGCTAAAACTGAGCACCCATACAGCCCATAGATATGCCTTCATTTGTCCCATGTCTTAGTTAAGTCGTGTCTTAATATGTAAATTTGAGTATTACATATTTCACATAAAAATCCAGACTCTTCACTTCCTTTTGTAAAGATGAAGTGTCGGGCAACACTGAGCCCACACTGCCACCTAGCAACGATCCACTAGCGCAGAGCAGCAGCCATCCCTTTTGGAAGGGGCACACACTTTCCAGTTCATCTCAGAGCCCACCACTGCCCACCATCTTCTACCTGGACACATTACTCATTTACATGTCCTGACCAGTCCCTGTAACACCTGACATTAATCTCACATCTGTGGAAACTGCTAGGAGTTATCTGATATAATCCCTTGCCTTCAGGCAGTTAAGATTATGTTCAAGTTAAAGATAGGCAACTGAAGCCAGGCAAGGTAATCCCAGCACTTTGGGAGGCTGAGGCAGGTGGATCACAAGGACAGGATATCGAGACCATCCTGGCTAACACGGTGAAACACCCTCTCTACTAAAAATACAAAAAAATAGCTGCGCATGGTGGCATGCGCCTGTAGTCCCAGCTACTTGGGAGGCTGAGGCAGGAGAATCGCTTGAACCCAGGAGGTGGAGGTTGCAGTGAGCCGAGAGCGCGCCACTGCACTCCAGCCTGGGTGACAGAGCGAGACTCCATCTCAAAAAGGAAAAAAATAGGCAACTAAAGTCATAAAGGTTTCACAAGTGCTCAAAATAACAAAGTCAGAGGTACTAAACGAGGAGGAATCCAAGCCAGTTGCCCCAAGCAGGAGAGACTTGTATCTAGACACAACCTGCAACACAGGTCCTATGATCCCGAATCTGGCTTCTAGTTCCAAGTCTGCCATGACTGAAGTATGTCACTGAGCAAGTCCCCTCCCTTCTTAGGGCCTCAGACTCCTCGTCAAGGACACAAGAAGGGTGGATGCTCTCTCTAGGTGCTCTCTCTAGGTCTTCCTCCAGCTCTAACAATAGGTGAACCCATATCATTCTGAGATTTCCAGTAACAGGACTGAAACAAACATAAAAGGCTCTTTCTGGTTGATCCTGTGTAATCCAGAAAATGTAATTAACATCCATATCCTCCATTTCCTTACTACTTCACATAATCAAGTTTTGCCTTCCCAATGAAATAAGCAGTCTTTCTTATTTTAACTGGCTTCACAAACTGAGTTAAAGATCAGAGACTCCCTTTCACCTCTGAATTAAGCTGATTCAACTAGGCAGAGAAGTCAGCACTCAGATCCAACGTGAGCCACAAATGTCACTCAGGAAGCAAAGGTAACGGCAGTTAGAATCCAAACACAGCCACCTTCACCCTCCATCTCCTTACAGGTTCTGGCACTGATTCTCTCCTCTCTCTGAAATTCCTCTCTCCTGTCAGCCCTGGGGGATCCCCTAGCCTGGTTCCCTTGCCCCAGAGGCCATTCCTTCTTGAGTTTTCTTTTTTTTCCCCCCTAGATCCTTCCCTCTTCTCAATTCTTAATTGTTGAAGCTCAAATCTTAAAAAATCTTGATCCTGGCTTCTGTTTTTTTGTTTGTTTGTTCTATTTGTGACACAGGGTCTCGCTCTGTTGCCCAGGCTGGAGGGCAATGGCATGATCTCGGTGCACTGTAACCTCTATCTCCCAGGCTCAAGTTATCCTCCCACCTCAGCCTCCCAAACAGCTATGACTATGTGTTTGTGTCACCACACCTGGCTAATTTTTTTGTATTTTTTGTGTAGAGACGGGGTTTTGCCATATAGCCCAGGCTGGTCTCCAACTCCTGAGCTTAAGCAATCTACCCACCTTGGCCTCCTAAAGTGCTGGGATAACAGGGATGAGGCATTGTGCCTGGTCAGCTCTTCCTTTCTCACATGAACTAACATCTGTTCTGAGCCTTGTATTTTATTCTTGTATTTAATCCTGACAATAAGGAATTCATCTTACTAGCCGATTTTACAGATGAAGAGATTTGAGGCCTGGAGAGATTATCTATCTCAAGCTTATGAATAACCAACCAGCAGAGTCAGAATTCAAATCCAGAGCCTTCCTTCTACTTCTAGCCAAGACAGGATGGCAGGGACTGGCTTTACCCCTAGCCCAAGATAAATAAGTTAACAGTTTGTGAGACACTGGACATCAAGCAAAAAAGAACAGTGAAACAGTGATCCTTACGGGCTCGGAAATAAGTTGAACCCTAAGATCACACCCAGTTGATTGCTGACCAAGGTGCGGGAAAGGAAAACCCAGGCAGAGCCCAGGAACTTCCTGAATTAGTAAGATTGAGCTGAGAGTCTGGGGAATCCAATGTAGCTGGAGGTCACAAGAGTACCTGAGGAGAGCGTCACACAGAGAGAGAGAGCCCCAAAGAGCCACGGAGGGTCCTCCTCAGTATTCGGCAGATCACTGATCAGCACGCATGTGTGAAGAAGCTACCTACCAAGGAAAGAACCACTCAAAAGGATGACAGAGAATAATGCTAAGTACTCACATGCGGTCAGTCATAGTGCCTGTTTCTCAGCTAGATTAAAAAGCCTCAAAATACTTCTTGGAGGGCCTTGTCTTCCAGTAGGGATTAACTAGCCCCATACTAGAAAAACACTGCTCTAGGCCTGCCTAATAATTCTTAGACCCAAGGCCCAAAGGCAAACTGTTACCAAAAAAGTGTGCCCCCAAAACTTAAAGAATATTTATAGGAATACAAAAATATCCAGTACCAAACAAGGTAAAATTTAAATTTCACATCCAATCAAAGTCTACGATTTATGCAAAGAAATGCGTAAATAACACCCATAATGCAGAGTAAAATCAACAAATTACAAGTAACCCAAACTAACGCAGAGGTCAAAATTAGCAAAGAGAAGCCGCTGGATCATGGTGGCAGATCCCTCAGGAATGGCTCAATACCATTCTCCAGGAGTGAGTGAGTGTTTTTTAACAACAAAAAAAATGGTATAAAAGTAATAGTGTAGTGTGGGGATTTATATGTAAAACATGATAATTGCACACAGTTTTTATTGAGTTCCCGAAAGAGCTGGCTGTTAAAAAAAGCCTGGCGGCTTCTCTCTCTCTCTCTCTCTCTCTCTCTCTCTCCCTCTCTCTCTCACCATGTGATCTACACACATAAGCTCCCCTTCACCACCATGAGTGAATGCAGCCTGCGTCCTCGCCAGCAGCAGATTCTGGCACCATGCTGCTTGTACAGCCTACAGAACTGTGAGCCGAATAAATCTCTTTTCTTTATACATGACCCAGCCTCTGATATTTCTTTAATAGCAACACAAATGAACGAAGATAATTTATTTAAAAACCTAGTCGAGCTTCTAGAGACTAAAATTATTACATGGATCAACAGCAGACTGGACATTTCATTGACAAAAAGATTTGTAAACTTGAATAGCAATAAAACTATCCAAAATGAAATACAGAGAGAAACAAGAATTTTAAACATCAGCAGAGCATCAGTGAGGTGTGGGATAACTTCAAGTAACCTATATACATGTAACTGGAATCCTCAAAGGAAGAGGATAGGTGAATAAATATTCCAATAAATAATGGCCACAAATTTTCCACTCTGAGGAAAATTACAAACCCACAGATACAAGAAGCTATAGGCTGGGTGCAGTGGCTCACGCCTGTAATCCTAGCACTTTGGGAGGCTAAGGCGGGCAAATCACAAGGTCAGGAGATTGAGACCATCCTGGCCAACATGGTGAAATACTGTCTCTACTGAAAATACAAAAATTAGCTGGGTGTGGGGGCTCACGCCTATAGTCCCAGCTACTCAGGAGGCTGAGGCAGAAGAACAGCTTGAACCCAGGAGACGGAGGTTGTAGTGAGCCAAGATCGCGTCACTACACTCCAGCCTGGCAACAGAGCAAGACTCCGTCTCAAAAGCAATAAAAATAACAAAAGAAGTTCAATGACCCTGGAGCATAAGAAACGTGAAGAAGACCACATATACCAAAGCACATCATATTAAAAGTGCTCAAAGCCAGTAATAAAAAGAAAATCATAAGAGCAGCCACTTATCTATCTATCTATATATACACACACACACATTACATACACAGAGATAAAAATAAGAATGACGGATTTCTCATAGAAAACAATGCTAGCAAGAAGACAGTGGAGCAATATTTTTAAGTACCAAAAGGAAACAAACAAACAAAAAAATCCATTAATCTGGAATTCTAAACCCAGAAAAATCTTTCAAAAACAAAGGTAAAATAAAGACTATCAGACACAGAAAAGCTCAAAGAATTCGTCACCAGAAAACCTTCACTACAACATCTTTTTAAAAGTCCTTCAGGCAAAAGGAAAGTGATACCAGATGAAAATACAGATCTATGCAGAGCTATGAGGAGCACCAGAAAGGATAAACGCATGGGTAAATACATAAGCCTTTAAAATGATGTAAATCTTGCCAGGTGCAGTGGTTCATGCCTAGGATCCCAGTACTCTGGGAGGCCAAGGTGGGAGAATACCCTCAGCCCAGGATGTCAAGGCTGCAGTGAGCTATGATTGCACCACTGGACTCCAGCCTAGGTGACAGAGTGAGACCCTGTCTCTAAAAAAATAATAACTAAAATGTAAGTTATTTAAATATCTTTAAACAAAAAAACAGCAATAATGTAGTGTGGGGATTTATATGTAAAACATGATCGTTGCACACAGGCCAGGAAAGGCAAATGAGAGGATACATACATGAGGTGTACTATACATGAAGTAATATTATGTATATCACCTGGGATGAAATTAAATTAGGAATCATATGCCAGGTGCAGTGGTTGACACCTGTAATCCCAGCACTTTGAGAGGCCAAGGCGGGTGGATCCCTTGAGGTCAGGAGTTCGAGACCAGCCTGGTCAACATGATGAAACCTTGTCTCTACTACAAAAATTAGCTGGGTGTGGTGGTGTGTACCTGCTGTCCCAACTAATCAGGAGGCTAAGGCAGGAGAATCACTTGAACCCAGGAGGTGAAGGTTGCAGTGAGCCAAGATCACATCACTACCCCATCTTGGGCAATAGGGTGAGACTCCATCTCAAAAAAACAAAATAAAATAGGAATCACAAACAGAAAATCTCTGTTAAATCCCCAAATTTAGAAACTAAAGAATATATTTCTAAATAAGCCATAAGTCAAAGAAGAAGTGGAATAGGAAATCAAAGTATTTTGAACTGAATGAAAATGAAAACACAACCTATCGAAATATGTGGAATGTCACTAATGTGATACCTTAAGGGAACTAAATGCCTATACTAGAAAAGAATCATCTCAAATGGACCTCAGCCTCCACCTTAACAGGCTAGAAAAAGACCAGCTTGGGACTGAGCAACATGGCAAGACCTTATTTTATTAAAAATTGTTTTCAAAAATTAGCTGGGTGTGGAGGCAGGTACCTATACTGTCCCAGCTACTTAGGAAGCTGAGGCAAGAGGATCACTTGAGCCCAGGAGTTTGAGGCTACAGTGAGCTATGACAGTACTGCTGAACTCCAGCCTAGGTGAGAGAGTGATAACCTGTCCAAAAAAAAAGAACAAATGAAATCCAAAGTAAGCAGAAGAAAGGGAATAAAGATCAAAATGAAAAAATCAGTAAAAGACAAAAGAGAAACAAAAGAGAAAGAAGGTCAATGAAATAAAATTCTGGCTCGTTGAGAAGTTCAACAAAATTGAACGTCTAGCCAGACTGGTAAAAGATTACCAATATCGAGAATGATAGGTGTGGTACCACTACAGACTCCACGGATAGTAAAAGGATGAAAAGGGGATATTTTGAACAACTTCATGCCAACACTAGAAAAGATGAAGCAACTTCATAACAATACTACACAGGATGCAACAACTTAGACAGGCAATTCCTTGAAGAACTCAAATCCATGCTCATTCTACTATCCCAGGAATTACACTTTGCTCATGACACTCTGCTAGGGAACGAGGGACAAAAATTATATAGTCCCAAGGCTGAAGAAGTTCACAGGCCAGCAGATATGGACAATGTAATACAATGACAGGGGTCAGCACAGGATACTCACCTGTGGATGCCCAGAGCGGGGAACCTAACCTTTGGGGTTATGCCTTTTAAAGGATGGCAGGAGACAGCCAGGAGGAATATATCCAAGCAGCAGGAAAAGAAAGGCATGAGAAAATAAGAGAGGGAGCAAGGAAAGATAAAAGCTAAAGAGAGAAACTCACGGACAGACTTGGATGTCTTGTTAAGGAGCTGCTGGAGTCTATCCCAGGGTTAGCTGGAAGCCATTAAAAGATTTAAGGCAGAAGAGGAACGTGATCAGATTTACATTTCAGAAAGATCGCTTTGGCTGCTGTGGGGAGAAGGGACTGGCAACCACTGAATAATCCAGAGGGTGTGGATTTCAAGGGCCTGAACTGAGGCCACAGCAGAGGGGCTGCCCAGGAGAGGATGAACTTGAGAGATACCGAGAGGGAAGACCATGGGCCTGTATCACCTGTTTGAATGTACAAGAGAAGGAAATGGAGACTGAGTCAGGAATTTCCAAGTTCCTGGCTGGAACAAACAGGTGGTGGAGATGCCCTTTCTCAGAGAGACTAGTAACTCGGGGAAGAGAATATGGGGCAGGGAGGAAGAAACTATTCTCCCAGGTCTTTCTGTGGGGTCATGGGCTTCAAAATTCAAGTTAGCATCGGAAGTTTGAATTAACATTCTCTAAATCCATGTGAGGAAGATGGAGTTCAGGGACTTCAGAGTGGGTCAAATCTAAATCATTTCTGGCCGAGTACAGTGGCTCACACCTACAATCCCAGTACTTCGGGAGGTTAAAGCTTGAGGCCAGGAGTTTAAGATCAGCCTAGGTAACAGAGTAAGTAAGATCCTGTCTCTACCCCAAAAAAAAATTTTTTTTAATTAGCCAGGCATAGTGGTGCACACTTTTAGTCCTAGCTATTTGGGAGGCTAACGTGAGAGGACTGCTTGAGCCCAGGAGTTTGAGGTTACAGTGAGCTATGATTGCTCCAATGCACTCCAGCCTGGGCAACAGAACAAAATCCTGTCTCTTTAAAAAAATATATATCTATATCCCAGGAGGCTGAGGCAGAATTGCCTGAACCCAGGAGACGGAGGTTGCGTTGAGCCGAGATCGCGCCACTGCACTCCAGTCTGGGTAACAAGAGCGAAACTCCGACTCAAAAAAATATATATATATATACATATATATGTATACGTATACATATATATAGAGAGAGAGAGAGAGCGAGAGCGAGCGCAAGCGCGAGCGCCAGCCCAGGATTCAACAGAACGAGATCCTGGCTCTTTAAAGGTAAAAGAGCCTTTCAAAGGTAACCTAATTACTACCATTCACACATGGGTGTGTCTCAGGAGAATGTACAGGTATAGTGTATGTTTGTAATTGCAGAGACTGTCTCAGGGCCTTATAATTTGTCATTTCAGGAAGGGCACAGAGTGACTGAGGCAACAAAGGCATTTCTTAAAATTATGTACCATTTACATGACTACCTAATCAAAACAAACAAAAGTAACAGCCCATTTCTTCCCCATCCCCAGACGTGGAAAGGCAGTTATATTTAGAGCAGCAAATCATTTACTAAGAACAACCTAACTATGACTGGCACTGGTGCTTTGGTCTCGTCCTCTCGGTGGAATGAAGGCCCTGATTGAGCTCCTCCTCCAACCCACCAGGTCCCAGGCTGGATGCTTTTAGCCAGGCTTGCTTGCGGTAAGCAGGTTCTTGGCTGGGACAGAGGGGAAACAGCCTGCTTTGGGTTTCCGTTCCCAGGCTGGATGCACTGTTTCTTTTCCGACTGGCTTTTCTTTCTCTGCTTCCAGCTGAATCCATGTCAACAAGGGCCCCCTTCTGCTTGAGCAAGCAAGAGAGCACCCTGGCAACTGAGATGACAACAGAGGTCTGGGGGCTGGGGACGTTTGTGGGGAAGTAGGGAAGGGAGTGAATACCGGCAGAAAAAATACTTCCAATGTGCACACTTGTTAGAAAAGCAAGGCAAGAGGGAAAACCCAACCATCATTTTATGCTTTTGGACTCAAAGAGACATGATCAAGGGGGGTTGCAGACAAATGATCTTCCTTGCCAAAAAGGCAGCAAGGGGCGGGCACAGGAAGCTGATTCTTTTTTGGGAAAAGGTAGTCTTGCCTTGGTCCTTCAACAGTGGGGCACAGGTCAGGCATGGTAGCTCACACCAGTGTGGCATGTATACTTCACCACAATTAAAAAACAAAAACAAACTGGTCCATGGGCTTGCTATCCGGCCTTCCCTGCTCAACACTTTCGATTCAAACCGTGTATGTGAAAATAATAAAATTAAAGAACAAACTCTAAACTGCACAGAATTACCAAACACTGAAACACTGAGAGAAAATAATCTCTGAGGCCAGTCATGGTGGCTCATGCCTATAATCCCAGCACTTTAGGAGGCTGAGGCAGGAATATCACTTGAGGCCAGGAGTTCAAGACCACCAACCTAGGCAACACAGCGAAACCTTATCTCCACAAAAACTTTTAAAAAGTAGCTGAGCAGCCAGGCACGGTGGCTCACGCCTGTAATCCTGGCACTTTGGGAGGCTGAGGAGGGCAGACCACCTGAGGTCAGGGGTTCAAGACCAGCCTGGCCAACATGGTGAAACCCCATCTCTACTGAAAATACAAAAATTAGCCGGGTATGGTGGTGCACACCTGTAATCCCAGCTACTCAGGAGGCTGAGGCAGGAGAATCACTTGAACCCAGGAGGTGGAGACTGCAGTGAGCCGAGATCACACCACTGTACGCCAGCCTGGCGACAGAGCAAGACTCCATCAAAAAAAAAAAAAAAAAAATTAGCTGGGCATGGTGACGTGCATCTGTAGTCTCAGCTACTTGGGAGGCTGAGAGGGGAGGATCCCTTGAGCTGCGGAGGTCCGGTCTGCAAAGAGCCATTTTCATGCCACTGTACTCCAGCCTGAGTGACACAGCGAGACCCTGTCTCAAAAAAATTTAAAAAAACAAACCTGTTCTCTTGAACAATTCACAGTGCTACATTATAATCTGATTGCTTAGAAAATAATGTAAAGAAAGGAATGTCAGAAAGCAGCCTCCCTACCAAGAAAAACAATACCTCAAGGGCCCTAAAGTAGTCAGTTGGAAAACAGAAAGCTGAGTGCCATGGACTGACCTGTATCCCCCCAGAATTCATACATTGAAGTCCTGACCCCAGAGTGGCTGCACTTGGAGATGGGGCCTTTTGGAGGTAATTAAGGCTAAATGATATCACAAGGTGGGTCCCTAATCTGACAGGACTGTTTTAGCCTTAAAGGAAGAAAGATGCCCCCAGTCTCTGTCCACTCCCTGCAATGCACACACACACTTCACGGAAAGGTCATGTGAGGACACAGCAAGAAGGCAGCTGTCTGTAAGCCAGGAAGACAGCTAAATTACCCAGCACCTTGATCATGGACTCTGAATTTCCAGAACCGAGAAAATAAATTTCTCAGTCTATGGTATTTTGTTATGGCAGCTCAAGCTAACTAATATAAGGAAGACAGGCACTATAGATGCCCAAGCCATTTAAAATCCTTCATCCTGGCCACAGTATCCTCCATATCCTCTTCATGCAGGGCTCTTGGGTCCCTCCCCTGAGATGACTGACAGGCTCAGTGTCTCTCCCACCTTGGTGCCTTGTTTTTCCTGGCTCCAAACGCTGGGGGAGCCATCAAATGCTTCTGCCATTCCATTCATCCTCCTCTCCACCACCACCCTGTCCCAGCCAAGCTTCCTTCCACACCCTGCCGAGCACTCCTCCAAAACATCTTCATTCTCTACCACACGTGAGACCTGGTTCTGGTTCCAGCTCTGCTGCCAGTCAATTCTGGTCAAATCAGTCTTGGTTTCCTCACCTGTAAAATGGGAGTGGGGGAATACACCCAGATGATCTCTTAAGTCCCTTATATTTCCAAGACCCAGTAACTCACCAGAACTTGAACAAGGTTCAGCCAGGCAGAGCCATCTGCCCTTCTTTCCTTCCTATCTACTGCTTACACATGTGCCAAGATGTGGCTCTGTAATGCTCAGATGTCCTAGGGTGTTATCGCCTCAGACTGACCCTCTCTTAGGCACTGGTCTCAAACTAACTCTGGAGACTCTCTTTAAAGAAAGGGATCATCGTGTGTCTACTCTGGATACGGCCTCCTCCTTTCCTACCAACCACAGAGCCATATGTGCCTAATCAGCAATTAAAAGAAAATCTAAAACTTACTTCTCATACAGGAAAAGGATCAGGAAAGTCTTTCTGGGGTTTGGTTTCATATAAGAAACTGACATTTTAAATTACTCAACCAAAGAGGGCAAAGAAAGAAATTCAGGCCAAAATTAACTCACAGATTTGTGGCCTTATAGCCTTAAGTCCCAAGACAGAGGGAAGTCAGTTACTTAGAGCCCAGGGGCCAAAGAAAGGGAGGGAGGTGTCTCTTGTTCTTGCCTGAGTTTTCTTCTGCTTTCCAAGGGAAAGGCAAAGCTGAGTGAACACCGCAGATGGGCGTTCTCGGCTGGGCCTGCACCTCTCCAAGCACCCAACATGGTCTGAGAACGCAAAGAACTGGCTGAGAAGGGGCTGAAGTTCATAAACTGGCCCCTTTCCTATGTTTACAAACAGAGAGAAGTGGGGAAAATTCTGTGTCTACATAAATACCACACATCCTCCCCTCTCCCAGCAAGAAGCAGCCTCTCTTCTCCAAGCTTCCTCTCGGCTCTCCTCGCTTTCTCCCTTGGATTCGAGTCATAATCCCTAATGGTCTGTGAGCCCGAGACAGAGGCCAATAATTCTTCATTTCTGTACTCCCAGCAATACCTAGCACCGTGCCCTGCACTACAAGGTGTTTGGGAAACACACTGAATGAGTAACAGGATGATAAACGGCCTCTGAGAGTCTAAAAGGGCCAGAATAAACAAATATTGTTCTCTTCTCAAGTCCTAAACTGCTATAAACCCTCCAGACTGCTGAGTGCTGGAATGTTCTCATATCTTGATCTGTGTGGTAGTTACACAGTGTAT
The DNA here is from genome assembly GCF_049354715.1 of Callithrix jacchus. Classification (NCBI taxonomy): domain Eukaryota; kingdom Metazoa; phylum Chordata; class Mammalia; order Primates; family Cebidae; genus Callithrix; species Callithrix jacchus. Next base: position 5,474,013 of record NC_133506.1, read on the forward strand.
ACATTTATAAAAATTCACTCAACTGTCACCTAAGACTCATCTGCTTTACTATAAATAAATTATACCTCAACAAAAAAGAAAAAAAAAAAACAAGCAGCACCAAAAACTATTTATATACCAACTTTTTCCTAGGTCTCTTTATAGGCTTCCTAACCCTCCCAAAGTCCTGTAAAATGAGCCAAAAGTAGGAATTCCTCTGATCCCGTGCATGGAGGAAACTCTGATGCAGGGAAAGACAGTGCCTTGTTCAGCCTGGTCACACAGAGGGTCAGAAATGATCCTCCACCAGGGCTATGCCAGCCCGCCTAACCACTGACAGCCAGTTATAACTCAAAAGAAAACAACCCTCTAAAATAGCAACCGTTTGCTCCATCTCTCCTGTCAGCTGGCTTTGGGCATGGCACTTATTTTCCAAACCATTCTGGCAGGGTTGGCTACACTTACCACAGCGTCTGTTTAGAAGCAGGTGAGGCTACAGCAGAATTACTTGGAATGAGGAGATAGGAGCCATGAGTTCCAGTCCCAGCTTTCCCTTCAATGAGCTGTGTTACTTTTAATAGATCACCTAACCTCTCTGGGCCTGTAATTTCCCACTATATGGACAAGATGAGCTCTGAAGTTGTTTGATTTTTCCGGAACTGCTTAGGAGACAGGAATGTACTGTGCAGGTTAATAAAAGGGAGAGAGCTGTTTTAATGTCACTAGTGGAGACTTGAGGTTTTAAAAGGCCTAATTTAGAACCAGGTGGGTAAATGATTACCACATTCCTAAGAGGCTTAGCTGCTCATGATGGAGCCACGACTTATGCTAAGCACACGAGGCCTTTGCAGAAAAGCCCACTGTTCTTTCCGACACTCCCAGGATCATTGATTTTCTCTTCGATTGCCATCCTAAAAAGCAGATTGAATTAAAATGACTCGAGTTAGGCCAGCCGTTAGCAGCTGGTTCCTTTCTTCACTATCCTCACACAGGAGACAAATCCCCTACATCCTGTGGCCCCAAAGGTGGGTCAGTGAGCAAGTCAAGTCCTACCACAAGTCTTACCCCAGTCTGCTTAACTGGTCACTCCTGGGGCTTTGTCCAGTAGGGCTTGGACCTGCTGAGCCTCAACAGAATTTGTGCCTCTGATTTGCCAAAAGGCTGGCAGTAAAGTCAGAGGCAGGCACCAGGAGAGATGCCCTCCAGCGTCTGCGCTGCTGGGCTGGGTGCGGGAACAGGGGAACAGCTAAAAACCATTATTCAGTTCTGGCCTCTGATCTAAGGAATCAAAATGGAAAAATGTCCACTACTTTCTACAAAACAGCCTGGGGCTGACCTAGACTTTTACAATGAGCAGGGACATATCTAACTGTTAACAGGTAAGATGAACGCTGGGCTACTCCATCTTTTCATGCAGTGAAACTGCATGGAGCAACGCCTGGCTGTCTGGAGGGTAAAGTTACTGTAATGTGGCACTTGTTGACTAAGAGAATGCTACAGCAGAGAAATCTTAGCACTCACTCAATCCATCTTCCCATTTTGTTGTTGAGAAAACAAAGGCCCAGAAATAGGAAGGCTCTTTCTTGTCCTAAGAGGTGCACAGACAGAGTTTGAACTAGCGTGCAGCATCTCAAAGTCTTAGGGGTCTGCCTGACCAATGTGGGCAATGGAGGGAGCACCAGGGGTAGGAAAGCTAACAGGAGGCCAGGAGCTCAGGAAAGGGGAAATTGAGGAAGAGTTCATTCTCAGAGTTTCAGGAATGGGATCGGAGACCGAGTCTGGGCTGAACTTGAAATGTATGGCCTCAGAAATACAGGTCATTGTCATTAACCAGAAAGAATAACTAGCTTTCTCTTGAACCAAAGATAAACATGAAAGAAAGATTAAACAATCCCAAAGATCACAACTAATTGAGTTAGCCAGCTAGCCAGCTGGGAATGAAATGCACAATATTAGCCAAGGACCTGATTAATAAATGAGGCTGGGTCAAGCTAGTTTAAGCAAAGAGGATTTGCCTGCCTACCTTTGGCATGCAACCTGAGATACTGTGAGAACAGAGAAATTGCTGTTCTGTCTCTACCAAGCTGCCCAGAATGGCTAGACTTCAAATAAAGCAGAAGGGAAACCCGGGGGAACAAACATGAGAAAGGATAGTGACCAATGGACTTCCTTATAAGGTGAGAGCCCTGAGACACACCTCGTTCCCTCAGGCATTAATGGACAGACAGCCTACTAATGGGAAACTTCACCTGGGTGCTATAGGGAGATGGCTGCTGGTCCCAGCAAACTGCTCTCTAGAGATAGAAAGTATCCATTTGGTATGTGCCTCACTAAATTCAGACTAACACAGATTCCTCAGCGTGGCATCCAGGGCTCCTCAGGGAAGCCACAACTAGAACTCTCACCCCACCTGAGTCACCACTCCCCCTCATCTATACCCCATAATCCCTCAACCCTTCTGCATACAAACACAGCACAGGCCAATCCCTGTAGCTTTGGTCCCACAGAACTCTCTGCCTCGAATGGTCCAACAGGCCTCTGCCTCCTCCTTCCCAAATCCCATTCATCACACCCCAGCTCAGAACCTCTGCCACCCTGGCGCTACCCTAGTCTCCCAGCTGAAATTCACTTCTTCCTCCTTCCTTCTCCTACCATACTTTGAATACCAATGGTAGGTGTGCCTTATTTTACAGAGTTATGCACTGTCCTTCTCTACAGCATTCAGCAGACTGGGAGTTCCTGGAGGGTAAGAACTATGTCCCACACAGTCCCTTCAAATTGAGTCTTTCATAGTAAACACTCAAAATGTTTGCCAAACTTAACAACGTTTTTCCTCTTCCCACCATCACCTGATAAAAGCAAACAGCTCCAACCCAGGATGCCAACCAGGGGTCCAAGCTCCTAAACCTGGGAGGAGCAGGCTCTTTTTCAGGCACCCTTTGTGTGGCCCTGGCCTCTCTGCCTCATACCTCTGAAATAAGAATAATGGTTCTTGTCAGAGAAGCTCAGTGCTTTGAGATGAGAGGCTCTGCAAACACAGATTCCCAAGTTCAAGGCCATTATTTTAAACTCCCCTTAGACCCATGCACCATTTACCAACTAATGCTAGAAACTTAAAGCTGGTTTCCAGCCAAATGCCTCTTCTTTTATCACAAATGCCCCAGTGTATAGCTGTCGAGAGAGCTGCACTGAGCACTCTGGGTAGCCTGTTGCCTTTTAATTTCCAGAGTGTGGAGATTTCCATCTCAAGTGTGAAGACAGCTCAGGGTTTCAGGAAAAGCCCAGAATTTCAGGTCTGCTGTTCTCTCAAGTCTCCTGGCATAATCTGTCAATCAGTTCCCAACCTATGAGTTGTGAGCTCATGGGGTTCACAGTGGTCACTCCCGTGCTCTGTGAATGTGTAAAACTGTGCCCTGCCTCTGCACTAAATGATGAATATATCACACAATAATAAAAACAACTACCATGTGACCACATACCATTTACATGGACACAGTCCTAGGGAAGAAAGACGGTGGGTATATAGTAAATATCGGTTAAATGGAATTTTGTGTTAATATCTGATCTCAACGAGTACTAAAAGTACAACTATTATTATATGCCCAATCTCACTATTTTCTGAAATTAGAAAAGGGTTCTTCAACCTGAAAAGACTAGGCACTGTGGGTTGATCAAAGAGTCCTGGGTGGGAGGGATTCAGGTCTAGGTCCCAGCCCTAGCCAGACTTCCAGAAAACAGAGCCAGGTGGCCCTGGGCTAAGTCTCTAGACCTTGGTTTCCAGAGCAGAACAACAAAAGGGTAGGATGAAAAGTACCTAGCAGGTTCCCGCCCCCAGCCCTGCTCTTTATGACCCCCTTATCCTTAGACAAGCCTCTGACACTCTAGCGCTCCATTTGCAGTGGCTTGACAAGCCTCGCCTTTTTGGGGACATTCAGCAATATTTGGAGACATTTTTGCGTCACAACTGGATAGGGAGGTACTATGAACATCTAGTAGACAGAGGCCAAAGTTACTACTGAACATCCTACGATACACAAGACAGCCCCACACAACAAAAAATTACGCAGTCCAAAATGTCAATAGTTAAGGTTGAGAAACCCTACTCTAGAGGCCAGGGAGAAAATAAGCTTATTGTGGGAAAAGATGGAAACCTGGCAGGAAAATACACAATGTTGATGTTGTAGCAAATGGAACGAATGAAGACAAGTGAATAAAGGCTCTCAAACCATTGCAGAATGTAAACAGTCCCCTCTGGGTCTTCTCCTTGGCACTAGTGCCACTGTGTATAACAAGGTCCAGTCACTCTTAGGATCCCCATACCCCAACCCCAACCTTGTCCTCCTCAACCTGACCACACCCACTACTGACACAGCCATGCTGAAGCTGGGGGAATCTGAAATACAGCATTAAAAGGAAGGAGCCAGGGTGGATGCACAGAGTGGCAGAAACGCACTAGACTTGGAGCCTCAAGGGCTCTAGTCTTGACTCTGCCTCTAGGAACACCATTTAATTGTTTTGAGTCTTAGTTTCTTCCTCTAAAAAAAGGAAAACAATGGAGCTAAAAATCATAATCTGCCCTACATAAGGCTTCTCCGAGTTTCAAAACCAGATTATGTATGTGAAAGTTCTTTGGAAGCCGTAAAACACTGTGAAGTATTCCTCTGCAGAATAATAGGTGCTCACATTGCACAGGGAATATTATAAAAACTGATTTCCAATGACAAGATCCTGCCTATTGATAAATTACAAGCACTCAAGGATGATAGCGATCTGCGGCCAGGCATAGTGAGTGATGCACACCTGTAATCCCAACTCTCTGGGAGGCAGAGGTGGGAAGACTGCTTGTGCCCAGAAGTTCAAGAGCCCAGCCTGGGCAACATAACTGAGACCACTGTCTCTATAAAAAATAAAATATTAGCCATACTTGGTGGTACATGCCTATAGTCCCAGCTACTTGGAAGCTGAGGTGGGAGCATCACTTGAGCCCAGGATGTCCAGGATGCATTGAGCCATGATCACGCCACTGCACTCCAACCTGGGTGACAGAACTGAAATCCTATAGAATATCAAACACACCAGAAAACCCACTGTGATACAGCCCTCCCTCCCTCAGAATCCCCAAGTCACAGAGCTAGGTCTGCCCAGTGACTCATATAATCTGAACCTGAACTTTTTCATCTCTAAAATGGGATAATACCACTTATACATGGAGTTGCTGAAAAGATCAAACATGATCAAGTTTGTAAAGTACATGGCATTTCCCAAAGATGCGGGAAATGTTTTCATTTTCTGGGGATATTTTTTCTGAAAAAAAATTTTTTTACTTTGAAATACAATGTTTTTAAGAATGATGAAACTTACTTACCTGGGCCCATATTGCAGTGTCCTTAACACCTTCAAAATTACCTGTAGGATCTAATCATGAAGAGGGCTGTCCACAGCTGTGAGCCCTGCAGCCCTGTCAGCTAGGAGCAGCAAGCTGAATGCCAGGCTGATATCAGTTCCCTCCTTGGACAAGCCCACAGAAGGCTATTGGAGCCCATTACAATTTGACACCCAAAGTCCTAACTCCAGACTTGCCAAGCAATCGGCGACGACACGCTGCCTATGTGCAAAATTCTAAAGGAAAAAAATGCTTTGAAGAGGTGAGAGCAACTATTTCACCTGATAGAGAATTAAGAAAGCAGGCTGGGCACTATGATTCATGTTTGTAATCCCAGCACTTTGGGAGGCCAAGGTAGGTGGATCACCTGAGGTTAGGAATTCGAGACCAGCCTGGCCAATGTGGTGAAACCCCGCCTCTACTAAAAATACAAAAATTAGCTGGGTGTGGTGGCATGTGCCTGTAATCCCAGCTACTCGGGAGGCTGAGGCAGGAGAATTCCTTGAACCTGGGAGGTGGAGGTTGTAATGAGCCAACATCGTGCCACTGCACTCCAGCCTGGGCAACAGAGCAAGACACTGCCTCAAAAATAAAAGCAATAGGTCGTATCCAGCAGCTCATGCCTGAATTCCAAAACTTTAGAAGGCCAAGGTGGGTAGACAGCCTGAGTTCAGGAATTCAAGACTAGTCTGGGCAACATGGCGAAACCCCATCTCTACAAAAAATACAAAAATTTAGCCAGGCATGGTGGTGTGCACTTGTAGTCCCAGCCACTCAGGAGGATGGCTTCAGCCCAGAAGGCGGAGGTTACAATAAGCCGAGATCTCGAAGCTGTACTCCAGCCTGGGCAACAGAGCGAGACTGTCTCAAAAAAAAAAGGAACAGAAAGGAAAGAAACTAACAATAATCTGGGCTTTTATTTTTAACTTTTTAAAAAAAAATAGAGAGGGGTCTCACTTTGATGCCCATGTTGGTCTCAAACTCCTGGCCTCAAGTTACCTTTCCACCTCAGCCTTCCAAAGTGTTAGGATTACAGGTATGAGCCACCGTGCACAGCCTAATCTGGGTTTTAAATGTCAGACTTCTCAGTCAGTGTCTCCAAGTCCAGCGAACGCTGGAACACACCAAGCTGATCAAATTCCTCACCCTAATGGGGGAGTCACAAAGTGAATCCTAGTCTGGGTAGCAACTCCTCTCCAAACCTGCAGGGAACAGAGGCTGGGCTACACACATGTAAAATCTTCTTTTTATTTATACAACTATTAGTCCTTATAAAGGTTACAAACCGGAATTTATAATTATTGCTTATGCAGACAGTAGAGAATCCACTACTCAGGTTTCTTAGTTCCTACTTATTTTCATAGGAAGACAATTATAATTGAATCAATTTAACTGAATCATTAAGCAAATTAATTATCACAATAAAGTATACTTTAAATTTAGTATTCCAAAGCTAATTATTTTACCACCAAGACACTGATCTATTGTCATGTCCCCACCAAGGGGCTTCTGATTCAAGTAAAGTACTTCAAAAGTACTGCAAACAGTTCCACGTTCCTGGTTTTTCTTTTCGAAAAACTTTTCCTATTAATTTAAAGTTTCAAGCACTCATATATTTTGAGTTCCTTTCTGCTCTAACATTCCATTACTCCCCAAAATAACTATTCGATAAAAAGTCCCCCAGCCCCCACAATGAAGCTATTCCAGTTCCCTCTACTGCATATCACAAACTGAATTCTGAATATGCTTCTAGAACAAATCACATTGTACCCAGGTTACCTGTTGACTTGTCTGTCGCCCAGCCAGATTATAAGCACCTCAGAGGCAATGACCTGTCTTCACCTGCATTTACCCAGCAGCTAGGAGAGTATCTGGTGCACAGCTTAAATTATACTACATACTTATCTATCAAATAGATTCATAAATGAAGCAAAAGTTTCCAGCTACCTTCTTTGAAAATGGATCGACTGAAATTAAATGCAAATGTGTACGTATATAGCATTAAGATCAAAGATTTGGGATCTCAACATCAGAGCCCCCAAACTGCACAATATCCACATCTGTTTCAAAACCTCTCAAACTGCGATGGGCCTACAAACCACCTGAGGACCTCACAATACGCAGGTTCTGCTTCAGTAGGTCAGGAAGGGGCCTAGGAGTCTGCATTTCTCATAATTTCCCACAGACCACACTTGGAGCAGAAAACTTGTGTAATCAATTCTGTATTCCATTTTTGTAGCTAAAGAAGCTGTTGCTCAGAGATATGAGGAAGCTTGCCTTGGCTTACCAAACTAGCAAGTGGCAGAGGTGGAATGGGAACTCAACTCTTCTCACCACAAAGCTAGCATCTTTTCCACTATACCACATCACTGAGCTTTTGAGCCAAACAATCACAACCAGAGGGATGTATAGCTTTCCTCCATCACTCAAATAAGCCCTCCAAGTCAGCTTTGCCCTGTAAGGAAGAGGGAGGAGATAGAGCTAGAAATATCAGCTGTCAGGGAATCAAGCCAGCCAGATGCTCTTGTTAAGAACTTAAATCATTCAATCCTTCAGCTAAGACTCTTTAAGAAGGACCAAACAAACTTTAGGGGTTCCTAGATGCTCATCCCTTTACTAATGAATAAGCCACAGGAAAATACGATTGCTTTTCCCTGTCTCAGTGATACAGGAAGTATCAGGGCTAAAGAGCACACATAACCAAATCAGTTCCTAAACAAATGCCTTGGCCCTGCATGTTCTGGGGTTGTGCCGCTCAGACTTCTGCCAGAATATTCAGATTATTCAGCTCTGTCCACTCCACACCTTAAAAGCAACACTGACCAGGTGCGGTGGCTCATGCCTATAATCCCAGCACTTTGGGAGGCTGAGGTGGGCGGATCACTTGAGGTCAGGAGTTCAAGACCAGCCTGGCCAACATGGTGAAACCTTGTCTTTAGTGAAAATACAAAAAAATTTAGCCGGGCTTGGTGGCACCTGCCTGTAATTCCAGCTACTCGGGAGGCTGAGGTGGAAGAATCACTTGAACCCAGGAGGTGGAGGTTGCTATGAGCTGAGATGGTGCCACTGCATTCCAGACTGGGCAACAGAGCAACACTTCATCTCAAAGAAAAAAAAAAAAAAAAGCGGGGGGGGCCAGGCACGGTGGCTCATGCCTGTAATCCCAACACTTTGGGAGGCCAAGGTGGGTAGATCACGAGGTCAAGAGATTGAGACCATCCTGGCTAACACGGTGAAACCCCATCTCTACTAAAAATATAAAAATTAGCTGGGCGTAGTGGCATGCACCTGTAGTACCAGCTACTCAGGAGGCTGAGGCAGGAGAACTGCTTGAATCCGGGAGGCAGAGGTTGCAGTGAGCTGAGATGGTGCCACTGCACTCCAGCCTGGGCCACAGAGCAAAACTGTGTCTCCAAAAACAAAAAAAAAAAAGAGGAACACTGGTGAACAGAACATGCACATCCAAAGGAGGGTAAAAAGGAAGGAACAGAAGCACCAGAAAATGAACAGTCAATGAATGTAGAAGGGCTGCAGGCTTGAGACATAAGCACAGTCTTCCTTGATCTGCCATGTAGAAGTGGGATCAGATCTGTTCTCTGTGGCCCAAGAGACAGAAACCACAACTTGTTTTCTAGTTCACAATTGTCTAGTGTCAAAGCCGGGATTTGCCCCAAACTTTCTGTCCCCAAATCCTACATTCTTTTCACCAGCCCAGGCTGCTTCCCTATGAAGCTACCATCCCAACCTGTAGCAGAAGTAGGTACTACAGAAAGATAGGTATTAGTCCCAAGTAAGAAAGGTGTTGGAGCTGTCCAGAGACAGACTGTGTTGTAGTGTGGGAGGATAAAGCACCTACTACAAATCCTGTCAACAGAGGGGTTCCATCAGAGGTTCATCACTTGGCAAGAATGCCACAAAAGGAATCTGGACATTGGATGGGTGGCTGGGTGAGATGAACCTACAACCTCAGAGACAAATTAAACTCTTCCTGCTGTATTTTCCTCTAACACTTCATTTATAAACTTAGGATTTGCCTTTTCTCATAGTCACTTTTACTTGTGTATCTTCCTCGATGAACTGTGTGCGCCCTTGTGGGGAGAAGGCAGTGTCTTGTCCATCTTCGTACCTTACTGTCCCTAAGCCTATCCCTGGGAAGTCAAGGAAACATTTTCATCTCACCTATTTGCCAGGCATTCTGGCAGGCACTCTACATACATCAATTTACTCCATATGCTCGCAAGAACCCTAGGCAGTAAGCACTGGTAGTATTTCCCTTGTCACACACGGGAATTGAGACTCAGAGAAAATAAGTAACTGCCAAGATACTACTGGTGAGAGGTAAAGCTGCATTCAAACTGGGAATCTTTGCCCACATCACCACACTGCCTTCCTCCTAGGAGAAACGTAAATGATTGCTGACATGAGCCAAACAGCTTCAAAACAGGCTAGTACATAACCAGCCAGATCTGTTGTTTCCCATTGCTATGCTCAGATTTTCCTTCTAAATATAATCATCTATCCTCAAAATGACCAACTAAAATTGTTTTTTAATATCGTCTCTCTCATACTCTTAAAGACAGTGGCACAACACAAAATAATTCTAAGCAAGAAGACTACGTTTTCATAAGAAATCCTCAAGACCCCAAGAGCTCTGCCCCTCCTCCTGGTGGGCCCTGGCTCCGTGTCAAGGATCTGGACCACTGTAAACAAATTAGATCCTGGCTTTCTGCCTCAGAGATGGATGGATCGCACACATCTTCACAGTTTGGTCTCCAAGCCCTCACTCCATACTCTTACCCAACTCTGGACAACTCAAGATTTCTTCCAAGCAAAACAGTCCTGCTCAAAGGTCTTCATGTTTAGTTAAACTTCCCAAAAAAACCTATCTTGAGTTGCAAACCACATTATAAACCTGCTCTGGCAGGCACTTAAAAATATCTAATCTCCCTGCCAAATGGGCAAAATAAGATTTTGTTGGCCAGGCACAGTGGCTCACACCTGTAATCCCAGCACTTTAGGAGGCCAAGGTGGGCAGATCACGAGGTCAGGAGTTCGAGACCAGCCTCAGCAAAATGGTGAAACCCTGTCTCTACTAAAAAATATGTAAAACAATTATCTGGGCGTGTTGGTGCACGCCTGTAATCCCAGCTACTCAAGAGACTGAGGCAGGAAAACTGCTTGAACCCGGGAGGCAGAGGTTGCCGTGAGCCGAGATTGTGCCATTGCACTCCAGCCTGGGCCATAGAGCAAGACTCTATCTAAAAAAAAAAAAAAAAAAAATTGTCATGTGAATCAAAGGCACCAGCATGTTTGGATAGCCAACACATAGAGCCTCTGACATGCCATCTGTCTTAAGAAGTAAACCAAACTCAATCTAGCCAACTATTTTTCTAAACAAGAAACTTAAGTGTTACTAACAGAAATTCCCAGTGCTCAGTTCCCTGGGTAGATTTCAAGTTTTCTATCCCTGGGCCTCTGGGATAAGAGATCCTGCTAACACATGTACCACTGAGACACTGTGCTTTTCAACCTGAGATCTTGATTCCAGAGAACCAAAAAGCCACATTCACTATACACATAACTTATTAACAATGTCTTTACATATGCTCATCTTTTACAGAGACTTTATTAAACATAAGAAAACCACCCTCACTCCATCAATGAGCAGAACTTAATGAAGATATATCTCTTGTGAGCTCCTGGCCTCTATGTATCCATCAGATATTCTCAACTGAGCCTAAATTAACCTGTAAATGAACTGATTTGCATCCATAAATCCACAGAAATGTACCAGTGTAAGGTGTTTTAGATGCCTGTCTCCATTTCCTAATCTTATACAAGTCTCTTGTTAAACTATGATCTTGTCTACAACTGTTTTTATCTTTACTAAAATAGGAAAAAAAGGGAGATCTGAACGACCTGTAGTAGGTATTTCCTTAGCTAATTACTAAGACTTGAAAAGATCTTTAATATTTGATCATCATCCATTTTTTTCTTTTCTTTTTTTTTTCCCCACATGTTCTCCAGAAAAGTATGATCACCTTTCTTAAGGAGAAAACTAAAGGGCATTGTTTAGAAAGGTACCAAAAAAAGACCTAGCTTTAGGTGATTTTTGTCAGTTCAGCTAAACTTTAATCTTGGTTACCATCCAGCTCTCAATGAAAGAACTTTTCCATTTGGACAACTAAACCAAAGAAGTCTGATCAACAATAACTTTATCGAAAAAGAAAAGTACACTTACTCAGTATCCACAATTTGCCACACACTCTTTCATGTATTATCTTAGCTAATGCTCATCATAGCCATATGAGATGACTATTATTTCATAAATGATATCTAAGTCCCTTGGATGGCAGGGACCACATCTCGTTCACGTCTGTATTCTCAGCACCAAGAATGGGGCCTAGGACACAGTAAGGGCCTGCCACGGGCTTAAGAATGAATATACAAATAAAGAAAAATTGGGAAAAAACAAGCAATCCAAATTTTGCTCTAGGTCCCTCACTGGAACCACTACCGGGGATATGCAACTACACACTGCAAATACTGAAGCTCCTGAGGTTTGTTTCAGCTTTCCAATGTGTATGCCTCAAAGATAGCATCTACATTTGGCTACACACCCAGCAGGGAATGGCCTGTTTCTGCTTCACTTCTTTTTGCCCTACTCAGCACCACACCTTGCACAGGTGGGTGTTTAATGAACTGAGTGATGGCAATGCCTGTGATGACACCATTCTCATCACAGGAATAAGTGACATAAAATGTTCACAGCCGACAGACGAACTGGCCTCTGAGTTGAGTTACGTCCCCTCATGAGCCTCAACTTCCCCTCTGTACAATGGGAATAACAGAACATACCCACAAGATTTTTTTTTGTTTAACAAATGTTGACCATTAATCACGCGCAGAACACTGTGCTAGGTGGTGGGGACACAGTGATGAATGTGACCGTCACAACTTACCTCGTGGACCTCACAGTCTCAGCAGATGCTGAGGGGTTTTCCAAACCTACAAGGACTATACAATTATGAAGTACCGCTCCTTCTCCTGTTTCCCAACTTCATTAATGCCATCACCATCCAACCAGTTGCCCAAGCTATAAACTTGGGAATCATCCTCCACTCCTCTCTCTCCTTCATCCTGCCCATTCCCACAATTCCAATAAATCACCAAATCTCTTTTGATTCTCCTTCAGAAAGGTCTCAGGTATGTTTTATTTCCCTTCCAGTTCTCCGTGCTTCTATACTAGGCCCTTTGTTCGCACCTGAATAATTGCAAGTGTCCTTGTAATAGTGATAATGGCAAGCATTTATCGGTCACTTACCATATGGCACACATTGTGCTAAGAGCTTTGCATGCCTAACATATTTTCATCCAACCAGGCAGATACTAGTACCCCAATTTGTAGAGGAGGAATCTGAGGTGCACAGTAACCTGCCCCGGGTACACAGGTGGTAAGTGATGAAGCTGCAGCTCAAACCCAGGTCTGAAGGACGCTATCCTTGTCCCTTATGGGATTCCTGCCCCCTGTCCCTTCCTGGTCAGCCCACACTTCTTCCTTTAAGCTGCTGCCGGAGTCCTCTTTCAATATTCCAAGCAGACATGATGATTCTCTGCTTTAAATGACAGCCAAGGGCTGAGCACAATGGCTGTAATCACATTTTTGGGAGGCGAATATGAGAAGATTGCTTGAAACCAGGAGTTTGAGACCAGCCTGGGCAACACAGCGAGGCCCTGTCCCTATCAAAAAAAATGTTGTTAATTAGCTAGGCATGTGCCTGAAGTCCTAGCTACTCAGGAGCCTGAAGTGAGAGGATCATTTGAGCCCAGGAGTTTTAGGCTGCAAGTGAGCTATGACTGCACCACTGCACTTCAGCCTGGGCCTCAGAGCAAGACCCTGTTGCTTAAAATGAACAAATAAATAAAAATAAAGGACAGCTAAAGGTTCCTCACCACTTCCAGGTCAAGGTCCAAAGACTACAGGCCACTCTCCAGTGTTACCTCCTGTCCCACCCACAGACTCCGAGGGGACACAGTCACTGCCCCCCAAACACACTTAACTTCTTGCTAACCCACCTCGCGCTCTCCTTCCTCTGCCAATTCTTTATCCTTTCCCCTAAAACAGGTGCAGCCTCCGCCCACATACACACTCACATTTCTTCACCGTTGTAATCATTTCCTGCTCGCGCATGCCCCCCCTCCCCATCTCTCTCTCTCTCTCTCTCTCTCTCTCTCTCTCTCTCTCTCTCTCTCTCTCTCTCTCGCGCGCACACATTCTCACTTCAGACTTCCAATCCTGAGTTCCTGAAGGGCAGGCACAGTGTATTTTCATCTCTGAGTGGCAGGTGAATAAGTAGACTCACTGAATATGGTAGTGTGGTAGTGTTCACCTCCACACGCTATCCCGGGAGCAGGTAAAACCTTCCTTTCAGAGGATGCTAAAAAGAAGGGGAGGTTACAGCAGCTCCAGTCCTCTCGAGCAAACTCAGGAAGACTGCCTGCGTTCGGTAAGTCAAACAGCTGAGATTGGGCCTCCACAGTTGGTTGGTGAGCTCTCCCCCAGCCTCTTGAAAGTCAGTCCAATCGAATCTAGTTAGCTCCAGACCAAAAGACCACAAGAGAATGGTAAACTGACACCCTTCTCCTGCATTCCAAAGTGCAGAAAGCTAAAAACACTGACTCTGATGACCATAAACAGAGGATCTGGACTGAGGAAGAGTCATCAGAGGCAAAAGCTAGAGACGGCAAAATATAACCCTGTGCCCCTCTCCACAGCTACAGCTGGAGTCCAGGCCACAAATCAACCACTGCAACTGCCTCCTCATGGTCCTCCCCGCTCCCACTCTCATCCCCCACCACTCTCCAAAGAGCAGCCACATGATGTTTCAAACCCTGTCAATAAGGACACGTTCCAGCAAAATACCTTCGAAAAGTTTTCCATCCACTTGGAATAAAATCCAAACACTTCATCAACGAGTTCAAAGTCCAACCCCTGGCCCCCTTATTTCATGCCACTCTCCCTTCAAGCACTACATTCTGGACACAGGAGTCCCTGCCTTCTGTTTCTTTCTTTTTTTTTTTTTTAATTTTTTTTTTTTGAGACGGAGTTTCGCTGTTGTTACCCAGACTGGAGTGCAATGGCATGATCTCGGCTCACTGCAACCTCTGCCTCCTGGGTTCAAGCAATTCTCCTGCCTCAGCCTCCAAACCTGTAGCTGGGACTACAGGTGCGCACCACCACGCCCAGCTAATTTTTGTATTTTTAGTAGAGACAGGGTTTCACTTTGTTGGCCAGGATGGTCTCAATCTCTTGACCTCATGATCCACCTGCCTCGGCCTCCCAAAGTGCTGTGATTATAGGTGTGGGCCACCGCGCCCGGCCCCTTCTGTTTCTTACAACCTGCCAACCTCTAAGCCTTTTCCCATGCTGCTCTCCTCGCCTGGAAGGCTCCTCCCCCGGATTGGTTCCTTCTCCAGGCTCAGTTCAAACTTTGCCTTTTCAAAGGAGTCTTCCTTGGCCATTCTATCTAAAGTGGCATCCCTCCCACTCCATCACTCCCTATCAGACCATCTTTTTGTTTGTGTATTTACTATTTATCACCCCCAGACAATATTTTCTTCATTTATTTTCCTGTTTCTGTCTTCTCTCCCATTAGCGTGGGGGCTGTGTTGTTCACCCCTATGAATACAGCACATGCGGCAGGCACTAAAAAGAATTTCCAGAGTATTTGTTGACTATCAGCAGCATCCTCAAGATAGGCTATGCTGTTCTCCTGTTAGAATGGAGAAAACAGCGATTGAGCCCCTACTATGTGCTAAGCACTGTAAATCCATGATTTTCCTTTCCGAAGGGTAAAGTAGCATAAGGTCACACTGCTAGTCACTAACAGACTTCTGAGTGAATTACTTGTTTGTGTCACTCCTAAACCGTTCTCAGCAGGAAGGTATGTCGTTCTGTGATTCACTCTCACATGGCCATAACATGAAAAAGCAAACATTTCTAAACTGCTTTAGTTTTAAAGCACTTTCACATGCATCTCACTGAAGAAAAACACAAAGCCGTGGCTGGGCGCGGTGGCTCACGCCTGTAATCCCAGAACTTTGGGAGGCTGAGGGGGGTAGATCATGAGGTCAGGAGTTTGAGACCAGCCTGACCAACATGGTGAAACCCCATCTCTACTAAAAATACAAAAAATTAGCTCGGTGTGATGGCGGGTGCCTGTAAACCCAGCTACTCAGGAGGCTGAGGCAGGAGAATCGCTTGAACCCAGGAGGCAGAGGTTGCAGTGAGCCGAAATGGAACCACTGCAGTCCATCCTGGGCAACAGAGCAAGACTCCATCTCAAAAAAGAAAGAAAGAAAAATAAAAACACAAAGCACTTAGAATGCCCAGAAAGTCATACGACAACAGGAAGTAAAGCAAGCAGTGCCTCGAGATTCAGTACCGGGGCCCTGAACCCCAGGAGTGGGGACTGGGGAGGAGTCGGGAGTCTCTATTTCTCCTTCAGAGGGATGGGGAAGCGGTGAGTCACGGGGTGAAGGCTTGCGCCACGGGAAACTTTGATAAGGCCAAGCTATGAGGCAACAAAAAGTGAATCACGAAGCTGGAAGATACCTTAGGCCTCAACAGAGGCCAAACCCTGGCTGATGGATGGGGAAACTGAGGCCTGAAAGGGAAAGCAACTTGCCCAAGTTCACTCAGCAAGTAAACAGAGCGGGAAACAGAGGGTCTCCTCTCCCCCATTCCCCGTTTCTCTCCACCACCGATGCGTTTCGAGGAGAATTCTGAGTTAGGGGGAGGGGGAGAGGCCAGGGGCAGCTCACAGACTCCACGGAGGAGTCGGGAGAGGGCAGGGGTAGCACCGGGAAGCACAGAAATACTAGGATGGGGGCAGAAATGAGCCGTGGAGGAGGCAGGGGCAATAGCTCGGAAGGTGGGTGAGGCCAAAGGGAGCAGGACAAGGCAAAGAGAAAGGAATAGAGTGAGGGTGGAAGAAAATGCTGTGAGATCCGGGGTCTGAAGGGGCCTGGCGGGGTGGGGAGAGGCCGAGAGAAGAGGGCAGAAAGAGTCTGACGATGGAAAAGTCCAGGGATCGGGGAGACACTGAAGGGAGCTGGACGGGGAGGGGGTCCCTGATCCGGCAAGAAGTCTGACCGAGAGAGTTCCAGGGTCAGAGCAGACCCCGAGGCAAGTCTGACGAAGGTGAAGTCAGGGCCCAGGGAACCTGAGGGGAGCTCGAGGAAAGTCTGAAGGGGCCAGGCCGCCTCACCGCGCTTGTTTTTGGTGCCGTGCTTCTTGGCGGCCGTCAGTTCCTGCTCAATTTTCTTCTCCAGAAACTCCTGTTTCTTGCTTAACATCTCCTCCGTGTCCCGCAGCCGCTGGATGGCCTCCTGGGGGGTCGGGCCGCCCTTGCCGGCCTTACCCCCTCCAGCCCCGAACAGCTTCCCGAACACCGACATGGTTGCTGCTCGCCACGCCGGCCTTCGCCGCCCACTCCGGCTCGGCTCGGCTTGGCTCCGGCGCCCGCTCCCAGCCTCGCAGCTCCCAGCCGCCGCAGGCCTCTCCTCCGCCTCCGCCTCCGCCCCGCAGCTGGGCCCGGTCGCGCCACCTCCCAAAGGCCCCCACGCCCGGCCCGGCCAGCGTCAGGGCAACGCGCCGCTGACTACAACTCCCGATGGGCAACGCGCCGGCCGCTCCTCAAACCTAATGGGGGAAAGGGCGCTGCATGCCGGGAGGCTATAGTCTTCCGGCTTCTGGCGCTCCCCGGCGCGTCTTTTAGTCTAGCTGGGGTCAAAGGGCGTGTGTCATGCTGGGAAATGTAGTCTCATTGGCCTGTGCTCTGCAGGAGTGGTAGAACAGTAAGAGAAATAACTGTAAGTTCTAGGTGTGCAACACTGCTCAAAAATTTATTGCTAGTATGGGATACCGCTATGCTTGAACTGTATATTTATGTGAAGTTGTCTTAAGAGCGTGAGTGAAGGCAACAGTTGTTTCCAATTTCAACCTGTCAATTCAGTGGTCACAGAAGCAAAGCAGTATCTTCAGTTAAGTACGGTAGTCTCCCCTCCTCCCCCCGTATCTACGATTTTACTTTCAGCAGTTTCGCTTACCAGCGGTCAACTAAGGACTGACAGTATTAAATGGAAAATGCCAGAAATAAACAATTCATAAGTTTTTAATTTCCACTGGCCTAATGAAATTTCATGCTACCCTGTTTCATCCCACCTGAGATGTGAATCGTCCCTTTGTCCAACATACCCCTAACACCTGTTAAGTCACTTACCAGCTTAGGAATTATCAGATGTACTGTCACGGTGTTGCAGTGCTTTCTCTCAAGTAACCCTCATTTTATTAAATAATGGTCCCAAAGTGCAAGAGGAGTAACGCTGGCAGTTTGGACATGCCAAACTGAAGTTGTAAACTGCTTCCTTTAAATGTAAAGGTGGAAGTTCTCAGCTTAAGAAAAGAAAATCGTATGCTGAGCTTACTGAGATCTACAGAAAGAACGAATCTTCTAGCCCCGAAATTGTGAAAGAGGAAAAAGAAATTAATTCCAGTTTTGCTGTTGTATCTCAAACGGCAAAAGTTACAGCCACAGTGTATGTTAAGTGCTTAGTTAAGATAGAAAAGGTATTAAGTTGTATCCTTACTTACAGGGAAATAAAAGAAAATAAGTTTTTTAAAAAGAAAAGAGGCATTAGGCTTATAGGTGGAAGACATGAACAAAAAATGAGTTCCAACTGACAGCAACCTGTTACACCAGAAAGCATTGAGCCTATATAATGGCTTCAGCAAGGAGTCTCCCAAAACAAGTAGCACCAAGCCACTTACTGAAAGTAATGTATGGTTACACCAATTTAGGAATAGGTTTAGACTGCAAAATATAAAAATTACTGGATGGGTTGGGTGCAGTGGCTCATGCCTGTAATACCAGCACTTTGGGAGGCCAGGGCAGATGGATCACCTAAGGTCAAAAGTTCGAGACTAGCCTGGCCAACGTGGTGACACCCCATCTGTACTAAAATTAAAAAAAAAAAATTAGCCAGGCATGGTGGCACATGCCTGTAATCCCAACTGCTTGGGAGGCTGAGGCAGGAGAATCGTTTGAACCTGGGAAGCAGAGGTTGCAGTGAACTGAGATTGTGCTATTGCACTTCTGCCTGGGTGACAAGAGTGAAACTCCAGCTCAAAAAAAAAAAATTACTGGAGGTCAGTTGTGGTGGCTCATACCTGTAATTCCAGCATTTTGGGAGACTAAATAAGGCAGATCACTTGAGCGCAGGAGTTTGAGGCCAGCCTGGGCAATGTGGCAAAATCCTGTTTCCACAAAAAGCACAAAAATTAGCTGGGTGTGATAGCACACACCTATAGTCCCAGCTCCTCAGGAGACTGAGGTATGAAGATCGTCTGAGCCTGGGAGTTTGAAGCTGCAATGAGCTGTGATCGCACCACTGCACTCCAGCCTGGGTGACAGAGTGAGACCCTGTCTCAAATAAATATGCAGATATTACTGGAGAGGCTACAGCAAGACAAGTTGGTGGAGAAGGATTTAGGGATACGCTTGATGAAGAAGTGGAAGATCATATTGAAGGCCATTGAGAAGTGTTAACAAATAAGGAATTAGAAGAGCTTATCAAGTCATCTACAGAGAAAGTGGAAAATGAAGGAGAAACTGAAACAGAAACAGCAACATGGGCATTACCAAAATTTGCCGAAGTGTTTCAAATTGCACAGACATTAAAGGACAATTATGCAATACAATCTTCAGATAGAACACAGCATTGAAATCACTTGTATGATCACCAAAGAATTACAACTTCTGCAGCCACACTTTGATGAATTACAAAGAAAGAAGCCAGGCGTAGTGGCTAATGCCTGGGTAATCCCAGCACTTTGGGAGGCCGAGGTGGGCAGATCACTTGAGGCCCAGAGTTTGAGACCATCCTGGCCATCATGGTAACACCCTGTCTCTACTGAAAATACAAAACTTAGCCTGGCATGGTGGCACGTACCTGTAATCCCAACTACTCGGGAGGCTGAGGCAGGAGAATTGCTTAAACCCAGGAGGCAGAGGTTGCAGTGAGCCGAGATTGCGCCACTGCACTCTAGCCTGGCAACAGAGACTCTGTCTCAGAAAAAAAAAAAAATTAAAAGGAAAGAGATGACCAGGTGCAGTGGCTCGCGCTTGTAATCCCACATTTTGGGAGGCTGAGATGGGTGGATCACTTGAGCTCACAAGTTCGAGACCAGCCTGGGCAACATGGTGAAACCTTGTCTCTACAAAAAATGCAAAAAACTAGCAGATTGTGGTTGCGTGTGCCTGCAGTCCCAGCTACTCAGAAGGCTGAGGTGAGAGAATCACCTGAGCCCAGGAGGTCGAGGCTGCAGTGACCCATGATCACGCCCCTGAACCGCAACCTAGGCAACAGAGTGAGACCCTGTCTCAAAAAAAAGAAAGAGACACCCTCCAGTAATATCGTTCTTCCAAAAGTTTTTGGCAAAAGTGCAATTATCAAGGACCCCCAATCATCAGTTGACATTGTCTGATCCTGATATCCAACCATTGTCATCATCACAGCTCGATGATCCAGGATCACCCAAAGCAGATTGTCCTCCTGACATCTCAGATGGTCAGTAGCGGCCTAACACTACCTCATAATGCGTGTCATTCACCTCACTTCATCTCATCACACAGGCGTTTTGTCTTCTCACATAATCACAAGAAGAAGGGTGAGTACAGTACAATAAGACATTTTGAGAGAGAGAGACCACATTCACAAAACTGATCGTAGTATGTTGTTATAATGATTCCATTTTGTTAGTAGTTGTTATTAATCTCTTACTGTGCCTAATTTATAAATTAAACTTTATCGTAGATGTATATATAGAGAAAAAAGGCCAGGTGTGGTGGCTCACGCCTGTAATCCCAGCACTTCGGGAGGCCAAGGCAGGAGGATCACAAGGTTAGGAGTTTGAGACCAGCCTGACCAACATGGTGAAACCCCGTCTCTACTAAAAATACAAAAATTAGGGTGAGGTGGCGCATGCCTGTAATCCCAGCTACTCAGGAGGGTGAGGCAGGAAAATCCCTTGAACCTGGAAGGTGGAGGTTGCAGTGAGCTGAGATCGCGCCACTGCACTCCAGCCTGGGTGACAGAGCCAGACGTTGTCTCAAAAAAAAAAAAAAAAAGTGGGCCAGGCACAGTGGCTCATGCCTGTAATCCCAGCACTTTGGGAGGCTGAGGCAGGCAGATCACCTGAGGTCGAGAGTTCAAGACCAGCCTGACCAGCATGGAGAAACCCCATCTCTATTAAAAATACAAAAAATTAGCCAGGCATAGTGGTGCATGCCTGTAATCCCAGCTACTTGGGAGGCTGAGGCAGGAGAATTGCTTGAACCCGGGAGGCAGAGGTTGTGGTGAGCCAAGATAGTGTCACTGCACTCCAGCCTGGGCGACAGAGCGAAACTCTGTCTCAAAAAAAAAAAAAAGAGTTCTCAAGGTGGATTTGTGATGTCTACCCAGGATGGGGAGTGGTGACACATGGGCAAAGTAGCTGCCATCCTGGCTGAGAATTCAACTGCCATGACAGAGATTCACAGAGTGGACTGGCTCAATACTGGAGAGCCCTGGGCTTTGCTGGTCTTTATTTTTCTGGTCTCTCAGACAAATGCGCAGCCTTTTCAAACTTTGACCAACTCGTATTAGCTTATTCAAAACTGTGTGAAAAAGAATAAGCCACTGGTACATGCAAGAATTTGGATGACTCACAGATATTATGCTGAGTGAAAGAAACCAGATACAAAAGCCCATATGATTCCACGTATACAAAGCTCAAGAGCAGGCAAAACTGATCTGTGGTGTTAGGAATCAGAATAATGGTTTCTTCCAGGGAGGTACAGACCAGGAAGAGGACCCTTATGAGGTGCTAACAGGTTCAATAGCAGGATCCAGAGGTGTTCACATGGCTGTATACAAATTCATCAGTCTTTATACTTAAGATCAGTGGTCTTTACATATCTTATGTACTTTATTAAACATGTTACAATTTTTTTTTTAATCTCTAGGCTGGGCATGGTGGCTCATGCCTGTAATCCCAGCACTTTGAGAGGCCGAGACGGGTGGATCACTTGAGGTCAGGAATTCTAGACCAGCCTGGCCAACATGGTGAAATCCAGAGTCTACTAAAAAATGTAAAAATGAGCCAGTGTGGTGGGGAGCACCTGTAATCCCAGCCACTCAGGAGGCTGAGGCAGGAGAATCACTTGAACCTGGGAGGTGGAGGTTGCAGTGAGCCAAGATCATGCCACTGCACTCCAGCCTGGGTGACACAGCAAGACCCGTCTTATACATAAATAAAATCTCTAGCTGGGCATGGTGGCTCACGCCTGTAATCTCAGCACTTTGGGAAACCAAGGTGGGAGGATTGCTTGAGGCCACAGTTCAGCACCATCCTGGGCAACATAGTGAGATCTCTTCTTTAGAAAAAAAATTTAAAAATTAGTCAGGCATGGTGGCACAAGCCTGGTAGTCTGGGCTACTTGGGAAGCTGAGGTGGAAAAATCACATGGGCCCAGGAGTTCAAAGCTGCAGTGAACTATGATGACTACACTGCACTCCAGCCTGGGCAACAGAGGGAGGTCCTGTCTCAAAAAAAAAGCGAACAACAACAAAACACACACACACACACACACACAAGACATCTCTAATAAGAGCAGCAATAGAAGAATAATTTTTATTTATTTGTGAAGTCCTTTTGTATAAAAAAATCCCATCTCATCTCCATCAAGCCCCATGAAATAAGCATTGCTACGCCACCGCCATTTTACAGTTGAGGAAACTGAGGCCCAAAGAAGTAGGAACTGACTAAAGTCACATGGTTCAAGATACACAGCCATATATTTGTAACCTTCTTTGAAATATTAATTATGAAATAAAACTTTAATTATAAAACTTAGTCTCACATAGTTATACCGAATTAAATACAGAGGACTTTGCTGATTTTTAGTCGTAAAAAAGAGTTCATCCAACATTCTCTCCTGATTAAACA
The DNA here is from genome assembly GCF_049354715.1 of Callithrix jacchus. Lineage (NCBI taxonomy): Eukaryota > Metazoa > Chordata > Mammalia > Primates > Cebidae > Callithrix > Callithrix jacchus. The sequence continues at coordinate 5,496,425 of NC_133506.1, forward strand.
ACATAACAAAACAAAAAAACACAACCCAAAACAGTCAGCTAGGAAGATGAGAGAACTGCCCAACCTGGTAAAAGGCGTCTGTGCAAACCCACGGCTAACATCATACCTCACGGTGAAGACAAAGACTGAAAGCTTCCCCTGAGATCAGGAGTAAAATAAGGATGCCTACTCTCATCAGTTTCAATCTACATTGTACTGAAAGTTCTTGCCAGGGCAATTAAGCAAGAAAAATAAATAAAAGGCATCCAGATTGGAAAAGCAGAGGTAAAGCTATTTCTACTTGCAGATGAAATGATCTCATACATAGAAAACCCTAAAGAATATACAGAAAGCTATTAGAACCAAAAATGAGTTCAGCAAAGTTCAACAATATCAACACACAAAAATAAGCCGTATTTCTGTACCTCAGCAATAAACAATATGACAATTATATTAAGAATCATTTCCATTTACAATAGCATCAACAATAATAAAGTTATTTGGCAATAAATTTAACCATGGAAAGGAAAGGCTTGCCTTCTGAAAAGTACCAAGCCTTGCTAAAAGAAATTAAGAAAAACTTAAATAAATGGAAAGATACTCCATGTTCCTGGATTGGAGGACTTAATATTGTTAACATAGCAACACTCTCCAAATTGATCAATAGAGTCAATACAACTCTTTGAAAATCTGAGCTTTTTTTCAGAAATGGACGAGTTTATCCTATACCTCATATGGAATCACAAGAGACCCTGAATAGTCAAAACAACATTTAAAAAGAAAAACACAGTTGGAGGACTCACACATCCTGATTTCAAAACTTGCTACAAAGCTACAATAATCAAAGAAGTTTATAGATTGACTGAATAGAATTGAGAGTACGAAAATAAACCTATACATCTACAGTCAATTGATTTTCAACAAGTGTGCTAAGACCATTAAATGGGGGAAACATAGTCTCTTCAACAAATGGTGCTAGGACAGCTGGGTATCCAAACGCAAAGGAACGAAGCCAGGCCCCATGGCTCATGCCTGCAATCCCAGCACTTGGGAGGCCAAGGCAGGAAGATTGCTTGAGCCCAGGAGTTCAAGACCAGCCTAGGTAACATAGTCAGACCCCAGCTCTCCAAAAAACATAATAATAATAAACAAAATTAGCCAGGCACGGTGGTGTGTGCCTGTAGTGTCAGTTACTCAGGAGGCTGAGGTGGAAGGATCACTTGAGCCTAGGAATTCAAGGCTGCAGTGAGCTGTGATTTCGTCATTCCACTCTAGGGTGACAAAGTGAGACCCTGTCTCCCAGGCTGACCCTATATGAAATATCCAAAATAGTCAAATCCATAGAGATAGAAAACAGATTAGTGGTTGCCAGCGTCTAGAGGAGGATAAAAGGAGAATGGCTGCCTAATGGTTCATGGTTTCTTTTGGGGATGATGAAAATGTTATGTAACTAGATTGTGGTGATGGTTACACAATATTGTGAATATATTTAAAAATGCTGAATTGTATACTTTGGTTAAAATGTTAATTTCTTTTTTCTTTGGAGACGGAGTCTCACTCTGCTGCCCAGGCTCAAGTGCAGTGGCATAGTTTTGGCTCACTGCAACCTCCACCTCCCAGGTTCAAGCCATTCTCCTGCCTCAGCCTCCTGAGGAGCTGAGAGTACAGGCACTGCCACCACACCTGGCTAATTTTTGCATTTTTACTATGTTGGCCAGAGTGGTCTCGAACTCCTGACCTCAGGTGATTCGCCCACCTCAGCCTCCCAAAGTGTTGAGATTACAGGTGTGAGCCATCACACTCAGCCAGATTGTCTCATCTAATCATCCCACTACAGTTCTATGAGGCAGGTACAGATTACTGCTAAGGAAACAGAAGCTTGGAGAGGTTGAATAACTTGCTCAAGATCACACCATTATTGAGTGGTCTGGTTGGCACCCGAACCGTGAGAAAGTAACAGATAATCTTTTGTCAGCACGTTATGCTAAGCCAGACACTGAGCCAAGGCTTTTATGTGATTACCTCATTTAGCCTACACAACAACCACATGAGGCAGGCTTTATTGCTTCCATTTTATACATCAGCTGCTAGAGAAACAGAGGTTGGACAGCTTGCCCAAGATCATACAGCTTGTAGGAGGCAGAGCTGGGATTCTTACTGTAAAGGCAACCGCTTTTGCCACTGTACTATTCTGCCTACGTGCAAATGAATGAATGAATGAATGAACAGAGAGACACTCACACATGCAAACAAGTAAATAAATAAAGTGTGGTAGGCCTGGGAGCTGGTCTGATCTCCCAGGGGAGTGGGGCAAAGATAGCGATAGGGGCAGGAAATACCTGGCCCAGCAGAACTTGAGGGGTTAAGTAAGGAGTGAGGAGGAGACGGGTAAGATTGTTGATGAGAAAGGACCCTACACGTGTGCTGATGGTGGGTTACAAGGCCTACTTCATACCCATAAGCAGGCCACGCAGCAGGCCCTAGAGGGCCACACCGGCTCCAGTAAATGACTGTGACCCCCGGGACTTTACCCCAGAGAAACCCACATCCTCACCCAGGCCCAAGGCATAGGTAGACTGGAAGTCTCCCTGCACAAGGAAGGAAAAGTCCATATCCAATCCCTTAGAATATCCTGTTGGCTCGACCTTCAAAATATATCCAGAACCCTATCATTTCTTACCACCTTCATTGCTGTCACTCTGGCCCAAGTCACCATCATCTCTTGCCTGCAGTACTACAGTAGCCTCCTGGTGGACAGGATAATGGTCCTCCAAAGATGTCCATGTCCTCACCCCCAGAATGTCACCTTAAATGGACCTTGCAGAAGTGTTCGGGATCTTGAAATAATTATTCTGGATTTTCCAGCTGGCATCAATGTAATCACAAAACAGAAGCAAGAGGTTTCAAAGTCAGAGACTGCAGAATGCTACCCTTCTGGCTTTGAATGGAGAAAGGGGCCACAAGCCAAGGAATGCAGGTGGCTTCTAGAAACCAGGAAAGACAATGGAACAGATTCTCTTCTAGAGCTTCCAGAAGGACACAGCCCTTCCAACCTCTTGAGTGTAGTCCACTGAGAACCATAGCAGACTTCTGACCTCCAGAGTGGTAAGATAACAAATCTGTGTTGCTTTAAGCCACTAAGTTTCTGGTTCTTTATTACAGAAGCAGGAAGAACCTAATACCTTTCCTCACTGGCCTTCTTGTCTCCATCTTTACTCCTTCCAGCTCATTCTTTGCATGGTAAGCAGAGGTGTCCTTTAAAAAAATATGTGTGTGGTCAGGTGCAGGGGCTCAAGCCCGTAATCCCAACACTTTGGGAGGCTGAGGCAGGCAGATCACTTGAGGCCAGGAGTTCAAGACCAGCCTGGGTAACACGATGATCCCCCATCCCTAAAAATACAAAAATTAGCCAGGTGTGGTGGCACGCCTGTAGTCTCAGGAGGCAGAGGCATGAGAATCGCTTGAACCTGGGAGGTGGAGGTTGCAGTGAGCCGAGATCACGCCACTGCACTCCAGCCTGGGTGACAGAGAGAGACTCTGTCTAAGGAAAAAAAAATATATATATATATTATATATATATATATATATATATATTTATTTATATATATATATATAAATAAATATATATATATATTTTTTTTTTGACATCTGACATATATATATATGTTTTGACATCGGACGTATGTATGTATGTCAGATTCAGTCACTGAAAGCTCAGAACCCTCCAATGGCTCTCCATGTCCCTCAAGTAAAATCCAAAGTCCTTTCAACGCCCCTCAAGTCCCTACATGATGTCATGTTTTCCCGTCACCTCCTCGCCCTCCTCCTTTCCAGTGCCTCACTCCAGCCACACTGGCCTCTCTGCTGTTCCTCAAACACCAGCACCCCCCAAACTCTCAAAACCTCTCCTCGCCTCTACTTTTTTCCTTGTCTGTAGTACCCAGCACCTCCTAACATTTGCAACTTACTTATCTACTTTGTAGTTTATCATCTGCTTCCTCCACAAAGGATCTCCACAAATCATTGTTTTGCTCACTATGTATCATCAATGATGACGTATCATCAAAGAACTATTGACCCGGCACAGTGCCTCACGACTGTAATCCCAGCACTTCGGGTGGCCAAGGCAGGTAGATCACGAGGTCAGGAGTTCAAAACCAGCCTGGCCAAGATGGTGAAACCCCATCTCTACTAAAAATGCAACAATTAGCCGGGCATGGTGGTGGGCACCTGTAATCCCAACTACTCAGGAGGCTGAGGCAGAGAATTGCTTGAACCCGGAAGGTGGAGGTTGCAGTTAGCCAAGATGGCGCCACTGAACTCTAGCCTGGGCAACAGAGGGAGACTCCACCTCAAAAAGAAAAAAAAAAAGAACTATGCCTGGCACATAGTAGGTACTCAATAAATATTTGTTGAATGAATAAATAAGTGGACTGAGATAGAAGTGACCTGGGAAGCAGCCTTGCCTTGATGAGATTTTGGATAAGACCTTCTCCCTCCCAGGGCTTCACTTTATTCCCTGTGGTTCTTCAAAGGACCCAAGGCCCTGAAGTTGGGCCTTGGCCTCCTGCCTCAGGGTTCTGTGCCTAAGTCTACCCAAGGCACCCTGAGCTAGTAAGAGGTCACCCCCATACCTTAGAAGGATCCTGCTCACCTCCCTGATCACCACCCTTCAGGCTCTGAAAGCCTCGTGTGTGGGGAGGTCACTTGCTGGCAGCCTTGGGGTTTGGGAGCCCCACTAGCTGCCACCTCCCCAAGGGAGACAAAACTAGTCCAACCAGTTCTCCTGGGCCACAGGGACACCTGCTCTGTCAACCAAGACTTCCAAGCCACCTGCCTTAGTCATTTGGCCCAGATATTCTCTGCTCCCTCTTTGAACAAAGGGAGATATCCTTTTATACCAGACATTAGTTCCCAGGACCCTGGATCGGTCGTATCTCAGGCTACATGACAGATTCTCCCTCAGCCTCCCTGGGGTGAGAGGAGGGGGTGGGTAAAGTGGGTCTTGTTCTTTCAAAATGCTGTTTTTCATTCATTCGACAAATACTGATCAAACAATTCTTGGGAAGGTCTAAGCACTGCAGACGTATCAGGAACAAAACAGACAAAAGTCGATGCCTTTGTGGACCTTTCGTTTCTAATGAGGACAGCAGACAATACACAAATGTCTAATATAATGGCAAGGGTGATGAATAAAAATAAAATAGGATAAAGAATCTAACATAGACAGACTGGCCAAGGAAAACCTCTCAGAGGAAATGAGGCTTGTTTTTGTTTTGAGTCTTACTCCATCGCCCAGGCTGGAGTGCAGTGGCATGATATTGGCTCACTGCAATCTCTACCTCCCGGGTTCAAGTGATTCTCCAGCCTCAGCCTCCCGAGTAGTTGGGATTACAGGCGCACACCACCACACCCTGATAACTTTTGTGTTTTTTAGTAGAGACAGGGTTTCTCCACGTTGGCCAGGTTGGTCTCGAATTCCTGATCTCAAGTGATCCGCCCACCTTGGCCTCCCACAGTGCTGGGATTACAGGTGGGAGCCCGTAATTACACTACGCCTGGCTGGAAATGAGTTTTGGACAGAGGCGAATAGGAGGAGGGAGCCCGCCTTGTGAAAATCTGGGGAAAGCTCATTCTAGGTGGAGGGAATAGCAAGTGGGAAGGTTTGGAGGCAGGAATTAGCGTACACGGTGGAGGAGCAGCAAGAAGGCAGATGTGGCTGGAGTGGAGGGAAAGAAGGAGAGTGGTGGGAGGCCAGGCTGAAGAGTTAGGTAGGGGCCACATCACACAGAGCCTTGAAATTCCCGGGGAAAACACAGGCTTCCATTCTGGGACAGATCAGAAGCCACTGGAGGGTTTTACTTATTTATTTATTTTTTGGAGATAGAGTCTCGCTCTGTCACCCAGACTGGAGTGCAGTGGCACCATCTCAGCTCACTGCAACCTCCGCCTCCCAGGTTCAAGTGATTCTCCTGCCTCAGCCTCCTGAGTAGCTGGGATTACAGGCACATATCACCCCGTCCAGTTAATTTTTTGCATTTTTTAATAAACACGGAATTTCACTATGTTGGCCAGGCTGGCCCCGAACTCCTGGGCTTAAGTGATCTGCCTACCTCAGCCTCCCAAAGGGCTAGGATATCAGGTGTAAGCCACCATGCCCGGCCCACTGGAGAGTTTTTTTTTTTTTTTTTTTTTTTTTTGAGACAGAGTTTCACTCTTGTCACCCAGGCTGGAGTGCAATGGCGCGATCTCGGCTCACCGCAACCTCCGCCTCCTGGGTTCAGGCAATTCTCCTGCCTCAGCCTCCTGAGTAGCTGGGATTACAGGCACGCGCCACCATGCCCAGCTAATTTTTTGTATTTTTAGTAGAGACGGGGTTTCACCATGTTGACCAGGATGGTCTCGATCTCTTGACCTCGTGATCCACCCGCCTCGGCCTCCCAAAGTGCTGGGATTACAGGCTTGAGCCACCGCGCCCGGCCTTGTTTATTTTTTTAAAGGGTGGAGGAGGAGGCAGGATGGAACGCTCCGGGTGGCTCACCCGTCCACACACTCCACCGCCCCCCCCCTTTTTTTTTTTTTTGAGGTAGAATTTCGCTCTTGTTGCCCAGGCTGGAGTGCAATGGCACAATCTCAGCTCACCGGAACCGCCACCTCCCGGGTTCAAGCGATTCTCCTGCCTCAGCTTCCCAAGTGGCTAGGATTATAGGCATGCGCCACCGTGCCCGGCTGATTTTGTTATTTTCAGGAGAGACAGGGTTTCTCCATTTTGGTCAGGCTGGTCTCGAACTCCCGACCTCAGGTGATCCGCCTGCCTTGGCCTCCCAAAGTGCTGGGATTACAGGCATGAGTCACCGCGCCGGGCCCACTGGAGAGTTTTAAACAGGAAAAGTGACATAGTCTGATTCAGGCTCTAGAAAGATACTTTGGGCTGGTATCAAGATAATGGATCATGATAGGTAAAGAAACAAAGCAAAGACACCAGAGGGACCCAATAAATACAGGAGTCCATGCAAGAGAGGCCGGCAGCCTGGACCAGGGTGGTGGTGGCTGAGGAAGTGAGGAGTCGTTGAGCCTAAAGAGGTTCCAAATAAAACTCCAGCCTATCAGAACTGGCGAGAGCTTTAGAAATTCTAAAGCCTAACATAAATTTTGCAGTCAGTCAGTCCTAAGGTTTAAGCCTACCTCTACACATTCTGGCTGGGAGTCCTTGGTCGGGTTGCTACACCTCTCTGAGCCTCGGATCCCCCATCTGTAAATCAGGCATGGTAAGACAGCGTGCTTGCATTCCACGGAGTGTCATGAGGATGCAGTGACATGTATTAAACCACACAGCACAGACTTGGCACTAAGTAGTCACTCAATAAAGCTAGTCATGACACAACCGCCCACATTTGCTGATAGAGAAACCGAGGCTAGCTACCTTAGAGGCAGAGAGGGGACTAGAAGGGGGAAGGGAGGAAGGGAAGTAGGCTTGATGGGGTTCCTCAAGCCACATACTCCCAAAGTCCAGACAGTGACATGGGTGAGTAAACAGCAAGAAACATGAAAAATCATGTGGCCTTTCTGGCCCTCCTGTTTTCTACTCTTTTTTCTTTTTCCTTTTCTTTCTTTTTTTTTTTTTTTCTGAGACATGGTCTTGCTCTGTCACCCAGGCTGGAGTGCACTGAGGCCATCACAACTCACCAAAGCCTCCATCTCCCAGGTTTTAGCGACCTCCCACCTCAGCCTCGTGAGGCAAACACCACCATGCCCGGCTAATCTTTTTAATTGTTTGTGGAGACGGGGTCTCACTATGTTGCCCAGGCTGGTCTTGAACTCCTGGGCTCAAGCAGTCTTTCCTTGGCTTCCCAAAGTGCTGGGATTACAGACGTGAGCCACCACACCAGCCTTGTTTTCCTACTTTTAAGAGACATGAGAACTTAGAAATATTTCTCTACTCTAAAATAAAATAAGTACAGTAAATAGCAAGTGACATTCAGCTGCAATATAGAGGAGTTGGCAGGGAATGGCAGGGACTGTGGCCACCTCCTTGATATTGCAGCACACATGTCCATCTGAAGGGCCAGCTAGCCAGCCTCACCTGATTGGCCCTCCAGTGCCAGACACCCTGATTTTCAGTAGAGGTCAGAAAACCAGATTTGTATGTGAAATGTCCCAATTTTTACTTTCAAATTTATTTATTTATTTATTTCCTGAGACACAGTTTCACTCTTGTTGCCTGGGCTGGAGTGTAATGGCACAATCTCGGCTCACTGTAATCTCTACTTCCGGATTCTCCTGCCTCAGCCTCCCAAGTAGCTGGCATTACAGCTGCCCACCACCATGCCCAGCTAATTTTTGTATTTTTAGTAGAGATGGGCTTTCACCATGTTGGCCAGGCTGGTCTTGAACTCCTGACCTCAGGTGACCCACCCGCCTCGGCCTCCCAAAGTGCTAGGATGACAAGCATGAGCCACCACGCCCAGCCTTATTTTATTTTGAGAAAGGGTCTCAGGGTCACACAGGCTAGAGTGCAGTGACACAATCTTGGTTCACTGCAACCTCCACCTCCCAGGCTCAAGCAATCATCCCACCCCAGCCTCCCGAGTGGCTGGGACTATAGGTGTGTGCCACCACGCCCGGCTAATTTCTGGATTTTTTGTACAGAAGGGGTTTCTCCATGTGGCCCAGGCTGATCTGAAACTCCTGAGCTCAAGTGATCTGCCTGTCTTGGCCTCTGAAAGTGCTGGGATTACAGGTGTGAGCCATCACGCCCAGCCAAATGTCCTGATGTTTACATTTTCTAATTGCTTCTGGAGTAGAGGAGCATAGTAGATTTGTATAGACTGATCTTGCTATTATTTCAGCCCTTCCAATCCTGATACTATTTCTTTCTTTTTCTTGCTCTATTACTCTGGCCAGGCCACTAATGTAAAGTTTGAGTCCTAATAGCAGCCATCCTTGTCTCGTTCCTGACATGTAGCATCTCACATTTCACCACTGCAGTATATTTTAGATTTATTTTTAAATGTTGGCTCACTTTTTCAGACACTGAGGATGCCAAACTGTCTTCTGGAGCTGCCATGAGCAGCCAATTTGTGATCTCTGCTTTACCTGAATTCTTTCCCTGAACTGTGACAGCAACCTCACCAGGTAGGTACTATTATTCCCTGCACTGACATGAGGAAATCGAGGTTCAGAGAGGTGAAGTGACTTGCCATAGTCACACAGCCAGGAAGGGCAGAGCCAAATTCAAACCCAGCTCTGCTTGACACCAAAGACTGTAATCTTTCTTTGTTCGTTTGTTTGTTTTTGAGACAGAGTCTTGCGTGTGTGTGTGTGTGTGTGTGTGTGTGTGTGTGTGAGACAGTTACTCTTGGAGTCTTACAGAGTAAACTCTTTGCTCTTTGTCTGTCCAGGAGTTTACTCTGTCACCCAGGCTGGAGTGCAGTGGTACGATCTCAGCTCACAGAACTTCCGTCTCTCGAGTTCAAGAGATCCTCCTGCCTCAGCTTCCAGAGTAGCTGGGATTACAGGCATACACCACCACGAATGGCTAATTTTGTATTTTTAGTAGAGATGGGATTTCGCCATGTTGGCCAGGCTGGTCTCAAACTCCTGGCCTCAGGTGATCTGCCAGCCCTCACCTCCCAAAGTGCTGGGATTACAGGCGTGAGTCACTGTGCCCAGTCAAAGACTGTGATCTTTCTCGGGGTGGAGTGGAAGCCTGGATGCCTAGGCCAGCCCCTTTTTATGCTCCACTCTATCCAGCATCTTGGGGTTCAATGGCGCACCCTGGGTCCTGGAGCAGCTGTCACCAACTTTCAGTTAAACATTATAGCTGGCTGGGCGTGGTGGCTCATGCCTGTAATCCCAGCACTTTAGGAGGCCAAGGGAGGCAGATCAGGAGGTCAGGAGTTCCAGACCAGCCTGGCCAAGATGGTGAAACCGCGTCTCTACTAAAAATCCAAAAATTAGCTGGGCATGGTGGCGCATTCCTGTAATCCCAGCTACTCAGGAGGCTGAGGCAGGAGAATTGCTTGAACTAGGACCTGGGAGGTGAAGGTTGCAGTGAGCCGAAATCGTGCCACTGCACTCCAGCCTGAGCTACAGAGCAAGACTCCCATCTCAAAAAAACAAAACAAGAAAAGTTATAGCTGATGTAGGTATGTACTCCTTGTCTGTGATCTGGCTCTGTGGCCTGGCTCTGCCATTTCCCTGCTGTGTGACTTTGGGCTGCTTCACCTTAATGTGCCTGTTGCCTCATCTCAGCTGCAAGATGGGATGAAAAGTAGGGCATATATTGAAGTGCTTGGGATGGTGCCAGGCACTCAATAACTAATAAATATTACTTCTCGGCCGGGCACAGTGGCTCACACCTGTAATCCCAGCACTTTGGGAGGCCGAAGCAGGCAGATCACCTGAGGTCAGGAGTTTGAGACCAGCCTGGCTAACATGGCGAAATGCCATCTCTACTAAAAATACAAAAATTAGTGGGGTATAGTGGCACATACCTGTAATCTCAGCTACTCAGGAGGCTGAAGCAGGAGAATCGCTTGAACTCAGGAGGCAGAGGTTGCAGTGAGCTGAGATCGTGCCATTGTACTCCAGTAATAATAAATAAATAAATGTTGCTTCTCATGCTTACCAGTAGGTGTGTAGGCCTGTGTACACTGACATTAGGAAGAAGATGATGTTTTTAACGTTTCCTTGAACGCCATTGTTACAATTTTTTTAAGTGCTCACTGTCTCCCATGGATTCTTCATTATGTGGTGAATAAAGTGCAGATTCCTTAACCTGCATCTAAGGCCCTCTCTGATTCATCAACCCATACTTCAATAGCGGAAAGTGGCTAAGAACCCATGGAGGCAGGCTGCCCCAGCTTGAATCCCAGCTCCGCAACATTCCTGGCTGTGTGAGCCTGGGTGAGGAAGTTTGACCCTCTGGGCCTGAGATTCTTAGCTGTAAAATACAGAAAGTAACAGCACTCACATGACAGGCTGAGGCAATGTGACTGTAAACAGCCTGGCACAGTGTCCCTCATGTGGAAAAGCTGGAAGCATCAGCCCTGATCATGACCCCCTGAGACCTCTGAGACCTCCGGTCATGCTGGAACATCCACCAGCCTCAGAACATAGCAGGCCCCGCACGTCCCACCTCAAGCTGTTCGTTCATGCCCTGCTTTCACCCAGCACACCTTCCTCTATCGATCCACCCACCAAGCTCTCCAGGCCAAGGCCATACTCCGGGCCAAAGCCCAGCTCCAGCAGCATCCCCTTCCTGTCACCACCAATCGCCCTTTGACCTTTGTCCAGGCGGGTATACTTACACACCTCACCCCCACCAACTCTGCCCCTCCTACCATGTCACACCCTTCCTGAGGACGTGGGAAGCCAGGCCTGGCTCTGAGCTCCAGCCCTGAGTCCCAACACAGAGGCCTCAGGGACCTGCCAGCCTTCAAAACAATTCAGTCATCCAATGGAGTCCAACAGCCCAGAAGGGTGGCTGTGAGGATAAACAGGAAGACACTGGTCAAGGCCTCTTTTTCCTTCTCGCCTCCTCATGAGCCAGGTAGGCCTCCCACCAGGACCCCACTGAGCGGGAGGAGGGAGCACTGGACGTGAGGATATTGACGGCCTCCAGAAGCCCATGTGAGAGGGATTTCTGCGCATGATTACAACGGGTTTAGAGGTGGCTAGCAGTCCTGAATTCCCACAAGTGAATACAAACCCATCCCCCATGGGGTGCTGTCCTGGACTGTGTTCTGTGAATGGGTGTTCCGAATTTCCTTTTTTTTAATATCTTTGAGACTGGGTCTTGCTCAGTTGCCCAGGCTGGAGTGCAGTGGTGCAATCTCAGCTCACAGTAGCCTCAACTTCCTGGGCTCAAGTAATCCTCCCACGTCAGCCCTCCCGCACCCGCCACCATGTCCAGCTAATTTTTTTTTTTTTTTAGACAGGATCTCACAGGCTGGAATGCAGTGATGCAATCTCAGCTCACTGCAACCTCTGCCTCCTGGATTCAAGTGATTCACCTGCCTCAGCCTCCCAAGTAACTGGAATTACAGGTGCATGCCACCACGCTTGGCTAATCTTTGTATTTTTAGTCAAGATGGGATTTCACCATATTGGCCAGGCTGGTCTCGAACTCCTGACCTCAGGTGATCCAACTGCCTCGGCCTTCCAAAGGGCTGGGATAACAGGCATAAGCTGCCACGCCGGCCTTGCTTCCCTTATCATCTCTCCATCACTCCCCCGTGTGACCGCTCGGGACCCCACAGCCACCACAAGCTTCAGAGAGGAGTGCTGCCACCTAGGGGCAAAGAAGGAAACTGCCACAGCTTGGCCCAAGCCACCTGGACACATGTTACAACAAAAACATTTATTGAGCACTTTCTGCGTGCCGGGTGCCATATCAAGCCCCTGGTGCATTTCATCATACTGGATCCCCAGGACAACCCTATGAGGTAGTAGCATCGTAAGCCCCATTGTACAGATGAGGAACACGGGGCTCAGAGAGGTGAAGTGACTTGCCCAAGGTCACACAACAAGTGTGTGGCAACTCTTGGATTTGAAGCCAGATCTGTCTCATAGCTGCAGTCTAGCCGTGACACTTGAGTGCCTCCTAAAAGCCTACATCACAGAGCTGTCTGAGGATGCTATGGGGAACCGTCTGTGAAAAGGTCCAATAGCTAAACTCCGTCCATGGCAGGCATCCTGAAGAGCATCGGGCTAGAGGCCACCAGGAGGCAGCCTGGAGGCAGGGTGGACAGGACCACCCTGTCTTCTCTCCTAGGGGGCCCAATCACCAGCCTGACAGCCGGACCCCAGTCTGCTCAGGCTCCAGCCATCTCTCTCCTGCCACGGCTCTGCCATGGGCAGCCCTATCCACATGGGCAGCCCTGCCCACGACCCTGAATGTTCCAGGGCTTTGCAGGAGAAAGGACCAGGAGGGTGGCCACGGGCCAAGGTTTATGAATTACATTCAGCAGGATTTCTGCCAATGTCTTGATGGCTCGCTTCCACTGGGAAGGATCTCCAGTCTGCCTGGACCCAAACAGGAGCAACAGGCCTGCCCAGGAAACAGACACCCCAGCTCCATCACTCCGAGGCCTGGATGTAGACAGGCACAGCGAGCATGGCACAGGGGCCCTCAGCCCCGGCCTGCAGCTCCGCCAGAGCCAGGTTGGAGCCCAGCCCCTCAGCATGCCCAGGTACCACGAGCTCCGGCTCTGCGCCCACTGCACCTCCCACAACGATGGACAGCACCGCGTCCGGCTCTGCGAAGGGCGGTTTGCCAGGGACAGCCTCGGGCACCAGCCCAGCCCCTGCATCCTTCAGCTCCTCCAGCCCCAGCGGGTCAGGCAAGGGGGTCACCACCTTGCGCCCACCAGTGCTGCCACTGCGGGGGGCTGCCCTCCTCTGGGGGGGACGCCGGGTCTGCAGGTCCTTGTCCTTTTGGGGGCCAAGACGACAGCGGTGATCTTTGAGGTGTTTGGGGCGGGAAAAGCCCTTGGCACAGCCAGCACAGCGGAACTTGTAGTTGCCCGTGTGGGCACGCTGGTGCTCAGCGAGGTGGGCACGGCGGCTGAAGGACTTGCTGCACAGGGCGCATTTGTGGAGCTTCATGCCTGGGGGGGGTGAGGGAAAGTCAGTGAGAAGCATCCAGACCTTCACCCCGCAACAGTGCCCTGCACTGGGAATCAAATCCAGGCTCTTGCCCCACAAGCGCCTGTATGATCTGGCCCCAACTCTCTCCACCATCATCATCTGCCTTCTCCCAGCCACTCTCTGTGCCAGCCACAGCCGCTGTCCTCAGAGGTGCCACGCTGGCTCCTGCTTCTGCAGCTCTGCACCTGTGGTTTTCCTCTGCCTGGAGCAGCCGCTCATTCCTTGCACCTTGGCTCGCTCTGCCAGGTCCTCTCTCACCTGGGTGACCAGGGCAGCAATCTCCACTCTGCTCTGCCCCACTCATTCAGCCCCCTAGACCATCCCCCACAGGGCAGCTGGAGATGTCGGCAAAACACACACATGATCATGACATACCGGCCCCCAACCTCTCATGGTCTCTGGGGCTGTCTGGTCCTCCCCTTCAGCCCTCAGTTCCTTCCCCTACCCCTCTCCCTCTCCTCTCTGTGCTCCAGGCCTCCCACCTACCTTTCCTTGTCCCTGCCTCAAGGCTAGTACTTGATGCTCCCTCACTCTGGAAAGCTATTTCCTGGCCCTTCTCATCCCTCAGGACTCAGCCATCATACCACCTCCTCAGGGGGCCTCCTTGATACATGCACCCTGTTTATTTCCATCTTGGCCCTCGGCATACTTTGCTGTTATGTGTTTATTTGTTCAATGGTTATTTTCTGTCTCTTCCACTAAATGTTAGGCACCCCAGGAGGGCAGGATGGCATTCTGCCTCTCTGATTCCTTCTGCCTGACATATGGTTGGTTCTCAAAAATCACTGGTGCCTCCATGTCCACAATGAAATCAACTCTAGCCCACACTCCCCCTGGGCTGGGCACCTGCATTTGGCCCCCTCAACCTCGCTGGAATGGAGGCTCAGAGAGGGGCAGTGCCTTGCCTGAGGCTACCCAGCAGGAAAGCGGCAGCGCCAAGACTCAAACCCAGCCCTGTGTGTCCAAGTCCTTGACCTACTCTCCCAGTTTTCAAACTTTCTTTGGCCACTGATCCCTTTCTGTAAATCTCCTCAAACAGGGGAGACTTTACCTCTCAGGGACTCAGCAATGCCTAGAGACATTTTTGGTTGTCACAACTGTGGGGGGATGCCACTGACACCCAGTGGGTAGAGGCCAAGGGTGCAGCTAAACATCCTGCAGGGCACAGGACAAAATTATCTGGCCCAGGCCGGGCGCGGCGGCACATGCCTATAATCTCAGCACGTTGGGAGTCTGAGGTGGGCAGATCACTTGAGGTCAGGAGTTCTAGACCAGACTGACCAGCAGGGTGAAACCCCATTTCTACTAAAATACAAAAATTAGCTGGGCCTGGTGGTGGGCACCTGTAATCCCAGCTACTAGGGAGGCTGAGGCAGGAGAATTGCTTGAACTGGGGAGGGCCGAGATCATGCCACTGCACTCCAGCCTGGGCAATAAAGCAAGACTCTGTCTCAAACACAAAAAAAATTTATCTGGCCCAAAATGTCGATGGTGCCAGGGTTGAAGAACCTTGTTCTCGACCTCAGCTGGCATGTGGAAGGCCAGCCAGGCTGCTCTGAGGAGCTGCTGAGAAACTGAGGAGTGGCTTGGAGACCCCTGCCCTACCCTACCATCAAGGAAGCTTCCTGGCCATGTCTTGGACCCAGCTGATTCCCTCCACACCTGGTCCACACCTCTATCACACTGGGCACCGTTCCGACTGAGTCATCTCTGCTCAGGTCAGCTTCCTCCTTGGACTGGGGGACTATGTCTGATTCATCTCTGTTCACCCTAAAGTCCCTGACTCAGGCCTGGCTCATAGCCCACATAACTGAATGTGCCAGGCAGGGAAATCAAGCCTCACGGGTTATGTCTGCTCTTTCTCCTCCTGTCGAGTCTATCCAAGTGAACTAGAGCTGAACCAGACCCTCCTGGCAGGCCCATGAGCCACTTACCAGAGTGGGAGAGGATGTGGGCCTTCAGCTTGTCCGGTCGGTTGAACTCCTTACTGCAGCCTGTGTGCGTCCTAAAACCCAAAGTCACTGGTCAGGGGGAGTTCACCAAGCTTAGGACCCTCTTGCTGGCCCCGCCACTATCCCTGAACATGAGGGACACTCTTGTCCACCCTAAGGGCTGGTCAAGGAGGTAAAGTGGGGAGTGAGGCATGTAGGGCCCAGAACAAGATAAAAGGAGAAAGACCTGCCCAGGCATGGTGGCTGACGGCTATAATCCCAGGTACTTGGGAGGCTGAGGGAGGAGAATCGCTTGAACCCAGGCGGTAGAGGTTGCAGTGAGCCGAGATCGTGCTACTGCACTCCAGCCTAGAGTGAGACTCCGTCTCACACACACACAAAAAAGAGAACCCTGACTTCAGGCCTGCCATCTGTCTCACCCTCCCTAGCAGCCCTGCTGGAGAATGTGCCTTGCTAGCTACCCCCGTGCATGGCAGTCTCTACTCACGAGAAAGGGCATTTGTATTTCTTGAAGGGCTCGTGGATCAACATGTGTCTCTTCAGTTTGTCCTTGCGGTTGAATGCAGACTCGCACACTGAGCATTTGTAGGGCTTCTCACCTGCAGCAGACACAGACAGGGAGCACCAGCACCCATCAGAAGGAGTTGGAATCCAGAGCACAAGGGTGCCCACTGGGCAACGTCTCCTCAAGAAGGGAGGTGGCCAGGGGGAAAATAGCCTCTCTCATTCTTCGTGGCTTTCTTTTGCCAGGGACAAGAGGGGGCTATTTGCCAGGGACAAGGATGATCAGGAGGGGCCTCTCTGATGACGACATGTGTGAGGAGAGACCTGAGGTTATCAGGGAGATCTGGGAGAGGGTCCAGGCAGCAGAGAAAGCAGGTGCAAAGACCCTGAGGCAACAGTGGATTTGGTGGTGCTCATGAGCAGCAGGGAGGCTGGTGCAGCCAGAGAACCAGGCAGAAGGTGAGGGCAGCGGGGCAGCCAGGCCCACCTGGGAGGACCTGGAAGGCTGAGCTACGGACTTGGCTTTTTTTAATTTGAGACAGAACCTTGCTCTATCACCCAGGCTGGGGTGCAGTGGTGAGATTTCAGCTCACTGCAACTTCCTACCTCAGGCTCCCAAGGAGATGGGATTTACAGGCATGTGCCACCACGCCCAGCTAATTTTGGTATTTTTAGTAGAGATGGGTTTTCACCATGTTGACCAGGCTGGTCTCGAACTCCTGACCTCAAGTGATCCGCCCACTTCAGCTTCCCAAAATGCTGGGATTACAGGCGTGAGCCACTGCCGGCCAGGTTTGGTTTTTACTCTGAGCCAGATGAGAAGCCACCAGAGGGCCTGAGCAGCGAAGGAAAGGGCTTTGATGTAAGCTTTTAACAGGATCCCTCTGTCTGCGTGAGGAGAGCAGACTGATGGGGTGAGGGTGGAGGTGAGGGTAACCAGGAAGTGGTCCAGGACAGCCATGGCGGGAAGGCAGAGGCAGCAGCCCCTGCCTCTGGATTAGCTGTGATTGTGAGAGATGCAGGGGGAGTCAAGGATGAAACTGAGGCGTGGCCTGAGTAGCAAGGTGGCCTCACGGCATTTATGGCGATGAGATCCACCCTGGAGGACGAGCAATCACACCTTATCTAACTGAATCCTTCCAACAAACCAGGAGGCATGTGCTCCCATCATCCCCGTTTCACAGATGAAAAGACTGAGGTTCAGAGAAGTGAAGGGACTGGCTCAGGGGCTACCCCTGTGGTTGGAGGAGCTAAGATTTCAGCCCATCTGAGCTACCCCAGCTCTTCCTGCTGTTGAACCTGTCCTGGGGCAGCTCTCGCCTGATGGGTGACCTGAGGAACCCATAGGAAATCAAGGGAGGTGCCTACAAAGTTCCCATGAGGTCACAGCCTGCCTTTGGATGGAAGGGGCCATTTCTGGGCTGCTGTGACTTCCTGCCATTATTTCCTCTCTTCTCCCTCTGGAATGAATAAAGTACTTCTGAAAAAATATCAATCCAGTTGATACGGAAATTCTAGTCCCTACTATGGAATGCTCTGTGGTCGTTAAAAAGATTAAAGAGGTCAATCTGTTGTTTCCTGATCTGAAAGGATCCGGACATATTGATTGCTGGGGGGAACGACAGCAATAGAACAGCTGAACACAATCTCAGCTTAGAAAAAAATATAATCCCTACAGGATATGGAAGCTCAAAAAAGAGAAGAGAAAGAAAGAGAGAGAGAGAGAAAGAAAAAGAAAGAAGGAAGGAAGGAAGGAAAAGAAAGAAAGGAAAAGAAAAGAAAGAAAAATACAACCCATACACCCCACAAAAGCCATAGCCATGTGTCTCTGTATATAAACTGAAGACTCAAGGAGAAAGATGGGAGGTAGAGAGAGAGGACAGACAAACTGTCAGTGGCAACTACAACTTTGGGGAAATTTCACATTTTATGTACTCCTATATTGCTTCCATTGTTATAATAAGCATGCATTACTTTTATGGTTTTTTTTTTTTTTTTTTTTTTTTTTGAGACAGAGTCTCACTTTGTCACCCAGGCTGGAGTGCAGTGGCTCGATCTTGGCTCACTGCAACCTCCTCTTCCTGGGTTCAAGCAATTTTCCTGCCTCAGCCTCCCAAGTAGCTGGGATCACAGGTGCACACTACCACGCCCAACTAACTTCTGTAATTTTAGAAGATGAGGTTTCACCATGTTGGTAAGGCTAGTCTCAAACCCTTAACCTCAGGTGATCCATCCATCTTGGCCTCCCAAAGTGCTGGGATTACAGGTATCAGCCACCACGCCTGGCAGCATGTATTACTTTTGAATAATAATTTTTGAAACCATAAAGAGCAATTTGGTAATATCAAACTTACAATGCATTACTTTTTTTTCTTTCTTTATTGTGGAGAAACATACATAACAGAAAATTGACCATCTTAAGCTTCTTTTAATTATACAGTTTAGTGGCACTAAGTACGTTTGCACTATTATGCAACCATCACCACCATGTCTCTAGAATTTTTTCCATCATCCCAAACCAAAACTCAGTATTACACGTGCACTTTAACCTAGCATTTCCCCTCCTAAGAATGTACACCACAGATACACTCCCAAAAGCTTGCCAAGGGACCCACACAGCACTGTGTATGCAAACTAATAGCTGAAATGTAATTTAAGGATCCATACATAGGCCAAGTGTGGTGGTTCATACCTGTAATCCCAGTACTTTGAGAGGCTGAGGCAGGGGGATCCCCTGAGGTCAGGAGTTTGAGACCAGCCTTGCCAACATGGTTAAACCTCATCTCTACTAAAAATACAAAAATTAGCCGGGCATGGTTGTGCACACCTGTAATTCCAGCTACTTGGAAGGTTGAGGCAGGAGAATTGCTTGAACCCAGGAAGTGGAGGTTGCAGTGAGCCAAGATGATGCCACTGCAGTCCAGCCTGGTCAACAGAGTAGGACTCATTCTCAAAAAAAAAAGGGTTCATAAATCGAGAATTGGTTAAATACAAGAAGAAAAATTCGTTGAGGAAGACTATTCAAATGTGAAAAAGAAAGTGCTGTTGGTAAAATCTTTTTGGGGGGCCCAGGGGAGGGTGGCCCACAGAATTTAGCTTCCAGGGGAACTGTAAGCACACATCCCCTGGAGAACATCGTCAAGGTATATAAGAAAAAAAGGCATATAAGTTGTAGTATGTGCTCATTTTTGCAAAAGTAAGCAAGCATTTTGTATAAGCGTAAAATAAAACTAGAAGAATGCAGACGAGACCACTAACACTAGTTATCTTTGGGGAAGAGAATTAGGAGTATTTTGCAAACTGCAAACTATAAGTCACACCCTGCTGGTGGTTATTTTAAGAACTAAAAATAGGTCGAACACGCAGTGGCTCACACCTGTAATCCCAGCACTTTGGGAGGCCAAGGTGGGTGGATCAACTTGAGGCCAGGAGTTTGAGACCAGCTTGGCCAACATGTTGATCCAACCAGGTGGATCAACTTGAGGCCAGGAGTTTGAGACCAGTTTGAAACCCTGTCTCTACCAAAAATACAAAAATTAGCCAGGCACGGTGGCGTGAGCCTGTAATCCCAGCTACTCAGGAGGCTGAGGCACAAGAATCGCTTGAACCTGGGAGCCAGAGGTTGTAGTGAGATCACACCACTGCAATCCAGCCTGGGGGACAGAGTGAGACCCTGTCTAAAAAAAATAATAAAAATAAAAGAATCGGCCAGGCATGGTGGCTCATGCCTGTAATCCCAGCACTTTGGGAGGCCAAGGCGGGCGGATGTCCTGAGGTTGCGAGTTCGAGACCAGCCTGGCCAACATGGAGAAACTACATCTCTATTAAAAATACAAAAGTAATGGGCATGGTTGTAATCCCAGCTACTCGGAAGGCTGAGGCAGAAGAATCGCTTAAATCTAGGTAGAGGTTGCAGTGGGCCAAAATTGCACCACTGCACTCCAGCCTGGGTGACAAGAGCAAAACTGTGTCTCAAAAATAAATAAATAAACAAATGAACTTGAAACAAATAAATAAAATTAAACAGGAAAAAAACAGAAAATACTGCTTTGAAAAACTTTTGTTGCAATATATTCTATGTGTATACATGTGGTTCCTGGGTTGCAATATGAAATGTATTTTTGCTACAGGTCATATGAAAGAAAAACAAAAGGAAAAACATTAGATTTTCTATCTGAAGTGAGAGGAGAGTTTATTTTTATTACACATGCTTTTGTCCTGTCCAGGACTTTCCCTCAGCTTTTCTCAATCTTTAGATCCTTTTCAATTAAAAAACAATTTAAAAAAATTAACAAATTAAAAAACATCTCGGGCCGGGCGTGGTGGCTCACACCTATAATCCCAGCACTTTGCGAGGCCGAGGCAGGTGGATCACGAGGTCAAGAGATCGAGACCATCCTGGTCAACAAGGTGAAACCCCATCTCTACTAAAAATACAAAAATTAGCTGGGCATGGTGGTGTGTGCCTGTAGTCCCAGCTACTCGGGAGGCTGAGGCAGGAGAATTGCTTGAATCCAGAAGGCGGAGGTTGCAGTGAGCCGAGATCGTGCCATTGCACTCCAGTCTGGGTAACAACAGCGAAACTCCGTCTCAATAAAATAAAATAAAATAAAAAATAAAAAAATAAAAAACACCTAAGGATTAATAGAAAAGAAAATGTCACTGTGTCTCAACTGGGGAACCAAGGACGGGGGCTTTGTCCAGGTTTGGGGGAAACTTACAGTGAGAGCAGCATCCCCACCACAGGGGGCAGAGTCAAGAGTCCCTCACATGCCACCTCCAGGGGCTCTTCTCTGCTCCAGTGGCGGTGGGAAACACTTGTTCATGGGTTAAGGCAGGTGGGTCAGGGGCCAGGAAGGAAGCAGGAGCAAGGGGAGAGGCAGGAGGGCTGGAGGAAGACAGAGAGACAGAGAGAAGGGGGAGGGGGCTGGAAAGAGAGGGGAAAGGACAGGGGAGAGAAGCTGGAGGGGGCCAGAAGGAGATGGGGAAAGGGAGGGGGAGGGAGGCTGGAGGGAGTTGGGAAGGAGGAAGGAGAAGGGGGCTGCAGGAGATGATGGGGGAGGGAGATGAGTAGGGGGAGAAAGGGATAAGGAGCAGGTGAGGAGGAAGGGAGAGGCTGGCCTGGAGTTCTTGGGGACAGGGTACCCACCTGAGTGGATGTGAGCGTGCAGTTTGAGGTAATGCTCCCGCCGGAAGAACTTCTTGCACACCTGGCACTTGAACCTGCCCCCGCTGCCGTGGGTGGGCAGATGACGGCGCAGGTAGCGTTCACAAGGAAACACCTGGCAGAGAAGAGGGGCCTTCAGGTCTGACTCACCAGGCCCCCCTCCCCTGTCTGAGATCAAGCAGTCCCTCCTCTCCAGCCCCTACAGAAACACCTTCCTTTCTGGCTACCAGGGGCCAGGACTCAGAATGTCAGCCTCAGCCCTTAGAACCTCACGGCTCCCCTGACTTACCCACAAGCCCAGCCGAAACATGGCTGCCCCGAGCTTTTGCCTGGATGTTCTTCCCACCCAGAGAGCCTTTCTCTCTTTTCTCACAAACTTGTACACATCCTTCAAGACCCAACTGGGGTATCACTGCTTGTCAAACCTTTCCTAGCTCCATGCCTGGTACCATGCCTGGCAAAGCCAATTCTGCCTTCGAATGTCCACCCACACTTTTAAGTCAGCATTTAACCTACTGAATGACACCCCTTTGCTTACACAGGAGCTCCAAGCAGGCAGAGACGGGTTTTAATTTCCCAGCACAAAGCCTGGGTCAAATGACTGACAAGTAAAAGAATGAATGGAAAATGAACAAATTACTAATGAATGGAAAGGTACTTTTATTTGTTTGTTTATTCATTGAGATGGAGTTTTGCTCTTGTTGCCCAGGCTGGAGTGCAATGGTGCAATCTCAGCTCACCAAAACCTCCACCTCCCGGGTTCAAGAGATTCTCCTGCCTCAGCCTCCAGAGTAGCTCGGATTACAGGCATGCGCCACCATGCCCAGCTAATTTTGTATTTTTAGTAGACACGAGTTTCTCCGTTTTGCTCAGGCTCGTCTCAAACTCCCAGTCTCAGGTGATTACAGGCGCCCACCACCACGCCTGGCTAATTCTTGTATGAAAGGTAATTTTTTTTAAAGCCAGAAAACAAAGAAGTGAACATCTCTTTCCAATCCAGGCATAGGAAGGGCGCGCATTCATGCATTCATTCCTGTGTTCATTTTGGTAGAGCAAGAGTCAGGGGCACAGACCCAGCTGGCCCACTGCTTATTAACCCCATCATTTCCTAGCTAGGTGACCTTTCTGCCTTGGTTTCCCCACCGGTAAAGGGGGATAGTAATCTCCTCGTCAATTTCGGTTACATGCTCAGAACAGCATCTGGCACGTGGTTCTTGCTCAATTCATAGTATCTTTTGCTTGGACCACCACTTCTAAAGCTTAGAATTAGGCTAGAGAATTGAAAACATCTAGAATGAGGCCAAAGCGAAACCAGGGCTGTCCTGGAAAATCTGCCGTGTATGGTTAAGAAAATGAGGAGAGTGAAGAAGCAGGTTAAACACACCGGGGAGACATAATCAGCAAAATCCAGACTGCGGGGAACACCACTGGACCAAATGGCACAGTTTCTTCAGCAAAGACATTCAGAGGAAAGAAAAAAGGGAGCAGTTGTTGGGCAAGGGATGGGGGGAACCTGTAGATCAATACAGACTTTCGTTGAATCAATTAATTGCAATTGCAATCTCATTCAAATAAACTTTACAAAACGATGAAGCATTGAGGCAACTGGAAATTGGACACTTCCTGGATGTTTGATGTTATTAGGAATAGGCTTGGTGAGGCTTCCAGAGTCACTGAAAAGAAGAACCAAGGCTGGGCACGGCGGCTTGCATCTGTCATCCCAGCATTCTGGGAGGCTGAGGTGGGAGGATCACTTGTGGCTAAGAGTTTGAGACCAACCTGGGTAACACAGTGAACCCCATCTCTACAAAAAAAATTTAGGCTGGGTGCAGTGGCTCATGCCTGTAATCGCAGCACTTTGGAAGCTCAAGGTGGATGGGTCCCTTACCTCCGTCCCCATCTTGTAGGTCCCCATCTCTACAAAAAATACAAAAATTAGCTGGGCATGGTGGCACACACCTATAGGCCCAGCTACTCAGGAGGCTGAGCCCAGGAGGTTGAGGCTGCGGTGAGCCATGGTCAAACCACTGCGTTCTAGCCTGGTGATAGAGTAAGACCCTGTCTCAAAAAAAAAAAAAAAAAAAAAAAAATTTAAAAAGAAGAACCAATTGTAATAAGGATAATCATACATCAGGAAGCTAGAAGGCTGCTGCTCAGACACTAGGCCTGAGCCCAGGACAGCCTGGCCCAGCCCGGCTCTAGCAGCAGCCCCCACATGGCCACATCTGGAGTGTGATGAATGAGATGGCCAAGAGGAGATACTGTGTCATCTGTGGAGCAGCCCCTGAGCCCTGCCTGCATGTCCTATGGTGAGAGAAGAAAAGGAAAGGGTGAGGTGGGCATCCCACCACCTTGCCCGTATTATGGCCTGAGGCCCCGGAAAAGAAGGCAATGGCACCCACCTTCTGGCAGTGTGGGCAGGGGAAGTTGTGAGTGGTGGTCTGCAGGTGGTGCTCCAGGGCCTCAGGGGTAGAGTATTTGTTGACACATTTGACACACCTAAGTGGAAGGAGCAGGAACGGTGAGGGAGGAAACATAGCAGGTACAGGAAGCAGCCCCCCACCCACCACCCCAGGGCCAACAACCCACAGTTAATTCGTTTCAAATCCATCACTCTTCTGGATTGCCACTGCCTGTCTTCATCTGAGTGCCATCGACTCTTGCTGGACTTGTACAGTAGCCTCCTCACTGGCCACCCTGCCCTACCCTGCCTCCTGTAGTCCATTCTCCAAAGTGCTGCCAGGGGCACCTTTAAAAATGAAACTCAGGCCGAGCATGGTGGCTCACACCTGCAATCCCAATGCTTTGGGAGGCCAAGGCAGGCAGATCACGAGCTCAGGAGTTCAAGATCATCCTGGCCAACATGGTGAAACCCCATCTCTACTAAAAATACAAAAATCAGCTGGGCGTGGTGATGCATGCCTGTAGTCCCAGCTACTTGAGAGGCTGAGGCAGGAGAATTGCTTGAACCTGGGAGATGCAGTTTGTAGTGAGCGGAGATCACGCTACTGCACTCCAGCTTGGGTGACAGAGTGAGACTCTGTCTCAAAAAAAAAAAAAAAGAGAAAGAGAGAGAGAGATCGTTAGAGTCTAATAGAGTTGGTACCTGTGTGCCCAACCAAACCTCACTGAACTATAGTCCCCAGTCTGGAGGCGAGGTCTGGTGGGAGGTGACTGGATCATGGGGGTCGATTTCTCATGAATGGTTTAAGACTATCCCCTTGGTGCAGTCCTCAGGACAGCGAGTTCTCCTGAGATCTAGCTGTTTAAAAGTGCATGGTGCCTCCTTCTCCCTCTCTCTGGCTCCTGCTCTGGCCATGTGACATGTCTACTCCCCCTTCCCCTCCTACCATGAGTAAAAGCCTCCTGAGGCCTCCCCAGAGGCAGATCCGCTAGCTCAGGCACTATGCTTCCTGTACAGCCTGCTGAACCCTGAGTCAAATAAATCTCTTTTCTTGTAAATTACCCAGTCTCAGGTATTTCTTTATAGCAGTGCAAGAACGACCTAACACAGAGTCAAAGAACACAACTGTGCCAAATAGCTCATAAACATGTCCTCACAACAGCAGTCTCAGGCCACAAACCACTCTGAAACAAGAAGACACCACCTTCTCCCCATCATGAAAACATGTGCTAGCTAAGGAAGAAAAGGTATTATCAGACAAAAAGAAAAGAAAGCATTTGCTGGCAAATTGACCTATTTGCAATGAGTCATCAGTGAGGAACGTCACAGGTAGGTGAACAATTCACACCAAAAACAGAAAGGCAGGCGTGTGCTTCCTACACTAGTGCTGCTTGTGGGAAACCCCAGGGTAGCCCCTCAGACTGCACTCTGAAACCACACAGCAGCCAGATGAGGGGGGTCACACCTGTAATCCCAGCACTTTGGGAAGGCAAGGCAGGAGGATCACTTGAGGCCAGGAATTCAAGAGCAGCCTAGGAAACATAGTGAGACCCTGTCTCTAAAAAAAAAAAAAAAAAATTAGCCAGGAGTGGTGTCACATGCCTGTAGTCCTAGCTACTGGGGAGGCTGAGGGAAGGGGACCACACCTGTGAATAGCTGATGTACTCTAGCCTGGACAACACAGAGAGATTCTGTTTCTAAAAAAAAAAGTAAAAATTGGCTAGGTGTGGTGGCTCATGCCTATAATCCCAGCCCTTTGGGAGTCCAAGGCAGGTGGATTACTTGAGCCTAGGAATTCCAGACCAGCCTAGGCAACATAGTGAAACCCCATCTTTATAAAAAATACAAAAATTAGCCAGGCCTGGTGGCATGTCCCTGTGGTCCCAGCTACTTGAGAGGCTGAAGTGGAGGACTGCTTGAGCCAAGGAGGCGAAGGCTGCAGTGAGCCGTGATCACACCACTGTACTCCAGCCTGGGTGACAGAGAGAAACTCTGTCTCAAAACAAAACAAAACAAAAATGCCCTCGTGCAGTGGCTCATGCCTGTAATCCAGGCACTTTGGGAAGCCAATGCAGGAGGATCACTTGAACCCAGGAATTTGAGACCAGCCTGGACAACATGGCAAAATCCCATTTCTACCAAAAAAAAAAAAAAAAAATTAGGTGGGCATGGTGGTACATGCTTGTAGTCACAGCTACTCAGGAGGCTGAGGTGGGAGAATCACCTGAGCCTGGGGAGGTCAAGGGTCAAGGCTGCAGTGAGCCAAGATCATGTCACTGCACTCTATCCTTAGCGACAGAGTAAGACCCTGTCTCATAAAAAAAATTAATTAATTAAATTAAAATTAAATAAGTAACTGTATGAAACAACGGAAAGCCTTAAAACACATATACTGAAGGCCAGGCATGGTGGTTCATGCCTGTAATCCTAGCATTTTGGGAAGCTGAGGAGAGTGGACTGCTTGAGCCTAGGAGTTCTAGGCTCCCCTGGGCAATATAGCAAAACCTCATCTCTACAAAAAATATAAAATTAGCTGGGAGTGGCGGTGCACACCTGTAGTCCCAGCTACTCAGGAGGCTGAGAGGGACGGATTGTTTGAACCAGGGAGATCAAGGCTGCAGTGATCCGTGATTGTGCCACTGTACTCCAGCCTGGGTGACACAGCAAGATCCCGTCTCAAAAAGAAATCAATCAGTAATAAAATTATTACGAAATGAAAGGTCTAAAAAGAACACTTTTGAACATGATTGCCTGTGATACGGGGAAGTGGGTCACAGTGGATGGAGAATTCCTATTCACTCTATGTTCTATCATAGTTTTAAATATTGCACTGTATACACACAATTATTTTTTGAAGTGGAGAATCTTAAAAAAAAAACAAAATACCCATTTGAACTCTGACCTGCAAAATCACTTCTAGGAACTTATAAAAAAGCAAAGATGTATGCCCAAAGTTTTTCCCTATAGCATTCTTTATACTAATGACAAAATGAAAATAATCTCACTACCCAACAGTGGGAGATGACGTAAGTAAATCACAGTACCTCCATGCACAATGGAATACTAAGCAGCTGTGTAAAGAATGAGGCAGGACTAGGCCGGGCGCAGTGGCTCACGCCTATAATCCCAGCACTTTGGGAGGCCAAGGCAGATGGATCACAAGGTCAAGAGATCGAGACCATGCTGGTCAACGAGGTGAAACCCCATCTCTACTAAAAATACAAAAATTAGCTGGGCATGGTGGTGTACGCCTGTAGTCCCAGCTACTCGGGAAGCTGAGGCAGGAGAATTGCTTGAACCCAGGAGGCGGAGGTTGCGGTGAGCTGAGATCCTGCCATTGCACTCCAGTCTGGGTAACAAGAGCGAAACTCTGTCTCAAAAAAAAAAAAAAAAAAAGAATGAGGCAGGACTATTAGTGCTGAAATGCAAAGACATCCATATTACCAGTGTTTTTGTTTTTCCCTGAGATCAGGGTCTCACAAGTGCAGTGGCATGATCACCCAGTTTTGTTTTTTTGTGTAGGTTTTTTAAAAAATTCTTTTCTCTGCAATGAACATTTGCATTGAACGTTGACTTCTGCAATTGGGGGAAAAACTAATAAATCTTTCTTTTTTTTCTTTTTTAAGATGAAGTCTCTCTGTGTCACCCGGGCTACAGTGCAGTGGCACAATGTTGGCTCACTGCACCTCCTGGGTTTGAGTGATTCTCCTACCTCAGCCTCTGGAGTGGCTGAGATTACAGGAGTATGTCACCATGCCCAGCTAATTTTTGGATTTTTTTTTTTTTTTAGTAAAGATGGGGTTTCACCATGTTGGCCAGGCTGCTCTCAAACTCCTAATCTCAAGTAATCCACTCTCCTCAGCCTCCCAAAGTGCTGGGATTATAGGCATGAGCCACTGTGCCCAGCCAGATTTTCTTTTTTAAAAGAAAAAATTAAACATAAAGATATAGATTAAAATTCATTTGACAGGTTTGGGGAAAGTACTCATAAGCAGGCCAAGGCAATGTGGCTCACAGGGAACAGAAACCAGAATGACAGGGCCTGGACCTCTAAAAATATGATGAAGCTACCACACCCACTCAAACGCCACTGTGAGAATCAACTCTCATAGTGTATATAAGCCACTGTTACTTTAGGTCTCTATTGCATGCAGCCAGACCTCTACTACCTACCTCCCAGGACAGTAGGGACTGATGTCACTAATGCAAGCTTGGCACAGAGCAGGTACTTCCTTCCCTTTACTTGGCATCTCACTCCAGAGTCACACAGCCACAGGAACTCACAGATAATCCACAAATTGGAAGGGCAAGAGCAAAAGAAAATTTCCCGAGCACAAATGGGAATAAGACATTACTGCCAGAAATTTCTGCCCCTTGGCTGGCCAAAGCTTTGCTTGGCTTCCCTGCCTCTCTTGCCCCATTTCGCAGAGCCTTGGGGGCAAGTTACCCTACACCCCATTTCTTGAGTTCTAATTCCTCTGCCAACTTCTCAAAGCTCTTATGATTTCTACATGGCCCTTCATGTCTTGGCCTTACTTTTTCCCACAGACCCATCTAAACATCTCCCTCCTGTTTCCACTCTACACAACAGTCATTCTATTTTTTTTGAGACGGAGTTTCACTCTTGTTTCTTAAGCTGGAGTGCAATCTTGGCTCACTGTAACCTCTACCTTCTGGGTTCAAGTGATTCTCCTGCTTCAGTCTCTCGAGTAGCTGGGATTACAGAAGCACACCACCATACCTGGCTAATTTTTGTATTTTCAGTAGAAACGGTGTTTCACAATGTTAGCCAGGTGGATCACTCCTGACCTCAGGTGATCCACCCACCTTGGCCTCCCAAAGTGTTGGGATTACAGGCATGAGCCACTGCATCCAGCCTCCAGTCATTCTTTTTTTTTTGGAATGGAGTTTCGCTCTTGTTGCCCAGGCTGGAGTGCAATGGTGAAATCTCGGCTCACTGCAACCTCTGCCTCCCGGATTCAAGTGATTCTCCTGACTCAGCCTACCAAAGTGCCTGGATTACAGGCGTGAGCCACCATGCGCAGCTTCCAGTCATTCTATTAATAAACCACTTGCTATTTTTTTTAAACTTGATCAGTTCCTCCTGCTAGAAATCTACTCCACCCCATCCATTGTCTACCTGGCAAACTCCTATTAACCCTCCAAAATCCAGTTCAGATGTCATTGCTCCTGGGACAACTTCTCTTAACCTGTCTCCCGCTGTGGTACTTCTATACCTTATGAACATATGTGATAGCATTTTATCAAGTGACAGGGTGCATTTGTTTACGCACCTGTATCCTTGAGCAGCCCATGCATTTTAAGCTTAAGGGTTTTTACTTATCTCTGAACCCTAGAAGCTCACCCAGGAGTTACAAGGGCCTCATTAACAGATACACCAAATCTCTGCAGGTATGAGTCTGTACAGAGAAGCAAAAACCATTCTAACAGGAAAATATTTGCTAATGAACTGGAAGAAGGCTTCAGACAAACACCACTCCTGGCCTTTCACTACTATCTACCCGCAAGGGCTTCGTGAGAAAGCTGCTCGCAGATGACGCAGGCAAATGCACAGCAAGATGACTGCAGATGGGGGATTTCACAACACCATTTAAGTGATGCTGCACATCTGCAGATAACACCACCCATGAAGGAGGACCTGGCAGATGGACCGGAAAATAACTGAGGCAGAGAAATTCAACAAGGATGATCAGAAGTCAATAGCTCCAAAGAGAATAACATGAAGATCTTTTTTTTTTTTTTTTTTTTTTTGGATACAGGGGTCTCTGTCGCCCAGGTTGAGTGCAGTGGCGTGATCACCGCTCACAGCAGCCTTAACCTCCTGGGCTCAAGCAATCCTTCCACCTCAGCCTCCTAAGTAGCTGGGACTGGAGTTGCGTGCCACCACGCCAGCTAATTTTTCGATTTTTGTTGAGACAAGGTCTTGCTATGTCGCCCAGGCTGGTCTCAAACTCCTGGGCTCAGCCATCTTCCCATCTCAGCCTCCCAAATGCTAGGATTACAGGTGTGAGCCACTGTGCCCAGCCTCAAGGTGAGATCTAAGGATAAAAAGCATGTGGCAAAACTGAGGGAGCCTTCATCATTTCTGTCAAAGGGACCCTCTTCATGACCACAACGGAAGACTGAAGTAATATAAATGATTATCAGAAGAAATGACCTTAAATAAACTCCATACTTTGGCTGGGCATGGTGGCTCACATCTGCAATCCTAGCACTTTGGGAGGCTGAGGTGGGTGGATCACCTGAAGTCAGGAGTTGGAGACCAGCCTGATCAACATGGTGAAACCCTGTATCTATTAAAAATACAAAAATTAGCTGGATGTGGTGGCGCACACCTGTAGTCCCAGCTACTCAGGAGGCTGAGGCAGGAGAATTGCTCGAACTTGGGAGGCGGAGTTGCAGTGAGTGGAGATCACACCAATGCACTCCAG
This sequence comes from Callithrix jacchus, assembly GCF_049354715.1. NCBI lineage: Eukaryota > Metazoa > Chordata > Mammalia > Primates > Cebidae > Callithrix > Callithrix jacchus. The sequence continues at coordinate 5,526,536 of NC_133506.1, forward strand.
CCTGGGGAACAGAGCAAGACTCCATCTAAAAAAAAAAAAATCCATACTTGATCCACTCCTTGTTCATTCTAAGAATTAGCATATAAGCTGGGCATGGTGGCTCATGCCTGTAATCCTAGCATTTTGGGAGGCCAGGGTGGGAGGATCACTTGAGCCCAGGAGTTCAAGACCATCCTGAGCAACATAGCAAAACCCTGTCGCTACAAAAAATACAAAATTGGCTGGGCACGGTGGCTCAAGCCTGTAATCCCAGCACTTTGGGAGGCCGAGGCAGGTGGATCACGAGGTCAACAGATTGAGACCATCCTGGTCAACAAGGTGAAACCCCGTCTCTACTAAAAATACAAAAAAAATAAGCTGGGCATGGTGGCTGATGCCTGTAATCCCAGCTACTCAGGAGGCTGAGGCAGGAGAATTGCCTGAACCCAGGAGGCGGAGGTTGCAGTGAGCCGAGATCACGCCATTGCACTCCAGCCTGGGTAACAAGAGCGAAACTCCATCTCAAAAAAAAAAAATTAGCTGGGCATAGTGGCACATGCCTGTTAGTCCCAGCTACTCAGGAGGCTGAGATGGGAAGATCACCTGAACCTGGGGAAGCTGCAGTGAGCCGTGATGGTGCCACTGGACTGCAACCTGGGCAACAGGGCAAAACACTATCTCAAAAAAATAAATAAAATAAAAATAAGAATCAGCATATAGCTTCAACTTTAATCTAGTTTTATAGATTATAAAACAAATATATATTATGTTTATGATTTTTGCTTTTAAACATGTTACTGTTCATTTTAAAATCTATTTTATTTTGTAGCGATGGGGTCTCGTTATGTTGCCAAGCTGGTCTCAAACTCCTGGCCTCCTCCTGCCTTGGCCTCCTAAAGTGCTGGGGTTACAGATGTGGGCCACCACACCCTGCCCATTCTTTCTTCATTGTGAGAACTGGTGTACTGCTTTGACTGTAACCTAAATTTTGTAGATTGAGTCAAAATAATACTGTCATAATTGATTAGTTTGGAATAAAATGCTCAAATCTTTTTTCACTGTGAACAATGAAATATTGGTTCCTCTTTTTAAGGATTTTTTTTTTTAGGAAAAATGTCTGCCAAGACATAAGAATGATATAAGGAGAGCCAGCATCCTTTCTTCCACCAGTACCAAAGCCCAGAACCCAGTCTACCAGGTTGCACCCCAGCCAGGAGCCTCAGTTTCTCCTTTTAAGTATCTCAGTGGTCCTGAGCAGTCAGAACCACCAAGGCCACAGGTCCCTGCCCACCCACCCGTTCACCCAGGGAGAGGGAAGTGGGAGGGCACATACTTGTAGACGGCGCTGTCCTTCTTGGGGCTATGCTGCGGCAGGAGGCTGTGGGAGTACTGGTGCACGCCCAGGTCGTACAGTGAGGGAAAGTCCTTGCTGCAGAGGTGGCAGCGGTAGCTCAGCTCCTCCTGGTGGCTCTTGATGTGCTCCAGAAATGTGTCGAGTTTTGGGAATGTCTGGGCGCAGCTTTTGACCACACATTTGTACACCTTGAGGGAAAACACTGGGCAGGTAATGGGAAGCAGGAGAGCTTTTTCCACTGTAGCCCCTGGCCTGTGGCACTGGCCTGGGACACTCCTCTGCTCCCCTGCTGCTGCTGAAGCCCTGTTATTTATTTATTTATTTATTTATTTATTTATTTATTCTTCCCACCACCACCACTGAACGGAGTGTCATGCTGTCGCCAGGCTAGGGTGCAGTGGTACAATCTCAGCTCACTGCAACCTTCGCCTCCCCGGTTCAAGCAATTCTCCTGTCTCAGCCTCCTGAGTAGCTGGGACTACAGGCACCCGCCACCAAGCCCAGCTAATTTTTGTATTTTTAGTAGAGATGGGGTTTCACCATGTTGGCCAGGACGGTCTCAATCTCTTGACCTAGTGATCCGCCCGCCTCAGCCTCCCAAAGTGCTGGGATTACAGGCGTGAGCCACCGCGCCCAGCCTATTTATTTATTTTTGAGACAGAGTCTCACTGTGTCTCCCAGGCTGGAGTGTAGTAGCACAATCTCAGCTCACTGCAACCTCCACTTCCCAGGTTCAAGTGATTCTCCTCCCTCAGCCTCCCAAGTAGCTGGGATTATAGGTGTGCACCACCATGCCCAGCTAATTTTTGTATTTTTAGTAGAGACGGAGTTTCGCCATGTTGGCCAAGCTGACCTCAAGTGATGTACCCATGTTGGCCTCCCAAAGTGGTGGCATTAGAGGCATGGGCTGCTGTGCCCAGCCCTTGGTTTCTTTTGATTAGACGGTTCCCTCCTCTCAGCCAGTCACGATGGCCCTAATCCCCTTCCCTCAGGCTCTATGTGGAATGGGTATATTTAGAAAAATTGCTCAAGACCTGGAAATACAGTGAAAAGATGATAGAGTACCCTTTCAATGTCATAATGAAATAGCAGCTCTCAAACTAGAGCAGGCCTCAGAATCACAGGTTTCTGGGGACCGCCCCCAGAGAATCTGACTCAGCAGGTCTGAATATGTGTACCCCTAATGAGGAATCCTCAGGGAATGCTGCTGCTGCTGGCATGGAACCTCACTTTGAGAACTACTATCTAACGAGCCCACCTACAGCCCGCCCACCGTCATCCCACTCTAGGGGAGGTGGCTACTTCTGACTGTTTCCCACTGATTAGGACTCTACAGTTAAATTTAACTTGTAAAAAACTGATCCAGTGTAACTGGATCAGTTGTCCAGAGAAGACAACCCCAAGGGTCATAGGTTTTGTTGTCTTGTAAGACATTAACCAGATTTCTATGTAATCTAGCAATCTGACTTCAGTATCTCTTTTTTCATTGACCAGTTATTAGGCATAGCTATCTGTGTCTCATGGCCTCTGCTGAACAGGCTTTGTCTCCCTTCAGGTTCCCTCATTAATGAGTTAAGCAAAATTTTGATTCACGTTCAGGTCTCATTTGTATGAGAAGTATGTTTTTAACGTCTTGAAAATTATACTTTGATAGCATAAGTCCTGGCTGCCTACACAATATCATGCACTCCTTCTACCTAACAAAGTGAACCCTGATTTGCTCAGAATAGTAACATACCTAGTTAAAATACATGGTCCTGGCCAGGCGTGGTAGCTCATGCCTGTCATCCTAACACTTTGGGAGGCCAAGGCAGGCAGATCAATTGAGCCCATGAGTTTGAGACCAGCCTGGCTGACAGTGAAACCCCACGTCTACTAAAAATACAAAAATCAGCCAGGTGTAGTGGCACACACCTATAAGCCCAGGTACTCGGAGGCTAAGGCAGGAGAATCCCTTGAACCCAGGAGGCGGAGGTTACAGTGAGCTAAGATCACACCACTGAACTCCAGCCTGGGCAACAGAATGAGACTCTGTCTAAAAAAAAAAAAACCAGGCCGGGCGCAGTGGCTCAAGCCTGTAATCCCAGCACTTTGGGAGGCCGAGGCGGGTGGATCGCGAGGTCAGGAGATCGAGACCATCCTGGTCAACATGGTGAAACCCCGTCTCTACTAAAGATACAAAAAATTAGCTGGGCACGGTGGCGCGTGCCTGTAATCCCAGCTACTCGGGAGGCTGAGGCAGGAGAATTGCCTGAACCCAGGAGGCGGAGGTTGCGGTGAGCCGAGATCGCGCCATTGCACTCCAGCCTGGGAAACAAGAGTGAAACTCTGTCTCAAAAAAAAAAAAAAAAAAAAAAAACCAAAAACACAGACTGGGCGTGGTGGCTTACGTCTGTAATCCTAGCACTCTGGGAGGCTGAGGCGGTGGAACACTTGAGGTCAGGAGTTCCAGACCAGTCTGGCCAACATGGTGAAACCCTGTCTCTATGAAAAATACAAAAATTAGCCAGGTGTGGTGGGGGGCTGCCTATAATCGTGGCTACTTGGGAGGCTGAGGCAGGAGAATCACTTGAACCCAGGAGGCAGAGGTTGCAGTGAGCTGAGATCGTGCCATTGCACTCCAGCCTGGACAACAAGAGCAAAACTGCATCTCAGGAAAAAACAAGAAGAAGAAAAAAAAACAACAATACTTGATCCTGGTTCTTTTGCATCTATTGTCAGCCATGTGACTCCCTTCCAGCCAATGATATACAGGGACAACATCACTTCCGGAACACAAAGGCAAAAGCTTCCCAGGAGAAATCCCCTCTGCTTTGTGCGTTTGCTTGACTGGAATACGGATGGAGACATAGCAGCCATCGTGCAACCTTGGGATGAACCCCATAAGCTAAGAATGGCAGATCAGAAAGCTAGAAGCCTGAGTCTATGGGGACACATCTGACCTGCTCTATATAAGCCCAACACTGCCTACTTAGGGATTTCTTCTGATGTGAGAGAAATAAGCCCCATGAAGCCAGTTTTCTATAATTTGTACATAATAATGCATTCTCAAATGATAGAGCACATGTACTGGCTTTGACTAAGGAGAGATCTACAAAGTGCTTCTGAGAAGTGTCCTTGCTCCTAAAAATGATACAGAAGAGGATAACAGTGGGTCTGGATTGCTACCTAGAGAGAGTGACCACCAGCCAGACCGCAGTGGCTCACACCTATAATCCCAGCACGGTCAGGAGCTTGAGACTAGACTGGCCAACACAGTAAAACCCTATCTTTACTAAAAATACAAAAATTAGCCAGGCATGGTGGTGCATGCCTGTAATCTCAGCTACTTGAAAGGCTGAAGCACAAGAATCACTTGAACCTGGGAGGCAGAGGTTACAGTGAGCCAAGATCATGCCACTGCATGCCAGCCTGGGCAGAAGAGTAAAACTGTCTCCAAAAAAAAAAAAGAGTGGCCACCATCCCAGGACAGAAGCACAAGATGAGCCATCAGGAGAGGACAAGGCCACACCCTGAGATGGCAGAGACCAGAGCTGGAAAGGCACAGGGTCCTTTCACTGGCTGGAGTCAGCTGTCTCAGGACTGGAGTTGAGTCAAAGTTTTCTGTGATTTGTCCCAAGGGTAACTTTACTCAACTCCATCAGCCCCCACTAGGAATCTAACCTGGGGCGAACAGAGCCGTGGAAGGTATGACTCGTTGACTCCTACCCCTTCCTGCCTAGGCAGCGTTCCCCAGCAGCAGTGAAAGGTGTGGCCCCCTCTGCCACCACCCGCCTACCTGCTCGTTTTTATGCTGGGTCATGTGAGACTTGAGCTGAAAGTAGGTGCTGAACTTGCTGGGGCAGAACTGGCACAGGTAGGAGCTGTCGATGAGGACCACCTGCTTGGGCTCCGGCTTGTCTCCCTCATCCTCACCGGTGGCGGGCAAGGCCTGGGGCTGTGGTGCACTTGGCAGGGGCTGGCCCAACCCTATGAAGAAAGCTGGGGAAGTCAGGACAAGGAGCCAGGCTATTCAGGAAAGACACACAGAACCCCTACTCCATGCTCCTCTGTGTTCACCTGGTACCTGCTCCCCACTTTGTGTCAGACTCTGTGCTAAAGTGTCACACTCAGCTAGTGTGCACTGATACAGTCATCCCCCAGGTTCAAATACGAAAATACTTCCTTTCCTAGTGAGAAACAGCTACTGCCTCAAGCCTCCCTGCTCTTGACTTTCCCCTCAGACACTGCAGGCCTCTCCATGGTTGTTAAAAATTCTGAACACCATCCTAGCTGTACTCATAATGCCTCCCCAGTCCCTTCTTATTGTAATCATCGGGCTGGGTACAGCGGCTCACACCTGTAATACCAGCACTTCGGGAGGCTAAGGCGGTTGGATCACTTGAGGTCAGAAGTTTAAGATCAGCCTACCCAACATGGTGAAACCCCATCTCTACTAACAATACAAAAATTAGCCGAATGTGGTGGAGGGCGCCTGTAATCCCAGCTACTCAGGAGTCTGAGGCAGTAGAATCGCTTGAACCCAGGAGGCAGAGGTTAAAGTGAGCAGAGATTGTACCACTGCACTCCAGCCTGGGTGACAGAGCAAGACTGTCTCGAAAAATAATAAGAAAAATTATAATCATCAGCCAGGCACGGTGGCTCACATCTGTAATCCCAGCACTCTGGGAGCCCAAGGCAGGCAGATCACCCGAGGTCAGGAGTTCAAGACTAGTCTGGCCAACATAATGAGACCTCAACTCTACAAAAAATAAACAAAATTAGCTGGGCATGGTTGCATGTGCCTGTGATCCCACCTACCCAGGAAGCTGAGGTGGGAAGATCACTTGAGCCCGGGTAATTGAGGTTGCAGGGAGCACCACCGTGCCATTGCACTCCAGCCTAGGTGATAGAGCAAGATCTTGTCTCAAAAAAAAATTTTTTTTTTAAGAAAAAAAGGAGTTCACAAGAGGGCACACAGTAGGACTACTTCCAACAGGAAGCCTGAAGGAAGTTCAGATTAAAGTGGCCACAAGTTGCTTGCCCAGCAAAACACTCCCTTCATTACCTAGCACATGGCTGGCATTGCTCACCCTTGGGGCTACATGGAAAGGGCTTAGACTCTGGCCTTACACTGTCTAATACGGTGGTCCTGAGTCACAAGTGGCTACTGAGAACTTGAAATGTGGTACCAGGCATGGTGGCCCACACCTATAATCCCGGCACTTTGAAAGGCTGAGGTGAGAGGATCACTTGAGCCCAGGAGTTTGAGACCAGCCTGGGCAACAAAGCAAGACTCTATGTCTACAAAAAAAAAAATGTTTAACAATTAGCCAGGCACAGTAGTGCACCCCCGTCCCAGCTACTTAGGAGGCTGAGGCAGGAGGATCACTTGAGTCCGAAAAAAAAAACTAGAAAAAAAGAAAGAAAGAAAGAAATATGTCTAACCCATACCCAGATGTGTGATAAATATATATACCTACTTGTATACATATTATATACAAAATTTAGTAAAAAAGAGAATATGAAGTATATCTAATCTTTATATTACATGTTAAAATAATAATAATGTTAATATATTGGGTTAGATACCAGGAGATGGAGGTTGCATTGAGCCAAGATAGTGCCACTGCACTCCAGCGTGGGCGACAGAGTGAGAAGTGAGACTCTATCACAAACACACACACACACAACATACACGCATATATATAAAATATATATACCTGGTTAAATAAGATATATAATTAAAATTAATCTTTTTAAAAATTGTTTTTAATGTAGCTACTAGAAATTTTTATTTCATTTTTTTTTTGTATCTAGGAAGTAACTAACTTGCTTTTGACATTTCATTTATTTATTTAAGATTATTTTTGCCACTAAAGACAGAACTTATAATTTTTTTTTTAATAGAGATAGGGTTTTAACCAGGCTGATGTTTTTCTTTTCTTTTTTTTTTTTTGGAGACAGAGTCTCACTTTATCCCTCAGGCTGGAGGGCAGTGGTGCAATCTCGGCCCACTGCAATCTCTACCTCCCAGGTTCAAGTGATTCCCCTGCCTCAGCCTCCTGAGTAGCTGGGATTACAGGCGCACACCACCACACCCAGCTAATTTTTGTACTTTTAGTAGAGATGGGGTTTCACCATGTTGGCCAGGATGGTCTCAATCTCTTGACCTCGTGATCTGCCTGCCTCAGCCTCCCAAAGTACTGGGATTACAGGCGTGAGCCATCATGCCTGGCTGAACATTTTAAATTACATATGTTGTTCATATATTTCCATTGGGCAGTACTGCTCTAAACCTAGTAAGTTCTCAGTCTTCATGTAAAAAAGAAACTAAACTATTATCAGGGGTAGGATTGTTAGCTCAGGGACAAATGATAAGAATCCCACATGTATAAAGAGCTTTGGAGACCAACTGCCCACCGAGGTTGAATACCTTTCAACTTCTCATCAACTACAGTGACTGCTTGGAGCAACGTATAGAAAACAGCTTCTGAGAGGGGATGGTGAGGGAGGGCAAGGGTTGAAAAACTACCTGTTGGCTGGGTGTGTTGGCTTACATCTGTAATCCCAGCAATTTGGGAGGCCAAGATAGACAGATCATTTGAGGTCAGGGATTCGAGAGCAGCCTGGCCAACATGGTGAAACCATGTCTCTACTAAAAATACAAAAATTAGCCAGGCATGGTGGTGGCTACTCAGGAGGCTGATGCAGAAGGATCACGTGAATCTGGAAGACAGAGGTTACAGTGAGCTAAGATAGCAACACTGTACTCCAGCCTGGGTGACAGAGTGAGACTCTGTCTCAAAAAACAAAAAACAAAAAAAAGAAAGAAAAACTACTTATTGGTACAATGTCTAGTATTTGGGTGACAGGTACACTAGAAGCCCAGCCCCTACCATTATGCATGTAATACCCATGTAATAAACAAGCACATGTACCCCCAAAATCTAAAATTTTTAAAATAAACGTAACTAAACATGGAGAAGGTAATACAGTGTGCTACGATTTTACAATGGCAACAATGTCACTAGATGACAGAAATTTTCCAGCTCCATTACAACTTTATGGGACCACTGTCACATATGCCATCTGTCACTCATGGAAACATCCTTACACAGCACATGATCATATAATTATGGTGGCTGTTAAATATTTTCTAATTTAACCATGATTTCTACTTTTATCAGTACACATTTTACCGTTAAGAAAGGACTTTCTTTAAATGTGGCACATATAATATACACCATGGAATATTATGCAGCTATAAAGAAGAATGAATTCATGTCCTTTGTGAGGACATGGATGAAGCTGGAAGCCATCATTCTCAGCAAACTAATACAGGAATAGAAAACCAAACACCAGGGCCGGGCGCGGTGGCTCACGCCTGTAATCCCAGCACTTTGGGAGGCCGAGGCAGGTGGATCACGAGGTCAAGAGATCAAGACCATCCTGCTCAACATGGTGAAACCCCATCTCTACTAAAAATACAAAAAATTAGCTGGGCATGGTGACGCGTGCCTGTAAATCCCAGCTACTCAGGAGGCTGAGGCAGGAGAATTGCCTGAACCCAGGAGGCAGAGGTTGCGGCGAGCCCAGATCGCGCCATTGCACTCCAGGCTGGGTAACGAGAGCAAAACTCCGTCTCAAAAAAAAAAAAAAAGAAAACCAAACACCAAATGTTCTCACTCATAGGTGGGAGTTGAACAATGAGAACACAAGGACACAGGGAGGGCAACATCACACACTGGGGCCTATTGGGGGGTGGGGGACAAGGACAAATTCTAATGCATGCAGGGCCTAAAACCTAGATGACAGGTTGATAGATGCAGCAAACCCCATGGCACAGGTATACCTATGTAACAAACCTGTACATTCTGGACATGTATCCCCGAACTTAAAGTAAAATTTTTTTAAAAAGAAAGGGCTGTCTTTCATCCCCTATTTATTCATTCATTTATTTTAACAGTATAGGCTTATAAATTTTTATGTTATACTAGTTTTCCCTTATCTGCAGTTTTGCTTTCCATGATTTTAATTACCCAGAGTCAACCATGATCTGAAAATATTAAATGGAAAATTCCAGAAATAAACAATTCTTAAGTTAAAAAAAATGAAAAGATTCTGAGGTGAGACCAAGCTCAGCCAAAAAAGAGTAGGTGATTGAATAGTGATGTCTGCCATGGGTATAGTATTAGAGTAATGCCACACACGTTGCATGTTTGGTCATGGGGGTTGCCCAAGGTCACACAGCTAGCAACTCCACCTGTGAAGCAGCAGAAGAGAGGTGTGGGGAGCATGGCATTCCCTACTTCCACCCACCTGTGTTTTCCTCGTCCTCCTGCCTGCTGGGGTTCAGGGCCATGACCTGTACAGTCACACAGTTTCGAGACACGGTGCCACCACTGTGTCCTGGAGGCCACACCTTGTGGGTCTGCATGTGTTTCTTAACATTAGACTTCTGGGCAAAGGCACGGCCACAGGCAATACACTGGAAGGGCTTCTCGCCGGTGTGGCTGTGGAAGACAAGGCTTGTCAGTGCCCTCCTGCAGGAACGAGGACAAGGCCTCAGCCCAGGAGCTCACAGCCACCAGGAAGGCCCAGGAAGAACATCCAGATGCCGCTGGCCACCCTCTGACACCATGGAGACAAGCCCTCTTGCTGAGGCAGGCAGACCAGAGATGGAAAGACCCTGGGTTCTGGGTCATGTTACTGAGCTGCTCGTCAACAAACCCTGGAGCCATCCTCCTCTGGCCATCCCATACTGTGAGATAACATTTCCTAATTGTCCAAGCCCATTTAAATGAGGACTTCTGGCCTGGCACAGTAGTTTATGTCTGTAATCCCAGCACTTTGGGAGGCCGAGGCAGGTGGATCACTTGAGGTCAGGAATTTGAAACCAGCCTGACCAATATGGTCAAACCCCATCTCTACTAAAAATACAAAACTTAGCTGGACCTGGTGGTGCGCACTGTAATCCCAGTTACTCAGGAGGCTGAGGTAGGAGAATCGCTTGAACCTGGGAGGTGGAGGTTGCAGTGAGCCGAGATCACACGACTACACTCCAGCCTGGGCAACAGAGCGAGACTCCATCTCAGAAACGAATAAATAAATGGGGACTTCTGTCATTTGAAGGAGAAAACATTCTAGTTGTCACAGCACAGCACTTGTACCACAGTTTAACATTTTTCTTCAAATCAACTCACTTTTTTAAAACTTAAAATAATTTTTTTTTTGAGACAGAGCCTGGCTATGTCATCAGAGTGGAGTGCAGTGGCGCAATCTCGGCTCACTACAACCTCTGCTTCCAGGTTCAAGCGATTCTCCTGCTTCAGACTCCCAAGTATCTGGGACTCACAGGGGTGTGCCACCATGCCCAGCTAATTTTTGTATTTTTAGTAGAGACGGGGTTTCACCATGTTGATCACGATGGTCTCGATCTCTTGACCTCGTGATCCACCCACCTCGGCCTCCCAAAGTGCTGGGATTATAGGCTTGAGCCACCACGCCCGGCCTTGTCTCTAAAATTAAATAAATGAAAACAAAATAATCTTTTTTAAAAAAACTTCATTTTGTTATTCTGTATGGAAAACCACTTGTCATAAAGCAACTAAAAAAAAATGCAAGATCCAGAGCTACACTGTCCAATAATGTAGACAGTGCCATATGGGGCTACTTAAATAATATACACTGTCCAATAAGGTAGACATAAGCCATATGGGGCTACTTAAATTTAAATTCAAACCCGGCATGGTGACTCATGCCTGTAATCCCAACACTTTGGGAAGCCAAGATGGGAGAATCACTTGAGCTCAGGAGTTCAAGACCAGCCTGAGCAACATGATGAAACCCTGTTTCTACAAAAAATACAAAAATTAGCTAGGTGTGGTGGTGTGAGCCTGTGGTCTCAGCAGTTTGGGAGTATGAGATGGGAGGACTGCTTGAGCCTGGGAGATTGAGGCTGCAGTGAGCCAAGATCACACCACTGCACTCCAGCCTAGGCAACAGAGCAAGACCCTGTCTAAAAATAAATAAATAAAAATTCATTAAAATAAAATACAAAATTCAATTTCTCAATCTCACTAGCCATATTCCAAGTGCTCAACAGCCATGTATAGTCAGTAGTTACCATATTGGAGAGTGCCAATTTGAGCATTTCTTTTTTTTTTTTTTTGAGACAGAGTCTCACTCTGTCACCCAGGCTGGAGTGCAGTGGCATGATCTCAGCTCACTGTAACCTCTGCCTCCTGGGTTCAAGGGTTTCTCCTGTCTCAGTCTCCCAAGTAGCTGGAACTACAGGTATCCACCACCATGCCTGGCTAATTTTTGTGTTTTTAGTAGAGATGGGGTTTCACCATGTTAGCCAGGCTACTCTCGAAACCCTGACCTCAAGTGATCCGCCCACCTCAACCTCCTAAAGTGCTGGGATTACAGGCATAAACCACCATGTCCGGCCCAATTTGAGCATTTCTATCATTACAGAAAGTTCTATTGGACAGCACTAGTATAGACCAGTTCTCAACTGAGGTCAGTTTTGCCCTCCGGGAGACACTGGCATTTTTTATTGTCACAGCTGTAGGCTGTGGTACTCCTAGCATCTAACGGTTAGAGGCCAGGGATGCTCCTAAACATTCTATGATGCGCACCTCAGCTCCCCACAGCAAAGAATAATGTGATCCAAGATCCAAAATGTCAGCAGCAGCAAGGCTGAAAAACCCTGGTCTAGACAGAAGCTGCTGCCAGCCATGGCTGGAATCTGGGTTTGTTCTCTGTCTCTCTCTCCCTCTCTCTCTCCGTTATAAGAGATGAGTATGTATACCAAAGGTGTTAAAGACCACATTATACCAAATCGAGGTTTTCAAGGACTGAAATTACAAAGGGAAGAATTTTCCCACTACATCTTTCAGAACCTTTCAACCCCATATCCATGAACCACCAAAAATCATCTCATGTACCAGTGCATCTCACTGTGTGACACGCTGAACAAGTCCAGCCTCCCCTTTCACAGATGGAAAAACCCAGGCCCAGCAGGGATCCTTGCAAGCTTAGTTCGGAGTGAGCAGAGCCCACAGAGTCCCATTTGCAGAGCATGGCAGCCCTGGCTGGCCAGCTTGTTCTGCAGAGGGGAGGCCTGAGACAGCCCTGACATGTCTGCGAAGCCCACCTGGGTTCAGTGCTTTTCTCCCCATACTGGCCTGTCCCTGACCTTCCCGGTCTCTGTGGGCAGGTCCCACAGCTTTTACAGGTCCCTTCCACTGCTCCTGAGATAGAAGAGGAAAAACCACCCCGACCTGGACTACAGCCCGAACACCATGACATGGGAGGTGCAACCTGCGTCACTCCCCAGGCTAGGGGCTGAAAAGAGTCTCGCTTCCAGCAGACGGCTCCAGCCACACCTGCCTCACCACACGTATGTACCTTCGGATATGCTGCTGCAGGTCGAAGTTTTTGGTGAATGACTTGTCACAGTATGAGCACTTGAGTTTCTGAGCCTTTGGCTTCCCTGCAGCTGAAAGACGAATGGAAGGAGGGGACAATGAGGCTAGGGTGCAGCTCAGGGCACCAAGGGCAGCCTCTGGCTGCTGAGCCAGACAATGCACACCCCAGGAAGTCTACACCCATGTGCAGGCCGGGGAGGAGACACCGGAGAGCTTCACAGGGACTGGGGAGGAAAGCCCAGGTCATGCTCTGGCTGGGAAAGTAAGACAAATCCTTCAAAGGCTCCCCTCTGCCTATAATCAAATCTACCCTCTTTGCCGTGGCCCACAGTGCTCTCCATCCACTAACTCCTGACAACCTCATCATTCTCTCCATGCAGCTGCAGTAGACTCCTAGTTAACCTTGCTAACCTTCAAAGACCTCAAGCATGTTCCTACCTTCAGGCCTTTGCACCTGCTGTTCCCCCTTGCCTGCAATGCTTGTCCCACAGATATACACAAGGCTGCTTCCTTCTCCTCCTCACCTGAGGAGAATCATTTACCAGCCTCTCCCTAGTTATTCTTAATCACAGGACCCATTAGCCTCCTTCTTAGAGCAACTCAGAAATATTTATTTATTCCCTGTCCATTTCTTCCATTAAACTGAAGGCAGAAGAAATCACAGACCAAGAGACTAGATCCCAGTGCCTGACACTGGGCCTGGCATACAGACGCTCCATACAGCATTGTGGAAGGAAGGAAGGAAGGGTAGGAAAGCCCCTGAAACATTCTCAGCTTCTCTCCTCTCCATCTGCTCCCTGCTCTGACTCCACCTCCCAGCCCCTACTTAGCATCTGCATTAGGATGGCAGATACTACTGCTTGCCTGATATCCACTCTCTCCTTCCCGCCTCACAAATCCCATAAAGGGAATATCAATGTCCCTAGCCAAAAGAGACACTTCCCAGCTTCTCCTGCAGCTAGGTATGGCCATGTGACTAAGTTTTCATCAACGAGATATAAGCAAAAATACGAAACAGAACTTCTAGAAGCTGGGAGAAGCTCCTTTTATCCTTCCCTTTCCCTTCTTACTACCTGGAACATTAAATTGATGACCGGAGTTCCAGCAGCCATCTGAGACAATGAGGCATCAGGATAACTGGTACTATGTTGTGGAGGTGGTGGAAACAGAAAGAAGAAACAGGGGTGTCTGGTGCCCATGCAGTCACATGATCCCCAGATTGTCTGCTTCTGGCCTTGATTTACACAGAAAATAAACAAAATTCTATCATTTTGAAGTTATTGCTATTTTGAATTTTCTATTACATGCAACCAAACTTGAACTACCATAAAAGGGAAGACCAGAACCAAGCAGCCTGTGGATCAGCCATGCTGAGGAAAGATGCCCATGGCAGGCTGGGGGCCCACCTTCGGGGAGTCCCCTGGCACCTTTAGCCCGTCGGGTCTTCAGCATTGGTGGAGAGTCAAAAGTGGCCACCGTGCCCCCGGCAGCGCTGGTCATGGGGGCCGTGGGGTTTGGTCCTTTGGGTTTGAATCCCTGCTTGCCAGGGCTGTACACGGCAGGGCTGGAGTACACTGGAGCCTCCACACACTGGTTTGGCACCTAGAAGGACAGCACAGTCAGGGAAAAAGCCCTGCCGGGGGAAGGGAAGAGCTCCCAGCCAGGGCACTCTCCCTGCCTTCCTGGCCAACCTCAGCCACTCTCCCCTACATGACCATCACAGACCCTCCACCTGCCCTGGTCACCCAAGTCACTCCCAAGCTCCCTCAGAACTTCATGAAGCCAGGAGGCCAGAACAGCTAAGGAGCCAGGCTGCCCGGGTTCAAATCTTGACTCTTCCACTTAGCACCTAAGTGACCGTAGGCATCTTTTACTTTCTCTGTCTCAGTTTCCACATCTGTAAAATGGGACTCATCATAGTACCCCTCTCATGGGATTACTGTGAAGATCAAAGCAAGCAACAAGTAAAGGGCTTAGAACAGTGACTGGCACAGAGTGAGCACGCAATATACAGTAGCTGTTATTATTGCCACGACTATGGCTTTTTGTGTTTTGTTTTGTTTTGTTTTGTTTTGAGACAAGGTCTCGCTCTATCACCAGGCTGAAGTGCAGTGGCACAATCTTGGCTCACTGCAACCTCTACCTCCCAGGTTCAAGCAACTCTCCTGCCTCAGCCTCCCAAGTAGCAGGGTGGCTCACACCACCCTGCCCAGCTAATTGGTTTTTCTTTTTGAGACAGAGTCTCCCTCTGTCACCAGGCACCAGGCTGGAGTGCGGTGGCGTGATTATCAGCTCACTGGGTTCAAGCGATTCTCCTGCCTCAGCCTCCCAAGTAGCTGGGACTACAGGTGCGTGCCCAGCTCATTTTTGTTATTTTAGTAGAGATGGGGTTTCACCATGTTGGCCAGGATGGTCTCGATCACTTAACCTCATGATCCGCCCACCTTGGCCTCCCAAAGTGCTGGGATTTCAGGCATGAGCCACCGTGCCAGGCCATAATTTTTTTTTTTTTTTTTTTTTGTATTTTTAGTAGAGACAGCATTTCACCATGTTTGCCAGGATGGTCTTGATCTCTTGACCTTGTGATCCACCTGTCCCGGCCTCCCAAAGTGCTGGGATTACAGGCATGAGCCATCACGCCCAGCCGACTACTCTTATCAGTGGTTCTTTGCTAGCTTAAGAGAACCAGGTGGCTGGGCACAGTGGCTCACATCTGTAATCCCAGCACTTTGGGAAGCCAAGGTGGGCAGATCACTTGAGGTCAGGAGTTTGAGACCAGCCTGGCCAACATGGTGAAACCCCATCTCTATTAAAAATACAAAAATTCGCCAGGCATGGTGGTGTGTGCCTGTAATCTCAGCTACTCAGGAGGCTGAGGCAAGAGAACTGCTTGAGCCTGGAAGACGGAGGTTGCGGTGAGCCAAGATCGCATCACTGCACTCCAGTCTGGGTAACAGAGCAAGACTCTGTCTCAAAGAAAAAAAGCGAGAGAGAGAGAGAGAGAGAGAGAGAGAGAGAACCAGGAAGTCAGAGGGGTCTGTGCTCTCCCCAGCTGCTCCACTTCCTGCCTGACAGTACCCAATCAATGGTACAGTAGCAGGCTTCCTCTCACTGAGAACTGAAGCCACAAGAAATGACCACATGAATTCTGAGTCATTCAGATTAAGTTAACATTAAGCTTACATCCCCACACTGGGACATCGTAAAGAATTCATTTTTTCAGCCTTTTTGTTGTTACTGTTGCTGTCTTTTGAGAGAGGGTCTTGCTCTATTGTCCAGGCTGGAATACAATGATGTGATCTCAGCTCACCACAGCCTTATCTCCCAGGCCTTGACCTCCCAGGCCCAAGCAATCCTCCCGCCTCAGCCTCTCAAGCAGTTGGAATGACAGGCACACACCACCTCACTTGGTTAATTTTTGTGTATTTTGTAGAGACGAGATTTTACCATGCTGCCCAAACTGGTCTCAAACTCCTGAGTTCAAGTGATCCAACCACTTCGGCCTCCCAAGGTGCAGGGATTACAGGCGTGAGCCTGGCCTATTCATCATTCATTGGTCTTCCTGAGGTGTCCTACCTAAAATTTCTGGCCAAGCACGATGCTCATGCCTGCAATTCCAGTACTTTGGGAAGTTGAGGAAGGAGGATCGCTTGAGCATATGAGATTGAGACTAGCCTGGCCAACATAGGGAGATCTCGTCTCTACAAAATATTTAAAAAACTAGTTGGGCATGGTAACACATGCCTGTAGTCCCAGTTTCTCAGGAGGCTGAGATGGGAGAATCACCTGAGCCTGGGAGATCGAGACTGCGGTGAGCCGTGATCATGCCACTTCACTCCAGCCTGGGTGACAGAGCAAGACTCTGTCTCAAAAAAAAAAGACTACAACTAAGCAAAAAGCCCAAATTTCAAAAAATATTTCAGATAAACAAAAATAAACAGAAAGCTACAGTTGGAGTAATAAAATCAGACAAAACTGAAAAAAGGTTTAAAAAACACTATTTATAAAATCTAGCTGGGCACAGTAGCTCATGCCTGTAATCCCAACACTCTGGGAGGCTGAGGTGAGAGGCTCACTTGAGGCCAGGAGATGGAGACCAAGCTGGGCTAAAGTGAGATCACCATCTCTAATTAAAAAAAAAAAAAAAATCCCTCTGCAGAAATACGTTGCCTGGTTTCTCTTTTCCTGGCCAAACCCTGACCAATACAGCACTCAATAAACACTTGTCAGGCAGGGTGCGTGCAGGAGCTCACACCTGTAATCCCAGCACTTTGGGAAGCCGAGGCAGGCAGATCACCTGAGGCCAGGAGTTCCAGAGCAGCCTGGCCACTATTTTTAATGAAAATACAAAAAACTTAGCTGGGCGTGGTAGCACATGCCTGTAATATCAGCTACTCAGGAGGCTGAGGCACGAGAATCGCCTGAACCCAAAAGGTGGAGGTTTCAGTGAGCTGAGATCACACCACTGCACTCCAGCCTGGGAGACATTGTGAGACTCTGTCTTAAATAAATAAATAAATATTTGTCACATGAATACATTCACCCATCACTCAAGGCATTACTGAGTAATTAATGTGACTGCCACTGGCATAGGCTCTTATTATCCTCAACAGCTCTTCTAGGAGAGTTCCCATCTTAGAGGGGTGCAAACTGAGGCCATGGCCCAATGTAAGATATCTACTCTAGGAGGACCACAGGCCAGGTGCTCTGCTAGGTGCTAAAGATGCGAAGTCTAAGAAGAATCAGGCTCTGCCCTCAAATATCACCCTCATCTACATGGAAAATCAACAGCAGCCGCTCCCTCTGTGCTGGTCCCCACTGGGCTGGTCCCCTCTGACTACCAAGCCACCAGGATTATCTCAGCATCACACTGAACTTTTTCTCAATTTGATCAATTCCCTAGAGAAGCTTGCTCTGTTCTCCCAGGCTAGGGCAAAGCCCGTCAAAGCCCCTCAGAACATCACGTGAATGCCTTGCGGTGGGATCTTCCGACTGGTCTGGGCTCTCTTTATAAGGGACTACCTGACATGCGGTGGGCCTGAGTTAGTGTGATTTCCAGTGCAGGTGGGTTGTTTCTGTTGTAACCATCCCCCCTAGCACTCGTGTCTTGGAAGGTTCTATGAACTCAGTGCATTTTGAGTAGACAGCCTGTAGCTTAGAGCTCATGGGCAGGGAATTAGCATGGTACATTGATTGGATTATGGCCCCAATTCATCACCCCTCCCCGTACCCATGCCTTTGCAGTGTGACTTTGCAGCTCCTCCCATCAAGAGGTGGCATCTATTTCCCTACCTGCTGAATCTAAGCTGGCCTTGTGATCTGCTTTGGCCAGCAGAAGTGATTCTGTGTTATCTACAAGCCTAAACCTCAAGAGGCCTTGGGCATTTCTGCACCTCCACCACGGCCACGAGAACCTACCGGAGGATGAGAGTCACGCAGAACAGAGCTGAGGCACCCCACTTGTCCCAGCCCAGGCCATCCTAGAGCAGCTGACAACCAGCCAACCTTCAGACATATGAGTGAGTCCAGCCAAGATCTGCAGAGTTGTCTCGCTGACCATGCATACACGTGAACAATAACCACTTTTGTGATACATTACTGATGTCTGATGGATATTTCTTTCCCAGCAATAGCTAACTGATACACCTAGCTTATTAAAAACTGTCAGAGACACTTAGGCAGATAATTTTTTTAAATCTTTTTTAATTTTTTTGCCCGAAAAGGCAAGCAATCTCGGACCGTTCTGAGCATTACCTGCAGGCAGCTTATATTTCTGCTACAACCTGTACTCCACTTCACCATCTCATGGCTGGCATCTTACATCTGTGGGTTTGAGGCTTTGATGAAAGTCCTTCTCCTCCATGATGTGGTACACCCCACGAAGGCCAGGACTCGGTTTGCTTTTCACGGTATCCCTAGCACAATACCTGGCACACAGCTGGTGCTCAGGACGGGTCCAGGTTGCCCAAGATGTCCATGACTAGTATTCCCTTCCACCCTGCCCCCTCTGCTCACCTCCAGGGGTGGATAGGGCTGCATCCCCAGCGCCTGGATCTCCACGGTTCCACTCCCAGCCAGGGGCGCAGCAGCACTGTATACCTCCACCACACCGTTCCCTCCAGGGTTGGGACGCCCAGGGGGGCCCAGGCTCTGGGGTGGAGGTGGTGGGGGCTGAGGTGGTGGTGGTGGGGGCAGTGGTGGAGGAGGCGGAGGAGGGGGTGGAGGCTGGGTGAGGTAGCTGGGCACGGAATGCATGTTTAGGCTGCTCTGAAATCAGAAAAGAAAAGTGTTACAGCTTCTTGATACCAGCTGTCTGACTTATCAGGGAGGAAGGACATTGGCTTTAGCCAGCCAGGTGGAAAGAACAGCTACTCACCAGGCAGCTCAGGGGAGGGGCTAAGCGGGGTTGGGGAAAGAAAGTCATAGGCGAATTGAGAGGAAGCCTTGGCTCGGTGCTGCTTTCCCTCTTCCCTATGAAATTAGGCAGAAAGGACCTAACTCACGCAGAAAAGAGTTAACAGAGCAGCCTAATGTTGCTATCTTCAAAAGGGCTTTCTTGCAGCAGCAGCTCGTGACTGGGATCTGAGACCCTGGCTTGTGGGACATCTCCTTTGTCGATAAGGCTTGTTTTGCCCACCTGGGGCACTGTTCTATTGTACCAGCTTACATAGGCTATTTGGACAAAAAATGGGATTCATGGTGAACACTTCCTTCTCTTCTGGGAGTCTGGAATTTTGGTCATGGTGACTGGTCAACTATCTGACCAATCCCTAACAGAAACCCTGGCCTTGGGCCTGGCGCAGTGGCTCACACCTGTAATCTCAGCACTTTGGGAGGCCGAGGCAGGTGGAATCCAGGAGTTTGAGACCAGTCTGGGCAACATGGCAAAACCACATCTTTACTAAAAATTCAAAAAAATTAGCCAGGCATAATGGTGCATGCCTGTTGTCCCAGCTACTCAGGAGGCTGAGGTGGGGGAATCACCCGAGCCCAGGGAGGTGGAGGTTGCAGTGAGCCGAAATCACACCACTGCACTCCAGCCAGGGCAGTTGAAGTAAGATCCTGACTCCAGAAAAAAATCAAAAAAACCGACCCTGGCCATGGAGTCTTAAGTGTGTTTCCCCAGGTAGAAACACGGCACACATGTTGCTAGACTTCATGGCTGCAGTAATAATGTGTTTTGTGCAACCTCTCTCCTCCTCCTCCCCAAGACAGAGAACTCTGGATTCCTCCAGATGCCACCAGATGGTGTCTTTTTCCCTCACTGAACTTGCCGTGTGTCCCTTTGCTGTAATAAACCACAGCCATGAGTACAACCACCTCTGAGTCCCGTGAGTCTTTCGAGACAATCATGAATGTGTGGGTAGCCATGAAACGCAGCCAGTGACTTCTAGAAATTTATGCTACAAAAAAAGTCAAGCAGGTGGGCAAAGACGTCTATACATAGATAGTGACTCCAACCATTTTCACAACAGCAAAAACTAGCAATGACCTACATGTCTATACATAGAAACTTGGCTACATAGAAGACAGCCCTTCCATGTGGTGGAATCCTTTGCAGCTATTAAAATGATTGTGCTGATGGGTGCAGTGGTTCACACCTGTAATCCCAACACTTTGGGAGGCAGAGGCAGGAGGATTGTTTGAGCCCAGGAGTTTGAGACCAGCCTGGGCAATGTAGCCAGACCCTGTCTCTAAAAAAAAAATGTTTTAATTAGCCAAGTATGTTGGCACACATATGTAGTCCCAGCTACTCAGGAGGCTGAGGAGGGAGGATTGCTTGAGCCCAAGAGTTTGAGGTTACAGTGAGCTATGATCCCACCACTGCACTCCAGCCTGAGTAACCTGAGTGAGACACTGCCTCAAAAATTTAAAAAGAAAAAACAAAACAAATAAAAAAAAACACGATGATGCTGATCAGCATTTCATAAGGGACACGGGGTCCTCCTCTTCACTGCTATTCCTTATGTTCCACAGTAAAATATGTTTGAGGAAAAAGTCTCTGTTGAGAAAATCAAAAGGATTTCTATATGGCAGGAAGAACCCAGGGACACAGCAAGGGGAGAAGTAAAACACCTCCACCTTAGGCTCATTTGGCCGCAGATCCTTTTTGTATTAAAAAATTCCCAGCCAGGTGCAGTAGCTCACGTCTAAAATCCCAGCACTTTGGGAAGCCAAGGCTGGAAGATCCCCTGAGCCCAGGAGTTCAAGATCAGCCTGGACAACAAAGGGAGACCCCATCTCTACAATTTTTATTTTTAATCCCAGGAACTACTATGCATTTTCTGTTTCTCTTTTTTGTTTGTTTTTTTTTTTGAGACAGAGTCTCGCACAGTCGCCTGGGCTGGAGTACAGTGGAGCGATCTTGGCTCACTGCAACCTCCACCTTCCCGGTTCAAGAGATTCTCCTGCCTCAGCCTCCTGAGTAGCGGTGATTACAGATGCCTACCACACCTGGCTAATTTCTTGAATTTTTAGTAGAGATAGGGTTTCACTATGTTGACCAGGCTGGTCTCAAACATCTGACCTCATGACCCAACTGTCTTGGCCTACCAAGGTGCTGGGATTACAGGTGTGAACCATCGCACCCAGCCCACATTTTCTGTTTTTCTAATGGACAGGGGACACTTGTTAAGAATAAAAACAAGGCAGGCCGGGATTGGTGGCCCACTCCCGTAATCCCAGCACTTTTGGAGGCCTAGGCAGGTGGATCACGGGGTCAGGAGATCAAGACCATCCTGGCTAACATGGTAAAAACCTGTCTCTACTAAAAATAGAAAAATTAGCCGGGTGTGGTGGTATGCTCCTGTAGTCCCAGCTACTCAGGAGGCTTAGGCAGTAGAATCACTTGAACCTGGGAGGCAGAGGTTGCAGTGAGCAGAGATCATGCCATTGCACTCCAGCATGGGCAACAGAGCAAGACTCCCTCTCAAAAAAAAAAAAAGGCCAGGTGAGGTAGCTCATGCCTGTAATCCCAGCTCTTTGGAAGGCCAAGGCAGGTGGATCATCTGAGGTCATGAGTTTGAGACCAGCCTGACCAACACAGTGAAATTCCATCCCTACTAAAAATACAAAAATTAGTGTGTAATCCCAGCTACTCAGGAGGCTGAGGCAGGAGAATTGCTTGAACCTGGGAGGCTGATGTTGCAGTGATCCGAGATCGTACCACTGTCCTCCAGCCTGGGCAAGACAGCAAGACCCTGTCTCAAAAAAAAAAAAAAGTTGGAAATCAGGCTGGGTGCAGTGGCTCACGCCTGTGATCCCAGCACTTTGGGAGGCTGAGGTGGGCACATCACCTGAAGTCAGGAGTTCAAGACCATCCTGGTCAACATGGTGAAACCCCATCTCTACTAAAAATACAAAAATTAGCCAGGTGTGGTGGCACACACCTGTAATCCCAGCTACTCAGGAGGATGATGAAGGAGAAACACTTGAACCCAGGAGGCAGAGGTTGCAGTGAGCTGAGATCACACCACTGCGTACCAGCCTGGGCAACAGAGTAACACTCCATCTCAAAAAAAAAAAGGTCAAAATAGCTGGACTGAACCTACAAAGCCCCACACATTCTGGGTCCCCACCTAGATGTAGCAGCTTCCCCACCTATAGCAGAGCTGGACAAGGGGAAGCTGACAGCCCCCCTCAGCATCAGGGAGAGCTGGGGCCAGGCCCCCTTTATTCTACAAGATTCTGAATCTGCAGGAGTTAATGTGTAGGTCTGGAATCAAGACCCCACAAGAAGCCCACACCTTCTTACCTGCACAGGTGGGGGGCCCTGGGGCATGGGCTGGTCCAGGGATGTGAAGGCTGACATGGCAGACATGAGCACGTCATCGCTCACCAAGATGTTCCCCTGTACCAGGGTCTGGATCAGTGGGGATGGGGGCACTGTGATGTATGTGGAAATCTGGACAGTGAGAGAGAGAGACTGAGTGAGAGAGAAACAGAGAGAGAAAGAGTGTGTGTGCATGTGTGCGTGTGCGCATGTGTGGACACATCTGAGGCTCTGTAAGTCAGCCAAGGAGGGCATGATGCAAAAGATCCAGGTTCTGGAGTCCCACAGACTTGGGTTCTATTTCTACCTCTGCTGCTCCCTGCTGTGTGAGCCCAGGCAAGTCACTCTACGTCTCTGTGCCTCCATTTAATCATCTACCAAATGAGAAAGATAAGGCCAGCCATGGTGGTTCACACCTGTAATCCTAGCAATTTGGGAGGCTGACGCAGGTGAATCACTTGAACTCATTTTGGGAGGCTGAGGCAGGTGAATTGCTTCAACCAGGAGTTCAAGACCAGCCTGGGCAACATGGTGAAACCATCTCTACAAAAAAATACAAAAATTAGCCAGTGTGGTTGCACACACCTGTAGTCCCAGTTACTTGGAAGGCTGAAGTGAGAGGATCACCTGAGCCCAGGAAGTACAGACTGCAGTGAGCCATGATCACACCACAGCACTCAAGCATGAATGACAGAGTGAGACTCTGTCTCTAAAAAAAACAAAAAACAGGCCAGGCGCAGTGGCTCACACCTGTAATCCTAGCACTTTGGGAGGGCGAGGCAGGCGGACTGCCTAGCTCAGGAGTTTGCAACCAGCCTGAGCAACATGGTGAAACCCCGTCTCTACTAAAGTACAAAAAAAAATCAGCTGGGCATAGTGGCAGGCGCCTGTAGTCCCAGCTACTTGGGAGGCTGAGGCAGGAGAATCATTTGAACCTGGGAGGCGAAGGTTGCAGTGAGCCGAGACTGCACCATTGCACTCCAGCCTGGGTTAACAAGAGCAAAACTCTGTCTCAAAACAAATGAGGAGAATAACTCACATCTCTCTGCGAAGTACATACCCTATGACTCAGTAATAATACTTCTTTGTATTGGCTGGGCGCAGTGGCTCACACCTGTAATCCCAGCACTTTGGGAGGTCAAGAAATAGAGACCATCCTGGCCAACATGGTGAAACTCCGTCTCTACTAAAAATACAAAAACTGGCTAGGCATGGTGACGCATTCCTGTAGTTCCAGCTACTCAGCTGAGGCAGGAGAATCGCTTGAACCCAGGAGGAAGAGGTTGCAATTAGCCGAGATTGTGGCACTGCACTCCAACCTGGGCAATAGAGTGAGACTCCATCTCAAATAAATAAATAAACAAATACTTCCTTGTATCTATGTCCTGTCGACATGGGACTGAACCCATGTCCACAGGAAGTCCACAAGTATCTTAGGTCAAGAAAAATATTCGGTCTGGTGCAGTGACTCATGCCTGTAATCCCAGCACTTTGAGAGGCTAAAGCAGTGGATCACTTGAGGTCATGAGTTCGAGACCAGCCTGGCCCACATAGTGAAACCCTGTCTCCACTAAAAATACAAGAAGTAGCTGGGCATGGTGGTGGGTGCCTGTAGTCCCAACTACTGGGGAAGACTGAGGTAGGAAAATCACTTGAACCTGGGAGATGGACGTTGCAGTGAGCTGAGACTGTGCCACTGCACTCCAGCCTGAGCAACAGAGCAAGATTTTAGCAAAAACAAACAAACAAACAAAGATAGGGGTGAGGGGAATATTTTCTACTAGCAAAACTCATAGTCAAGCAGTGAGAAAAATGACTATGTTTTATGCCAGAAGATGCCTGCTTCAGTCTATATGTCCTATGAGTCTGAGCTGAAGGCTTTCATTTTGATGGCAGAAATGATACCTATACAATGAATGAAGATAATGTTCCAAAGGGATAAGGAACGAAAAGGAAGCCAGTTGGAAATCTGACCCCTTGACCTGGCATCCTGAGATATGCCCAGCCTCCTTTATGAGGGATCCTTTAATCTCCCTATGAGCCCCCCACCCAGGGTGTCTTTGCTCCAGAAGCATGTGTTTGGCTGAGGACTCTGGAAGCTTCCCCAGATGCCTGCAGCCTGGCCCTCTCCTCTGGCCTCGTGACTTGGAAGTCTACGCTGTCTACTTCGTCACTGCCTCCATTTAAAGGCCGGCAGGCGTCTCAACTTCAACATGCCCAGCTGAGCTCCTGACATCCCCGGAAAACCTTCTCCTCACAACCTCCTCTCTTCAGTTAGTGGCAACTCTAAATCAGGAGTCCCCCGGAATCTTTCTTTATCTCACACTCCTCACCCAATCAATTCACAATTTCTGTCCACAACACCTTCAAAGTGCTTCTAAAATCTCACGCTTTCTCACCACCTCCATTACCAACATGCTGGTCAAGCTACCTGCATCCACTGCCTGGATATGTGCCACAGACCCCCCATCTGGTCTCCAGGCGTTCTCTCTTGTCCTCCCTCAAAACCTATTCTCTATCCAGCAGCCAGTGTGACCTGATTAAAGTCACTATGTCCCTCCTCGGCTTGACAGCCTCCAGTGGCTCCCATCTCACTCTCAGTGAAAGTCCCAGGGCCCACACGATCTGCCAAGACCCTCCTGCTGCCCCTCCTATCACCTCCAACCTTCCTACCTAGTCACTCAGCCCCAGCCACTCTCACCTCCTCCTAGTTCCTGGAACAAATCCACTCCTGCCTCAAGGCCTCTGCACCTGCTGATCCCCACACCTGGCTCCCGCTTCCCCAAACCAGCTGCATGACTCATTCCCCAGCCTCCTTAGGTCTATCTGGTATGTTCTTCCTATTTAAGTAACTGCAGAAATTAAATAGTACTATCGTTTTGGATTTTTAAAATAATAATATATTATCTACTTATTATTACACAACTTGATTTTTCATACAACACCTTTACCTGCTATATAGTACTTATTCTTCCTGCTCACCTCTTCACAGAGCCCTTCACCAAGCACCATAGGCAATATGGCAAAACCTCCCACCCCCATCTGGCATCCCCTATCTCTGCACATGCTGAAAACGTACATGTGCACCGTCCATCCCACCCTACTCCACAAGGGCAGTGACTTGGTCTGTCTTATCCATTGCTATAGCCCCAGTGCCCGGCATAGTACCTGAGCATGATAGGCACTCCAAAGAGACGTGTTGAATGAATGAATGAACAAACAAATGAATACCTGGCGATTGGCAGGAGGCGGGGCCTGCTGGACCACTGTGGGGGCTGCTGAAGGTGTGTAGATGTTGTTGGTGGCCAGTGAGACTGTGGCCAGGGCAGGGGTGTGCCCCTGGCACTGTTCCCGCTTGTGGGTCATAAACGCTGGCAGTGAGTTGAATTGCTTCTTACACTTCCCACAGAGAAAGACATCCTCGTCATCTGGGGTCATACCCGAAGGGTAGCGGGAAGAGGGCCACAGACAAAGGTAAAGTAATGAAAAAAAGCAAGAACATGTCAAGGGGCATCACAGTGTGAAACAGAACTGTGCTGACCACAGGAGCAGCAATCCGGGTGACACACAGGTGTCAGGCATCAACCATGTGCTTCCTAGGAGCTTTCAAAACCACACAGGCGGCCAGGTACAGTGGCTCACGCCTATAATCCCAGAACCTTTCGAGGCCAAGGAGGGTGGATCACCTGAGGTCAGGACTTCAAGACCAGCCTGGCCAACATGGTGAAACCCCATCTCCACTAAAAACACAAAAATTAGCTGGACATGGTGATGCGTGCCTGTAGTCTCAGCTACTCGGGAGGTTGAGGCAGGAGAATTGCTTGAACTTGGGAGGCAGAGGTTGCAGTGAGCCTAGATCGTGTCACTGTACTCCAGCCTGGGAAACAGAGTAACACTCCATATCAAGAAAAACAAATAAATAAATAGGAGAAGGCCCTTACAGCCTGGTCTGTAAACAGGAGAAATTCATGCTCAGCCTATTATTTCCACAGAAGAGGGGCTGAAAAATCACTTCCAGGGCAAAGGCATAAACATTGTCGTAAGGCAGCGGGGCCCTTAGCCATTCACTGCACCATGACCCCATCTCCCCATGTTTATTAAGCAGTTGAGAGCTGGTGTCCTCAGAGCTAAGCAGAGAAAGGCATCAGCCCAGAGATCCAGGCTGGGAGGTAGCGGAGAAGGTTCAGACACCAGAGCATGTCCTGGGGCCCAGAGCAGGCATTTCACTCCCACAGCCCAGCACGAGTTCCACCTACTCTTCCTGGGGAGCCACTCACCCTTCCACTGGTGAACTTGAACAGATACTCACCCAATGGCTGGATAGCAGGGGGTGCATTAACACTCTGGCCAGTTGGATCAGGGACTGCTCCTTGGCCATCCAATAATGACTGGACAGCCAGAACGGTCTGATTGTCCATTCCTGAAAAAAGAAATGCAGCCTCTTTGGAAGGCAGGCCCAGCATCGTGCTCTGACATCACGCTTATACGCCAGACCTACAGCAAAACCCCTGTGGCCGCTGGGTATAGTGGCTCACACCTGTAATCCCAGCACTTTGGGAGGCTGAGGCAGGAGGTCGCTTGAGCCCAGGAGTTTAAGACCAGTCTTAGTCAAAAATGACTGCCCAAAAAGAAAAAAAAAAAAAAAAAAAGCCAGGTGCAGTGGCTCACGCCTGTAATCCCAGCACTCTGGAAGGCTGAGGCAGGTGGATCACAAGGTCAAGAGATCGAGACCATCCTAGCCAACATGGTGAAACCCTATTTCTACTAAAAATACAAAAATTACACCCTGTCTCAAACAAGACAAAACCCTGTGGCAAAGATGGCTGACTATGTCCCAATATACATTCTCTCCTATTTCCATTGTGATAGAACCCAAGATTTTGGGATGGAAAGATGACCCCCCAAATAAAGATTACACCTCGCAACCTCTCTTACAGTTAGGGAACAAGTTCTGGCCAAAGGAATGTAAACGTGCTGTATGGCCGCTTCTGAGTTTTCCTTTTTTTTTTTTTTTTTTTTTGAGACTAAGTCTTCCTTAGTTGCCCTGGCTGGAGCACAATGGCATGATCTCAGCTCACTGCAATCACTACCTCCTGGGTTCAAGCAATTCTCCTGCCTCAGCCTTCCGAGTAGCTGGGATTTACAGGTGCATGCCACCACACCCAGCTAATTTTTTGTGTTTTTAGTAGAGACGGGGTTTCACCATGTTGACCAGGCTGGTCTCAATTTCCTGACCTCGTGATCTGCCTGCCTCAGCCTCCCAAAGTGCTGGGATTACAGGCATGGAAGTTATCTTAAAACTGCCTGATAAGTGAACCCTCTTCTTTGTCCCATCCTCCTTTCTGCTTCCCAGAATAAGAATATGGTGGTTGCAACTCTATCCACCACCCTGGACCATAAGGAGAAACCCTAGGATCATAGGATAAAAAGCTGGATAGGGGCCGGGTGCGGTGGCTCACGCCTATAATCCCAGTACTGTGGGAGGCTGAGGCCGGTGGATCACAAGGTCAGGAGACAGAGACCATCCTGGCCAATGTGGAGCCAAGACTATGCCACTGCACTCCAGCCTATAATCCCAGTACTGTGGGAGGCTGAGGCCGGTGGATCACAAGGTCAGGAGATAGAGACCATCCTGGCCAATGTGGTGAAACTCGGTCTCTACTAAAATACAAAAAAAAATTAGCTGGGCATGGTGGCGCACACCTGTAGTCCCAGCTACTCAGAAGGCTGAGGCAGGGGAATTGCTTGAACCCAGGAGGCAGAGGTTGCAGTGAGCTGAGATTGTGTCACTGCACTCTAGCCTGGCAACAGACCAAGACTCTGTCTCAAAAAAAAAAAAAAAAAAAAAAAAAAGCTGGATAGGGCTGGACATGGTGACTTATGCCTTGTAATCCCAACACTCTGGGTGGCCGAGGCAAGTATATCACCTGAGGTCAGGAGTTCGAGGCCAATATGGTGAAACCCCGTCTCTACTAAAAATACAAAATCAGCTGAGTGTGTTGGCATGTGCCTGTAATCCCAACTACTTGGGAGACTGAGGCAGGAGAATCACTTGAACCCAGGAGGCAGAGGCTGCAGCGAGCCAAGACTATGCCACTACACTCCAGCTGGGTGACAAGAGCGAAACTCTGTCTCAAAAAAAAAAAAAAAGCTGGATAATTTGGATAAATCCTGGCCCTCTAAGAACCTTGTAGAACACAGCCATCCTCCTATCCTAGACTGCCTTCCCCCGAACTTTCACGTGAAAGAAATAATCTTCCAGCCTGCTGTAGCCACTGTAATGTGCGGCTCCTATCTTACTAATGGCTGACTCTAATCCTAAGTGACAAAGTCCCTCTGGAAATCACATTAGCCAGTCATCCTCATTTACACCCACAAACCCCACAGATCTGTCTGCACACAGGCATCCTTGCCTTCCTGATTTTCAATGTGCGCCTGTCTTTTTTATTCCTCAGTAAACAACAGACTCTGAGTTGGTGGCTGGGCATCAAGAAATTGACTTCTTCCATGTTTTCTCATCGGTTACCACAGTTGAAGTTCACAGTAGTATACTGTCCGGCCATGTCACTAGCCCGATGACAGGTCTCCTCACATCTCAGTGGCCACTAAGGCACACTGCCCCCCCCCCAAAAGACTCAGATGGAGCCTCCTCTCTATGACCCCACAGCGCATACTCTGTCTCCAACCTCTCAGCTCTTACCTGGAAGTCTGCCCAAGCTTCTAACTGCAATGCAAATTGAAACCATCAGCTCCTACAGCCAAAGTGAATCCATGCTTTCCCTTGTCACAATGCACGCTGTGTCCCTCCTGACGCCAGCTCTCCACTGCAACCCCTTCTGCTCCCCAGAAAACACTCTCCACCAGCTCTCACCACCCCGTGCCTGGGAACCATCCACAGCTACACAGATCAGTCTCTCCGGAGTGCCCTCCTGCGAACTCTTCAGCTCTCCTCCCTTCAACAGCAAGTATCCCATGAGGGTCACCTATACCCTCTATCTCTTCCACCACCTTCCAGTTCTCCTCCCCACTCTCGTGGGACTTAAGCCCTCCACCATCTGGAACCACCTCTGAAAAAACTGTAAAGTGAGAAAATCATGACAGAGAAAGACACCTGACCTAACCAACCCCAACCTTTGCCTTTAACCTCCAACCTGCCCTTAATCATCCCTGGGCTTGGGTCAAGCTAACTTTGGGAGAAATTTAGTTTACAGTTTAAATGACCATAGATAACCCTTCCAAAAACTAAACCACCTTTGTAAAGCTAATGAAAGACTACTAGGTTAGGAGGGTAAGAGGAGCCTAAATTCTGCTAAGGTACAGACACAAATTATTACCCGTCATTACTCCAGCGGTTACAAGATTTGCAACTTCCCCAATTACTACTGCAGATAATATTATTATTATTTTGAAATGGGATCTATGTTGCCCAGGAGGGTCTCAAACTCTTGCGCTCAAGGGATCCTCCCACCTCGGCCTCCCAAAGTGCTGGGAATACAGGCGTGAGCCACCATACCTGGCCAACATCATCATTATTATTACTATTGTTTTATTTTATTTTTTAATATTACTATTATTTTGAGATAGAGGTTTGCTCTTGTTGCCCAGGCTGGAGTACAATGGTATGATCCTGGCTCATGGCAACCTCTGCCTCCCAGGTTCAAGTGATTCTGCAGCCTCAGCCTCCCCACTAGCTGTGATTACAGGCATGTGCCACCACACCTGGCTAATTTTGTATTTTTAGTAGAAAGGGGGTTTCTCCATGTTAGTCAGGCTGGTCTCAAACTCCCAACCTCAGGTGATTCGCCCATCTCAGCCTCCAAAAGTGCTGAGATTACAGTCGTGAGCCATCACATCCGGTCCCAACATCATTATTACAGAACCTAAGATTGGCCTTTTGAGATATCTTCATATTTTTGCATTCCTGACAACCAATGGCTCCACCCGGCCCCGCCAATGGGTCCTACGGCCCTGCCCAGAAGCAGACTCTGCATGTAGGAGGACTATTTTCCACATCCCTATAATTGTACCCCTAATCAATCAGCAGCCCATGTCCTTGCCCTGCAACCTATCCTTGAAAAAGCCTAGCCTCTAAATTTTCTAGGAGGCTGATTTGAGTAATAACAAAATTCCAGTCTCCTATTCAGCCACCTCTGTGTGAATTTAATTGTTTCTCTACTGCAATTCCCCTGTATGGATAAACTGGCTGTATCTGGGCAGCAGGCAAAATAAACCCATTGTGTGGTTAAAGTGCCACCAAAACACTTTCCCCACCATCACCAAAGACCATCTGGCAGCATCTGCCACTCCCTGAAACACACTGTTCTTTGGCTCCAGGGCACAGCCTCCCTGGGTCTTCTCTACTTTTCTGTGCCTCCTTTACGCTCTTCTCCTGGCCACTCCCAAGTGTTTCCATTATTAGGAAACATTTTGTCCTTTCTTCCTTTGTCTGGACTCTCTCTCCTCTGCCTCTCATGCTGTCCCTGGGCAGTCTCACCACCCCAGTGTACTTCCTTCCAATATCTGGAGTTAGTTTCAAGCCTGGTGTTCAAGCTCCCCTGAACAAGTTTCAGTGAATCTCCCACCATTTTACACAAAATTGTCAGCATTTTTGCATTTGTGTGCAAATCTGTACACAACTGTTCATAGCACTTTTATATATAATAGTAAAAAACTTACCCTAGGCAGCATGGTGAAACCCCATCCCTACTAAAAATACAAAGAATTAGCCAGGTGTGGTGGTGCGCACCTGGAGTCCCAGATACTCGGGAGGCTGAGGCAGGAGAATTGCTTGAACCTGGGAAGTGGAGGTTGCAGTGAGCCAGTTCATGCCATTGCACTCCAGCCTGGGCAACAGTGAACGTTTTGAGATGGGATCTCCCCATATTGCCCAGGTGAAAACCTGGTGGTGTTTCAATAGCTTTACAAAGGTGGTTTACTTTTTGGGAAGGGCCATTATCATTTAAATGGTAAACTAAATTTCTCCTAAAGTTAGGTTAGTCCAAGCCCAGGGACAACTAAGGGCAGTTTGGAGGTTAAAGGCACGGTGAGGGTTGGTTAGGTCAGGTGTCTTTTTCTGTCATGATTTTCTCACAATTTTTGCAGATGCAATTTCAGAATGGTGGGGGGCTTAAGCCCCACTAGAGTTGGGGAAGAGGACCAGAGGTAGTAGAGGAGACAGAGTGTAGGAAATGGTTCAGAAGAACAACTGAACTGTTTCTAGTTTTTACTATTTTTTTTTCTTTTTTGAAACATTGAGACCCTGCCTCAAAAAAAAAAATAATAAAAGGCCGGGCGTGGTGGCTCACTGCTGTAATCCCAGCACTTTGGGAGAGCGACGCAGGCAGATCACAAGGTCAAGAGATAGAGACCATCCTGGCCAATATGGTGAAACTCCGTCTCTACTAAAAATACAAAAAAAATTAGCCAGGCATGGTGGTGTGTGCCCGTAGTCCCAACTACTTGAGAGGTTAAGCCAGGGAATTGCTTGAAACTGGAAAACAGAAGTTGCAGTGAGCTGGGATTGCGCCACTGCACTCCAGCCTGGCGACAGAGGGAGACTCTGTCTCAGAAAAAAAAGGTTCGGGCACAGTGGCTCATGCCTATAATCCCAGCACTTTGAGAGGCAGTGGCAGGCAGATCACGAGGTCAGGAGTTCAAGACCAGTCTGGCCAACATGGTGAAACCCAATCTCTACTAAAAATACAAAAATCAGCTGGGTATGGTGGTGCACTCCTATAATAGCAGCTACTCAGAAGGCTGAGGCAGGAGAATTGCTTGAACTGGCACCTGGGAGGCGGAAGTTACAGTGAGCTGAAATAATGCCACTGCATTCCAGCCTGGGCTACACCGTGAGACTCTGTCTCAAAAAATTGTCGTTATTATTATTATAAATATAAAAACTGAGCCGGGCACGGTGGCTCAAGCCTGTAATCCCAGCACTTTGGGAGGCCGAGGCGGGTGGATCACGAGGTCAAGAGATCGAGACCATCCTGAACAACACAGTGAAACCCCGTCTCTACTAAAAATACAAAATATTAGCTGGGCACGGTGGCGCGTGCCTGTAATCCCAGATACTCAGGAGGCTGAGGCAGTAGAATCACTTGAACCCGGGAGGCGGAGGTTGCAGTGAGCCGAGATCGCACCATTGCACTCCAGCCTGGGTAACAAGAGTGAAACTCCATCTCAAAAAATAAAATAAAATAAAATAAATATAAAAACTGAAAACAGTTCAGATGTTCTTCAATGAATGGTTAAATGGCGGAATATCCATACTATAGAATACTACTAAGCAATAAAAAGGAACAAAGTATGGCTATACACGACAACTTGCATGAATCGCTAGGGAATTATCATGGGTGAAAAAAGCCCATCTCAATGTTCTGTACTTTAGCACACAACATTGTATACTAAATGAATACTTTAGTATTCATTTACATAGCATTCTTTTTTTTTTTTGAGACGGAGTTTCCCTCTTGTCACCCAGGCTGGAGTGCAATGGCGCGATCTCAGCTCACGGCAACCTCCGCCTCCCGGGTTCAAGCAATTCTCCTTGCCTCAGCCTCCCAAGTAGCTGGGATTACAGGCACATGCCTCCATGCCCAGCTAATTTTTGTATTTTTAGTAGAGACAGGGTTTCACCGTGTTGACCATGATGGTCTCGATCTCTTGACCTCGTGATCCACCCGCCTCGGTCTCCCAAAGTGCTGGGATTATAGGTGTGAGCCACTGCGCCCAGCCTACATAGCATTCTTAAACTCACAAAATTTTAGAAGTGGAGACAGATGAGTGGTTCTCAGGCATCAAGGATGGTGGGAGGAGGGGAACATTTAGGGTGTGGCTATAAAAGGGCAACCCCTTGGATTGATGCCACTGTCCTGTATGTTGACCAGTGGTGATATACCATAGTTTCACAAAATGTTACACGGGGGGAAATGGGGCAAAGGACACGTGGGATCTCTCTACATTATTTCTCACAACTGCATGTGAATCTACAGAAAAAGTGATTTCAAAATAAAAAATTTAAACAGCGGGTACAGTGCCTTATGCCTATAATCCTAACACTTTGGGAAGCCAAGGTGAGAGGACTGCTACCTGGACAACACAGCAAGACCTCATCTCTAGAAAATTTTAAAAATTGGTTGGGTGTGGTATTATGCACCTACAGCTACCTGGGAGGTTGAGGTGGGAGGATCACCTGAGCCCAGAAGTTTGAGGCTGCAGTGAGCTATGAATGTACTACTGCACTCCAGCTTTGGTAACAGAGTGAGATCCTGTCTCTACAAATGAAAAAAAAAAAGGCTGGCTAGACACAGTGGCTCATGCCTATAATCCCATCACTTTGGAGGCTGACGGAGGCAGATCACTTGAAGTCAAGAGTTCAAGACCAGCCTGGCCAACATGGTGAAACCCCAACTCCACTAAAAATACAAAACAATTTGGGTGTGATGGTGAGCGCCTGTAATCCCAGTCATTGAAGAGATTGAGGCAGAAGAATTGCTTGAACTCGGGAGGCGGAGGCTGCAGTGAGCCAAGATCGCATCACTGCAGTCCAGCTTGGGTGACAGAGCAAGACTGTCACAAAAAAAAAAAAAAAAAAATTAAGTTAAATTAAATTAAAAAGGCAGCCTGGGCCAGGTGCAATGGCTTACACCTGTAATCCCAGTACTTTGGGAGGCCGAGATGGGTGGACCACTTGAGGTCAGGCATTCAAGACCAGCCTGGCCAACATGAGGAAACCTTGTCTCTCCTAAAAATACAAAAATTAGCCAGTCATGGGAGCATGAGGCTATAGTCTCAGCTACTCTGGAGGCCGAGAGGCACAAGAATTGCTTGAACCCAGGAAGGTTCAGTGGAGGCTGCAGTGAACCAAGACTGCACCACTGCACTTCAGCCTGAGCAACAGAGTGAGACTCTGCCTCACACACACACAAAAAGGCAGCCTGTGTAAAACTGAACTCTAATTAAATGTCATCCTCTATCCTGAAGTTTGTTCTTCCAGGAATCCTCATCAAGGAGAACAGGGCACCAGGGCACCACTGTCTACCCATCCACAGCCCCTGGGGCACCATTTGGGTCTTCCCCCAACCCACTGCTCCCCCTCCCTACTGCCCATTTCTGGTTCTTCAGCAAGTCCAGCCTGTCCTGCCTTGCTAATTCATCCCAAATAAACTTTCTTTCCATCCCCACAGTTGTTCCCCAGCCCTGTTCTCTGCTGTACAACCTTGGCAGCCTCCACCCCAACCCCCAACTGCCTCTCTGGCCCCCTCCAGTCTGTCCCAGAGCAGCCAGGGTGAACTCTATAAAACATACATCACATTGTGCTGCTCCCCTGCTGAACACCTTCTCTTAGCTCCACACCACACTGATCCCAAGATAAAGCTCAGCTCCTCCATCAAACCCCATCTCTAGCAGCTCACCCACACCGATCTTCTGTGAATCCTAGGAGACCTCTCTCCCCAGGGCTTTGAAAATGCAGTTCCCACTGCCTGGGCTATTCTCATGCCCCCCTAGATCTCCACAGTCCTGCTGTGACCCCCCCTTTTTTTTTTTTTCAGATGAAGTCTCCCTCTGTTGCCTGGCTGGAGCAGAGTGGCACAATCTTGGCCCACTGCAACCTCCATCTTCCGGGTTTAAGTGATTCTCCTGCCTCAGCCTCCCAAGCAGCTGAGACCCACCTAATTTTTGTAGTTTTACTAGAGATGGGTTTCACCTTGTGTCCACCCACCTCAGCCTCCCAAAGTGCTGGGATTACAGGCGGGAGCCACTGCGCCCAGCCCCTGCTGCCCGTCTTCACCCAACAGGCATCCCACTGTCCTAGGAACTGATTTCTCTTTAACTGTCTTCATTACTCAATACACAAACACATTCTGGCAGTAAAAATTCAAACGATGAGGACGTCCAAACAGCCTAAAGAGAAAGTAAGCCTCACCCCATTCTACTGGCCTCTGGGAGGGAATCACCACTGACCCTGGCCTTCCAGATCCACCACCCTCTGCTTATATTACTCACAGTAGGAAAGTCAGCTGAGGTCATCTTCTTCTATATGGCTTTTTCCCTAATTCGATAATTTCTATAATTGCTTGTTCTATAATTTCTCTCCTCCACCAGACTGAAGGGCAGACTATGCAGAGTGTCAGCGAGTATTCTGAATCCGAACACCTCTAGATGGAGGTAAGCCTACCCGCCCCCCTCCCATTTCCTAGTGCGCACTGTGATCCTTCAAGAAGTGAAGGGAGTCCGGGAACAGTGGCTCACGGCTGTAATCCCGGCACTTTGGGAGGCTGAGACAGGCAGATCACTTGAGGTCAGGAGGAGTTCGAGACCAATCTGGCCAACATGGTAAAACCCTATCTCTACTAAAAATACAAAAAAATTAGTTGGGCGTGGTTGTCCACGCCTGTAGTCCCAGCTGCTTGGGAGGCTGAGGCACGAGAATCGCTCAAACCCGGGAGGTGGAGGGTGCAGTGAGCCGAGATCGAGACATTGCACTCCAGCCTGGACAACAGAGTGAGACTCCGTCTCAAAAACTAAAAATGTGCAAGAGTGGTTGAGTTCTCCTAGGAAGCTGCAGGACTCAAAGCTTCAGCTTCATCCCGCCAGTCTAGCACTTCGGGTTTGTACCCTATCTGTATACCCATCTCATCCCACTCCTCCGAGAGTCTGTATTTCCCAGTGTCTATTCTGCGCCATGGCCCTGAGTCGCCAAGGCTGCTCTTCCTCCCCGACGCCCAGCAGGTGCTCACATGGAGGCGCTCAGTGTTTGCAGTCTGCAAAGCCCACAGTTCCGAGCCTGAGCACCACCCCATCCCAGGTTCTTGCAGAGCACGGGACAGTCCATGGGCACCCAGCGTTCGCTGGCTTGGGTCGGGTGAATTTGTAAAACTGCACCGGCTACGGTGCACACTGCAGGCGCTGGGTGTTTGCTGGCTTGGGTCCCTAGCTCTGAGACCAGGCTGTGCACACAAGTGGCGCCCCTGCTGCTGTGGTCTGATTTTGAGACCACGTCCCAGCAAGAGGCATACAGTCCGATCCGCAGAAGTTCTTCGTGGTCAGGCCGCCGAGGCACCTCCGTCCCGGGCCCCGCGCGCCGCCGAACAACTTCCCGGGCCGCAGCTGCTCAAGCCCGCCCCGCCGCCGCCTTCCGCGCGATTCCCTAGAGGGAGCCCCTCCCACGCCCGCCGTAGGCCGCCCAGGCTGGCGCTGTTCCGGGCTCGAGCCCCCTCCCCGCCGGCCCGGCTCTCCCCGGCTGTTCCGGCCCCGGAGCCCCCCCGCCGGGCCTCGGCTCCCACGCTGTTCCCGCCCACGCCCCTCCCGCGGCTGTTCCGGCCCCGGCGCCCTCCGCCCCGCGGCAGCCGCGCGCCCAGGGCCGGGTGCGGCGGGAGGGGGCCCAACGCGGAACAGCCGCCTCCCCCGGCTCCGCCGTCGCTCACCCTCCAGGGCCTCAAAGATCGCCTGCGCCATCTTGGAGCCGCCGCCGTCGCCGCCGCGGGAGCCGAAACCCGGCTACGCGAGCATTGTGGGAGCCGTGGTGGCGGAGTCGGGGCCGCCAGGGGGCGCCCAGGAGCCGCCGCTGAGCCCCCAGCCCTGGAAACCCAGCCTCGGCTCGCGGGACCCCAGCATCCCTGGGCTGCCCCGGCTCCACTCGATAACCCAGTTACCCAACCATCGCGTGTGGCCCCCGCCCCACTTAAACGTCCGAGTCTACACCGACCTTATATCCGCCGCACGCGCGAAATTTCCCGTCCCTATTATCTGAACCCATATCCCCATCTCACTGGAGCAGACCCTCCAACTCTGACACAGAACCCCCCATTCCCACTGCACGTGAGTCCCCCAGGTCTGCAAAACGGACCCCATCTCCACTGAGCACAGTACGCTCCGACTCTGCAACAAACCATGAACCCCATCCCATCTCACCCAGACCACCCAGCTGTCACAGGGATCCCCCAGCTGTGCAACACAGATTCCCATCCCCCACCGCCTGTTAGCGATTTCTCGCCCTTGACACCCCCGTCAACTCTGCCTGTCTCTCCTCGCCTGACTCCTAGGCCGGAGTCCAGCGGGCGATCATAACCATGATCTCCTGGGCTCAAGCCATCCTCCCGTCTCAGCCTCCAGAGTAGCAGGGACTACAGGCATACACTGCCATCTCCTGCTAATTTTTAAATTTTTTTGTAGAGATCAGGATCTCATTATGTTGCCCAGGCTGGTGTAGAGCTTCTGGCCTCCAGCGATCCTCACATCTCAGCCTCCCAAAGCACTGGGATTATAGGCGTGAGTCTCCATGCTGGGGCTCCCATTATCCCTTAAGTAACTCTATCTCTTCACCCTCCATCCCTGCTTGTCGGGACCCCATTTCTGTCATATAAAGCCCCAACACGCACCTCAGCCACTCTTAGGCCAGCCTCTGAAGGACCCTGTCCAGGTGGCACAGAATGAGAGGTGCTCCTCACTGGGACTCCTCCCACACACAGACCCCTGTCATCTTCATTCATGCTCCATCACCTGCTTATTGAAGGTCTGCTATGCACGGAGTCCTGTGATAGCTCTAGAGACACGGTAGTCCTTTCCCACTGAGTTAGAGGTGGGAAAAAAGACACACATTAAATCTTAAAGGTTATTTAATTAATTACAATGTGTATGCTGGGCACGGTGGTGGTTCGCACCTGTAACCCCAGCACTTTGGGAGGCTGAGGCTGGAGGATTGTTTGAGCCTGGAAAGCGGAGGCTGCAGTGGGCTATGATCTCACCACTGCACCCAAGCCTAGGCAACAGAGTTAGACCTTTTCTCAATAATCATAATCATAATGTGTGATAGTGGTTTCAAAGGATCCTTGGGTAACAAGCAAGAGTTTAGGGAGTGCATAGAGGGGAGGGAAAAACTGAGGAAGGGACCATTGTTAAAGAAAAAATTGCCGGGTGCGGTGGCTCACACCTGTAATCCCAGCACTTTGGGAGGCTGAGGCGGGCGGATCACCTGAGGTTGGGAGTTTGAGACCAGCCTGACCAACATGAAGAAACCCCCTCTCTACTAAAAATACAAAATTAGCCTGGTGTGGTGGAACATGCCTGTCATTTCAGCTACTTGGGAGGCTGAGGCGGGAGAATCACTTGAACCTGGGAGGTGGAGATTGCGGTGAGCCAAGATGGTGCCACTGCACTCCAGCCTGGGCAACAGGAGCTAAACTCTATCTCAAAAAAAAAAAAAGAAAAGAAAAAATTAACTGGTCGTGGTGGCTCCTCTATAATCCCAGCACTTTGGGAGGCTGAGATGGCAGGAGGATCATTTGAGCCCAGAAGTTGGAGACCAGTCCAGGTAACATAGTGAGACCCACATCTCTACAAATGATTTTTGAAAATATTAGCCTGTAGGCCGGGTGCGGTGGCTCACGCCTGTAATCCCAGCACTTTGGGAGGCTGAGGCGGGCGGATCACTAGGTCAAGAGATTGAGACCATCCTGGCCAACATGGTGAAACCCTGTCTCTAAAAAAAAAATAAAACAAAATAAGAAAAAAGAAAATATTAGCCTGTAGTCCTAGCTACTAGGGACGCTGAGGTGAGAGGATTTCCTGAGCCTGGGAGGTCAAAGCTGTAGTGAGCCGTGATCATGTCACTACATCATGCCAGCCTGGGTGACAGAATGAGACCCTGTCTCAAAAAAATAAATAAATAAAAGGTAAAAGAAAAAATTGTTCAATGATCCTTGCTAAAACACAAACACAATAAGGAAGGCTTTATTCAGGACTATTGTGAGAGGTTCTGGTGACCACTACAAAGGGGTCTTGCAGCGGGGGAGAGAGACTGGGCTCAACTCCGAATAC
Source organism: Callithrix jacchus (assembly GCF_049354715.1). Taxonomy (NCBI): domain Eukaryota; kingdom Metazoa; phylum Chordata; class Mammalia; order Primates; family Cebidae; genus Callithrix; species Callithrix jacchus. The sequence continues at coordinate 5,565,879 of NC_133506.1, forward strand.
AGCATAGGCAAGCGGAAATGTAAAGCCGGGAAACATCATAGGAGGCTGTGGGCGGGGGCCGGGGGGTGGGGCGGGGGGGTCGGCGGATAGAAAATTACCAAGAGGAAAAGTCAGAGGTAAGGGAATTCTGTCTAAACCGACCTAACAGGATTCTTGCTGAAGACAGGCCAGGGTAATCAACATCACCTGGGAGATGGTGACAGATGCGGAACCTGGTCAGGCATCTAGGATGATTAGATATCAAGGATGGGGGTTCTTGCTAAACCGACTTAAAGCATTCTTTCCAGAAACTAGATTTTGCAAGGAAGTACACAGGTGGGCCTATCAGAAGACTCCAAAGTCTGACTAAGCAGTTAGACCAAGCAAAGAATCTTCGTCACCATCAATCATGGATCTCTCCCATGATCATGGAAATATCCTCAGACAACGGGACCACCATAGATTAGACTCTAAATTCGTTCACTAGTGTTATAGCTCCTTTAGAATTTGTCTAGCAGGGTTTCTGGTTTTTGCTGGAAAGCCCCCAGAAAAAAAAATGTTTAAATTTTTTTTAAAAATGTGTGCATTGATTTTACCTATTTTAACCTCAGCTAAATAAATTTTTAAAATCACAATTTTAATTTTCTTGTATTCACAATATAACTCCTATAATTAAAAATTATTTGTTTGGCTGGGCACGGTGGCTCACGCCTATAATCCCAGCACTTTGGTAGGCCGACAGATCACGAGGTCAGGAGATCAAGACTGTCCTGGCTAACATGGTAAACCCTGTCTCTACTAAAAATATAAAAATTAACTGGGCATGGTGGCGTGTGCCTGAAATCCCAGCTACTCCAAGATCTCATCATTGCACTCCAGCCTAGCAACAGAATGAGACTCCGTGTCAAAAAAAAAAAATTATTTGTTCACAGCTGGGCATGGTGGCTCATGGCCCTAATCCTAGCACTCTGGGAGGCCAAGGCAGGAGGACTGCATGAGCCCAGGAGCTTGAGACCTCTAAACTACAATTTTTTTTTTTTTTTTTTTTTTTGAGACAGAGTCTTACTCTTGTCTCTCAAGCTGGAATGCAACGATGAGATCTTGGCTCACTGCAACCTCCACCTCCCGAGTTCAAGTGATTCTCCTGCTTCAGCCTCCTGAGTAGCTGGGACTACAGATATGCACCACCATGCCTGGCTAATTTTTGTATTTTTAGTAGAGACGGGGGTTTCACCATGTTGGCCAGGCTGGTCTTGAACTCCTGATCTCAGGTGATCCACCCACCTTGGCCTCCCAAAGTGCTGGGATTATAGGCATGAGCCACTATGCCTGGCCAATTTTTTTTGAAACTGTTTTTTCAAAGTTTCTCTCTTCTCGGGGAACCTTGCCAGCCACAGGCTGTTTCTGTGGAGACAGAAGTGACTCCATCTTGGATGCTAATCCCCCATGTTGACTTCTGATTAGCCCCAGTCCTATGAATGGCTCCTGATTCCTGCTTTATTTACTGTACTGACTAGGGAGTCAACCTGATGCTATTGCACAAATTATAGGCTATGACATATACAGCATTCTTGCCTGCTCTGAAAGTTTCCTTTAATTGTCTTGCACAGAGCACTTAAAATTCTTTTCCTGTGGAATATGAGCCCTGAGTCTGGGAGTGACAGATGCAGGGATCTCCATGTCTTGCTGCCGCCCAAGCCCATGCCTCTGTCTGTAAGGTCCCTCACTGAAACACCCTTCACTGACAAACTGAGTTTGTCTGCCTCATTCCTTGGCTTTTTGGCTCCCTTGGCATTTGGGGGCCACTTTGTATATATGGCCCTTTCACAGAACAGCCTCACAGACTCTCTGCCTATTCACGCCCTCAAGGCCCATTTCTACCAGGGAACTGCCTGCACTTCCCTGAACACCACTCCTGTGCCTACCACTGCCACCCTGTTACCTCCGTTTCCCTTCCCATCCCCCTCTGCACAGTGAGCCCTGAGCAAATGTTCCCCACAGAAAGCCCACTCTGCCGGGGCGGTGGCTCAAGCCTTCATCTCAGCATTTAGGGAGGCAGAAGGTAGAGGATAGCTTAAGCCTAGGAGTTCAAGACCAGCCAGGGCAACATAGTGAGACCCCATTCTCCACAAAAAGGAGAGAGAAAAAAGAGAAAATCCTCTCTTCTCCAAGACTCCACACCCTACCTCCCTTCCTGGGAATCTTGAAGACCCAGGGCACTCCCCAAGCTGTAAGCTACCCCTTGCATTGCCTCACTGGCAGAGTATAGCCTGGGTTCCTTCCTCCCTGTCTCTCACATGCTCAGGGATCCAATGGCCTCAGATTCTCCTCTCTCCCCTGCAGCTTTCTCAATTTAACTATTCTTGTTGGTTTGTTTACATCACCAAAGCCTGCAAAGTATACCTAGTCTTTGTTTTTGTTTTATTTATTGATTTATTTATTATTTGTTGTTTTTTGAGACAGAGTCATGCTGTGTCACCAGGCTGGAGTGCAGTGGCCCATCTCTGCTCACTGTAACCTCTGCCTCCCAGGTTCAAGAGATTTTTGCACCCACCACCACACCTGGCTAATTTTTGTATTTTTAGTAGAGACAGGATTTCACCATGTTGGCCAGGCCAGTCTCAAACTCCTGAGCTCAATCAATCCGCCTGCCTCGGGTTCCCAGAGTACTGAGATTACAGGCATGAGCCAACATGCCTGGCCTGATTTTGTTTCATTATTCAAATAAGAAATGAATACATTCACATATATTTGAATACTTTCAAAATATTTGTTGAGCACTACTGTGTGCTAGACACTGTTCTAGATGCTTGGGATGTAGGCATGAACCAAAAGACAAAAATCCTTGCCTTCGTGGAGTCTCAGTCTAGCTAGGTGAGATGGGCTGTAAACAAGGAAAAAAGAGAGAGAGAAGGAGAGCAATTTTCTATGATTTTAAATACATTTTTTCTGGAATGAGGGGAAGCTACTTTAGACAGAGTGATCGGGGGAGCCTGTCTGAGGAGATGGACCTAAGAAAAGAGCTGGAGTTAGCCATGTGGAAAGAGAACACAAAGGCAGACAGATCAGCAAGTGCAAAGGCCCTGAGGCCAAAATGAAAGGAAATCAAGAACCATAAAGGGGCAGCCGAGGGTCATAAGTGATGTATGGTTAGAGGGAGATGAGGATGGACAGAGGGACTGGACCACAGGAAGATGGAGGTTTTATTCTGAGGGTGATGAGAGGCACTGCACAGTAAAAGATTCACCAACACAAGCCTTGGCAGCTTTGCATCTATTTCCATACCACCACGTGTGTATGCACTGGAGTAGACTTTCATCTGCTCTGTGGCCTTTGCACATGCTGTTCTCTGCTGCTGAAACACCGGGAACAACAGGAGCCTGGTCGGGTGTGGTGGCTCAAATCTGTAATCCCAACACTTTGGGAGGCCAAGGCGGGTGAGGTCAGGAGTTCGAGACCAGCCTGGCCAACATGGTGAAATCTGTCTCTACTAAAAATACAAAAATTAGCCAGGCATGGTGGTGCATGCCTATAATCCCAGCTACTCAGGAGGCTGAGGCAGGAGAATCGCTTGAACCCAGGAGGCAGAGGTTGCAGGGAGCTGAGATATGGACTACATATGCCTGTAGCCTTCCTGTAGTTCCAGCTACTTGTAGCTGAGCTCTGGGCTATAGAGCAAGACTTGGTCTCAAAACAACAACAACACACACACACACACACACACTCTGGACCCCCAGGGCTTGGCACAGAGGGAACCTGGGATATGTCTAACTGAAGGCTTGGCCTATGGAACAACTATGAATGAGTTTCAGGGAGGTAGAGCCCACCTCCAGGAGGCTCCCCAGTCGGGCTGCCCCTGCTACAAACTTCCCACTCCTTACTGCCACCTCTTCATCCATCAAACACTTATCAGTCCCATGTCCCATTCCCTTGGGGCTACCTAGTTGGCACCAAACAGAATCCAATCACAGCTTAGAGACTCCCGGGGGTAATGTAGTAATTCCAGGCAAAGGGTCAAGCAGGGAAGAGGGAGAGTGGGAACTGTCCAATGTCCCCCTCCACAGTGAGTGTTTGAGCCACCCGGGAAAAGTTAACTTCTCCATGGGGAGGGGATAATCTCATGCTTCAGTCAGACTCCCAGCTGCAAGCAGAAGAATGTGCCAACACACAAGGCAGTACTGGCTCCTGACGTCTTGTCGGGTTGGTTGGTATTGGTAGGAAGCAGTAAAGGATGCGGTTGTCATGGATTGAATTGTGTCTCCCCCACTAAATTCATATGTTGACGTCCTAGCTACCAATGTAACTGTCTTAAGAGATAGGGTCTTTAAAGAGCTGATTAAGGGGTTGGGCGCAGTGGCTCATGCCTGTAATCCCAGCACTTTGGGAGGCCAAGGTGGGCAGATTACCTGAGGTCGAGAGTTCAAGACCACCCTGGCCAACATGGTGAAACCCCATCTTTACTAAAAATACAAAAATTAGCCAGGCATGGTGGTGGGTGCCTGTAATCCCAGTTACTTGGAAAGCTGAGGCAGGAGAATGGCTTGAACCTGGGAAGGGGAGGTTGCAGTGAGCCAAGATCATGCCACACTGCACTCCATCCTAGGAAACAGAGCAAGATTCCATCTCAAAAAAAAAAAAGCACTCAGGAAACAATCCCTGGCACACAGGCAGTGCTCAGTACTCTACTCTCTGTAAGTGCTCGCTGGGCAAAGGTACACAAATAGGCTCTGGCCTGAGGAACTCAGAGTTACTTAAAATTAAAAAGGCCGCCAGGTGTCTCTATTTTTGCAACTGCTTACCCTTAGCATGCTGTTATTGAGGGCAGAGATTTACTTATCCACTTGAGAAAGGGCTTAGCAAAAGAAAGCACCCAGGAAGAAGGTGCCAAACCACATAGTTTCCCAACACCTTCTCCTGATGCTGGCCATGTGTCAGGATTTACTGACTGACTCTTCATGGGAGCAGTAGTAATAGATTTCTAGAAGTTCTGTTTGGTTCCTTTTCAAATCTGCCATTAAATAGTTTTCTGCTCCCAATAGTGATGTTTTAAGTTTTACATTTTGTGTGCAGAATTTTTTTTTTTTGAGGCGGAGTTTCGCTCTTGTTACCCAGGCTGGAGTGCAATGGCGCGATCTCGGCTCACCGCAACCTCCGCCTCCTGGGTTCAGGCAATTCTCCTGCCTCAGCCTCCTGTGCGCAGAATTTTTAGAAAGAATTCATGTCTGTGAATTACAGTACCTGAAATCTGCATTCATCTTGATTTTTTTTTTTTTTTGAGGTGGAGTCTCGCACTCTCGCTCTGTGGCCCAGGCTGGAGTGCAGTGGCGTGATCTTGGTTTACTTCGTGGTTTCCTGAAGCCGAAGATATATGTGCCTTTCTCAAGAGAGGTTTTTGTTTTGTTTGGGTTTTGGGGCTTTTTTTTTTTTTTTTTGAGACTAAGTCTCTCCGTGTCACCCAGGCTGGAGTGCAGTGGCGTAATCTTGGCTCACCACAACCTCCACCTCCAGGGTTCAAGTGATTCTCCTGCCTCAGCCTCCCGAGTAGCTAGAATTACAGGCACATGCCACCATATCCAGCTAATTTTTGTATTTTGGTAGAGACAAGGTTTCACCTTGTTGGCAAGGACGGTCTTAATCTCCTGACCTCGTGATCCGCCCACCTCGACCTGCCAAAGTGCGGGGATTACAGGCGCGAGCCACTTTGCCCAGCCTGAGCTTTCTTGATCTGTTATACCATGTTCTATTCCCTAGGGTACACAAACACTCATCAATAATCAAACTTCCTAAGGAAGAGTTTTAAAAAAGAAATCCTCTTTCCTGCTCCTTCAGCTGTTCTGCTCAGTACTAAGGCAGCCTTTTCCGTAGTTCCATGGGGCCAATGGTATGGGTTGCAAAGTGGATTCATTTCACTTTAGACTTGAGGGCAACACCCCTTGGGGACTCAGCCTACTGTGAGGAGATCTGGTATATGGCTCACCACCTTGGGAGGCCCTGTATTTTCACTTGTGTTCTTCTTGCCCTGTGTGGTTGACAAACTGAAACTCACAGGTTTAATATTGGTAAATACCCTCATGTCATACGTGGCCTTGGCGTGCCAATATCTGATCCTGTTAACCATCTGGTTACCAGCTTTCTCTCCATAATTGGCCTGAGCATTCCATACTTTTAAGCACTTCAGTTTATTTGCTTGTTGATATAGGGTCTCACTCTAGCCCAGGCTGGAGTGCAGTGGCGTGATCACTGCTTACCACAGACTTGACCTCCCCAGGCTCAGGTGATCCTCCCAAACTTGTAGTTGGGACTACAAATGTGTGCCACCATGCCTGACTAAATTTTGTATTTTTAGTAGAGACAGGTTTTCACCATGTTTCCCAGGCTTGTCTCAAACTCCTGGGCTCGAGAGATGCATCTACGTTGGCTTCCCAAAGGGCAGGGATTACAGACATGAGCCACTGCACCTCGCAGAACTTCAGTGTTTTGTTTTGTTTTTTATAATTTTTTAGAGACAGGGTTTCATCATGCTGGCCAGGCTGGTCTCGAACTCCTGGCCTCAAGTGATTCGCCTACCTTGGCCTCTCCAAAGTGCTGGGATTACAGGCTTGAGCCACCGCGCCCGGCCTTGTTTTGTTTTTTTATGATTTTTTAGAGACAGGCTTTCATCACGCTGGCCAGGCTGGTCTCGAACTCCTGGCCTCAAGTGATTCACCTGCCTTGGCATCTCAAAGTGTTGGGATTACAGGTATGAGCCTCCACGCCCGGCCAGAACTTCAGTGTTTTTAAGAGGATATTTTAATATATTGTCGAACACAGTCATTATCTTCAAGAAATGATAAACCGAAGAAAGTAGTCTACCATTAGAAAAGAAGAACCCCAGAAAACCCAGTTTCAGAGACAAAATAGGCCCAGCACAACTCCCTCCTTCACTGACCTCTGAAATTGTCCCCTGACACCAAGGCAATAATATCGTAGGTAAATATCATATGGCCCAAATACCAGGGGACACCCTCACAAGTCACAGCCACCCCTCAATATGTAGCTGTTATTCAGTGACAACTCCACACAGTGACGTCATGCTAATGTCACCCATCAATGCTCTGGAAGATGACAACTCAAAACTGTATATTGCTTCGACAAGCAAGTGTTGAGTACCCACCCGGTGCCTAGTGCTGGGGTTACAGGAGAAAACAAGACAAGCAAGATTTCTTCCTTCATAGAATTATAGTTTGGCAAGAGCAATGGACAATGAACACATACCAACCAAATAAGTCCAAAGGGTAAAAAGTTCTATGAAAGAAAAATCACATAAGAACATGGCAGTCAAGCACGGTGGCTCACGCCTGTAATCTCAGCACTTTGGGAGGCCAAGATGGGCAGATCACGAGGTCAGGAGTTCAAGACCAACCTGGCCAATATGGTGAAACCCTGTCTCTACTAAAAATACAAAAATTAGCGGGGTGTGGTGGCATGCGACTATAGTCCCAGCTACTCAGGTGGCTGAGGCAGAAGAATCACTTGAACCCAGGAGGTGGAGGTCGCAGTGAGCTGAGATCGTGCCACTGCACTCCAGCCTGGGCAACAGAGCAAGACCCTGCCTCAAAAAAAAAAAAAAGAACCAGGGTAATGAGTCAAGAGTGGACAGTGCTACTTCACATTGGATGTCTTGGAAAGTCTCTCTGATGAGGTGGCATTTGAGCTGGAACCTGAAGGGTGAGAAGAAGCCTGTAAGGGGAAGAACCCAGGATGGTGAATACCAGGAAGGGAAAAAGCAACTGCAAAGACCCTGAGATAGAAGGATTCTTGGCCCAAGGAACAGAAAGGAAGCGCTGGGGTGGAGTGAGGTGGCAAGTGGTGAAACATGGGGTCAGAGAGGGAGACGGGACCAGATTACAGGAGGTCTTCTCTCTTGGGCCTTGGGGAGGAGTTTAGATTCTAAGAATAAATTGAAGCCGGCTGCCAGCACTTTGGGAGGCCGAGGTGGGTGGATCACCTGAGGTCAGGAGTTTGAGACTAGCCTGGCCAACATGGTGAAACCCCATCTCTACTAAAATAAAAATTAGCCGGGCATAGTGGTGGAGACCTGTAGTCCCAGCTACTTGGGAGGCTGAAGCAGGAGAATCGCTTGAACCCGGGGGGCGGAGGTTGCACTGAGCCGAGATCATGCCACTGCACTCCAGCCTGGGCGACAGAGCGAGGCTGTGTCTCAAAACATACATACATACAATACATACATGGAAGTCATTGAGGGACCATGTGACTGACACTCTGAGAAGATCGCTGTGGTCAAGGCTACCCCGGTCAGAACTGTCTCACGTAAAGATGAGGCCCTGCTCCTCCCTGTATCACCACCTGTCGCTCATCCCAGATCTAAGCAGGGCGACTCCTTCTTCAGGAGTCCTCCTTCCAAGCACACGTCTCCTTTTAAACCTTTCAACCTACTCGGGAACCGAACAGGGCCCAAGAGAAAATGCCTTCTGATTCGACAAATAGTGTGAGTGACCTTCTCGGAATCGGGCGGAGCCCACTGTGATTGGTTATAAGCTTTTGTTCTCGTCCAGTCAGACAACTATCTCGATGAGTGCTCTTGTCCCCTGAGACACGTACACTCTCTGATTGGCTCTTCGTGCATGAGTGACGGCAGGCACAGCCTGTAGACACCAGGACGCGGCGGCGCAGGCGGGGGCTGTGGGCGCTGCAGCTGGAATCCCCGGCTGTCAGTGCACCTCCAGCTCCGCACCCTGACCCCGCGCGCAGCTCGCGCTATGGCAGCCCCGCCGCAGCTGCGGACTCTAATCTTGGCCGTCAACGCACTGCTGCGCAAGCGCCGCTACCACGCTGCATTGGCCTTGCTTAAGGGCTTCCGGAACGGGGCTGTGTGAGTGGGGCCGTCGGGCAGGGCTGGGGCTGAGGGAATGTCCTGGCTGGGGTCGAAGGCGCGAGTTCGAAGACTGACGACGCGGTGCTGTGTGCCTCTAAGTCTCGGAGGTCACTATCTGTGCAACGGGGGCTGGATTTGGGGTTCCGCGCGCCTTCCCAGCTCTGACTGGGGCTCCCACTGCACATTCCATGCTTTGCAACCTGGCCCTCTTGCTCTGATCTCCTCCCATGCCAGCTCCTGTATCTCCTCTTTTGAGTCCAACTCACCTCGCCTCGCGGTGTGTGCCTTTGGGCCTGTCTGGCCTCAGCGGCCCATCTGCATAATGGGTAACTGGACTCCGGCCTCTAGCCGGCAAGCGGATGCCTCCTGTCTCTGCTGTCCCCAGGAAGCTGCCCATGGGCTCGCATCCTGCTTTTCACTCCTCAACTGTAGGACTCCGTTGCTAAGTCCCCTTTTGCTCAGGGGGCTCCTGGGGCGTGACAATGAATGTAAAAGAAGTTGCAACTATCCTGGCATCTTACCTGCAAGAGAGGAGGTCTTGGGGTCATTGCCCTGGCTGGTGCCTGGAGGGGAACTCAGCCTCCTTTAAACCTACTGCATAACAGCTACCATTTATTGAGGGCCTGTAGTGCCAAAACCAGGGACAAAGCAAAGAACAAGCCAGAGAAAGTGGTTTGTGTGTCCCCCTGGAACTGACATCCTAGTGGCAACATGGTATGGTGGGGAGGATGTGGATGCCTTGGTTTGAACCCTGGTCCCACCTACCCGTTGTTATCTTGAGGAAGTCATTCAGCCTCCCTAAGCCTCAATTTCTGTAAAATGGGCATGGTGGTAGTACTCATACTATCAAGATTGAGCCAATATGTGTGAAATGCTTAGCACAGTCCAAGCATGGTGGCTCCTGCCTGTAATCCCAGCACTTTAGGAGGCCAAGGTGGGTGTATCACCTGAGGTCAGAAGTTCGAGACCAGCCTGGCCAATATGGCTAAACCCTATCTCTACTAAAAATAAAAAAAATTAGCCAGGCATGGTGGCATGTGCCTGTTGTCCCAACTATATGGGAGGCTGAGGCAGGAGAATTGCTTGAACCCAGGAGTGGAGGTTGCAGTGAGCTGAGATTGCGCCACTGCACTCTAGCCTGGGTGACAGAGTGAAATTCTGTCTCAAAAAAAAAAAAAAAGAAAAAGAAAATAAGCTTCATGAGGCCAGAACTTTATCTATTTTGTTCCTTGGTGTATTACTAGCACCTGGTATGTAGTAGTTTTTCAAATATTGAATGAATGAATGAATAAGTGTGCAAGATAAGAATTGCCATTGTCCCCATTTTCCAGATGAAAAGGCGGTAGCTCAGAGGTAGACATATTGCTCATGGTCACAGCACTTTGTCAGGGTTGGAACCAGGATTCAAACTCAGGGATGCCTGGCCCCGGTGCCAGGCTCTTGACTTCCAAGGGCACTCAGAGTCAGGTAGAAGGTGGTTCCCACTGGGCCTGGCCAGATTATATCAGCTACTTCTTGATGTGCCCTGAGATAGCATCAGTGGCCCTTTTGCCAAGCTTTTTCCAGGCAAAGCAAGAGTAAACAGGAGTGACACAGGCTGTGGTGCTAGCAGGCATTGCCCAATGCTAGCTTTGTATACCTGCCCCAACTCTGACCCTCCCTGTGACCTCCAGGGACCTTCCCAACCAGGGCAGGCACTTTTTGGGATTGTGCTGTAATTGTAGTTCCTTTATTTTATTTTATTTTGTAGTTCCTTTATTATTATTATTATTTTAAGATGGTGTCTCACTCTGTCACCCAGGCTGGAGTGCAGTGACACCATCTCGGCTCACTGCAACCTCCACCCTCTGGGTTCAAGTGATTCTCCTGCCTCAGCCTCCCAAATACCTGGGATTACAGGCACCCGCCACCACGCCTAGCTAACTTTTATATTTTTAGTAGAGACAGGGTTTCACCATGTTGGCCAGGCTGGTCTTGAACTCCTGACTCAGTTGATCCACCTGCCTGGGTCTCCCAAAGTGCTGGGATTACAGGAGTGAGCCACCATGCCTACGCTAGTTACTTCATTTTAAAAGTTGAGTAACCCTTCATCTTTTCTGGTCTCAGTTTAGAAATGAAATGGAAGCAATAAACTCACCCATATAGGGGTGCTCTAAGGCAATGATTCCATTAATGCTTAGTGCTAAGACACTGGGCCTGTCTGTAAGGAACTTGAGTCCAAGGGGGAACTGACAGTTACACCTCCACTGCTGTACCAGATGATCAGGAATGCTTTACAGAAGAGGTGATAGTGATATTTTGGAGGCTGAGTTGGGGTTTGTCAGGGAGAGAAGGGCATCCAGGCAGAGGGAATGTCTTCAACAATGGCCTGGAGGTGAAAAAGAATATTCTGTTTGTGAAGAGAGCCATCGATTAAGGGGCGCCAACTTAGATGACCAGCATATTTGAACTATGTAAAATTTATCTCACTTTAATGTTCTGTCCCTAAATATTTTTCAGTGTGCATCTCTAAAAATAAGGTCATGTCCCATATGGCTAAATTATTGTGATTACACTGATTTTTTTTATTTATTTATTTTTAAGACAGAGCCTTGCTCTGTTGCTCAGGCTGGAGTGCAGTGGTGCAATCTCAGCTCACTGCAACCTCTATCTCCCAGGTTCAAGCGATTCTCCTGCCTCAGCCTCCCAAGTAGCTGGGATTACAAGCACCTACCACCACCCTCAGCTAATTTTTTGTATTTTTAGTAGAGACGGGATTTTGCCACGTTGGCCAGGCTGTTTGTTCTCAAACTTCTAACCTCAAGTGTATTGCCCACCGCAGCCTCCCAAAGTACTGGGATTACAGGCATGAGCCACCTCACCCGGTCTCATGATTATATTTTCTTTTTTCTTTTTATTTTTTTATAGATGGGATTTCACCATGTTGGTCAGGCTGGTCTTGAACTCCCGACCTCAGGTGAACTGCCTGCCTTGGCCTCCAAAGTGCTTGGATTACAGGCGTGAGCCACCGTGCCTGGCCGATTATATTTTCTTTTAAGAGATGGTTTTCTCCTTGTTGGTCAGGCTGGTCTCGAACTCCTGACCTTTAGTGATCCACCCACCTCAGTCTCCCAAAGTGCTGGAATTACAGGCATGAGCCACCACGCCTGGCCCCATGATTACATTTAATAAACTAATAACAATTCTATAATATTGATTATTAGCGAGTTAACAGTCCCATTGTCCCAGTCTTCCTGCAAATGTCCTCTATAGCTAGTCTGTCCAGGCCAGAACTCTCCAGGACATCACATTGTATCAGTCGTTTAAGTCCTTTTTATTTCAGGGCGGTAATCAACTTCTGTCTGAGTTCGAGCACTTTGAGAGGGAGCTTGGCAGATGCAGGGAGTTGGGGGTGCTGTGTCTGAAGTATAAGAAAGGACCCTTTAGCCATGGCTAGCCAGAGGAGGCTGAGGGCCTCTTCAGGAGAAAGAGCTGTGGCTTTGGAGGGAGCTGGGGGAGGAGAGCTTGCTGGGGCTGGGATGGGGGCCCTGGCCCTCCTGCCCACTTCTAGGCAGGGGAGAAGAGGAGGGAGTCGGCATGGCCTCTACAACAACACTGGCTTTAAATTAACATTTTTTTGCTTTTCTTTTTTGAGGTGGAATCTTGCTCTGTCACCTAGGCTTGAGTGCAGTGGCGTAATCTCAGCTTACTGCAACCTCTGCCTCTGGGGTTCTAAGTGATTCTCCTGCCTCAGCCTCCCAAGTAGCTTGGATTACAGGCATGCACTGCCATGCCGGGCTAATTTTTTTAGTTTTAGTAGAGAGGGGGTTTCACCATGTTGGCCAGGCTGGTCTTGAACTCGTCGCTTCAGGTGATCCGCCCACCTTGGTCTCCCAAAGTGCTGGGATTCCAGGCATGAGCCATCACGCCCAGCCTGGCCAACATAGTGAAACCCTGTCTCTACTAAAAATACAAAAATTAGCTGATGTGGTGGCACATGCCTGTAATCCCAACTATGGTAGGTTGTGGCAGCCGGCCAGGAGGGCTGAGGCAGGAGAATTGCTTGAACCCAGGAGGTAGAGGTTGCAGTGAGCTGAGATTGAATCCAGCCTGGGCTATAGAGCAAGACTCCATCTCAATAAAATATATAAAATAAATAAATAAATAAATCAAATTTTTTAAAAATTAGGTAACACATGCACAAAAGGCATAACAAGTTAGATGCTGCCATCCCATCCACATTATCCCTCTGTCACCCAGTCCCCCTCCCTGGAGGCAATCCCTGTGTCCAGTCGTCTGTGCCGTCTGTGCCGTCTGTGCCGTCTGTCCCGTCTGTGCCGTCTGTGCCGTCTGTCCCGTCTGTCCAGTCTGTGCCGTCTGTGCCGTCTGTCCAGTCTGTGCCGTCTGTCCAGTCTGTGCCGTCTGTGCCGTCTGTGCCGTCTGTGCCGTCTGTCCAGTCTGTGCCGTCTGTGCCATCTGTCCAGTCTGTGCCGTCTGTCCAGTCTGTCCAGTCTGTGCCGTCTGTGCCGTCTGTGCCGTCTGTCCCGTCTGTCCAGTCTGTGCCGTCTGTGCCGTCTGTCCAGTCTGTGCCGTCTGTCCAGTCTGTGCCGTCTGTGCCGTCTGTGCCGTCTGTCCAGTCTGTGCCGTCTGTGCCGTCTGTCCAGTCTGTGCCGTCTGTGCCGTCTGTGCCGTCTGTCCAGTCTGTGCCGTCTGTCCAGTCTGTGCCGTCTGTGCCGTCTGTGCCGTCTGTCCAGTCTGTGCCGTCTGTGCCGTCTGTGCCGTCTGTGCCGTCTGTCCAGTCTGTGCCGTCTGTGCCGTCTGTCCAGTCTGTGCCGTCTGTCCAGTCTGTGCCGTCTGTGCCGTCTGTCCAGTCTGTGCCGTCTGTGCCGTCTGTCCAGTCTGTGCCGTCTGTGCCGTCTGTCCAGTCTGTGCCGTCTGTGCCGTCTGTCCAGTCTGTGCCGTCTGTGCCGTCTGTCCAGTCTGTGCCGTCTGTGCCGTCTGTGCCGTCTGTCCAGTCTGTGCCGTCTGTGCCGTCTGTCCAGTCTGTGCCGTCTGTGCCGTCTGTCCAGTCTGTGCCGTCTGTGCCGTCTGTGCCGTCTGTCCAGTCTGTGCCGTCTGTCCAGTCTGTGCCGTCTGTGCCGTCTGTGCCGTCTGTCCAGTCTGTGCCGTCTGTGCCGTCTGTCCAGTCTGTGCCGTCTGTGCCGTCTGTCCAGTCTGTGCCGTCTGTGCCGTCTGTCCAGTCTGTGCCGTCTGTGCCGTCTGTCCAGTCTGTGCCGTCTGTGCCGTCTGTCCAGTCTGTGCCGTCTGTCCAGTCTGTGCCGTCTGTCCAGTCTGTGCCGTCTGTCCAGTCTGTGCCGTCTGTGCCGTCTGTGCCGTCTGTCCAGTCTGTGCCGTCTGTGCCGTCTGTGCCGTCTGTCCAGTCTGTGCCGTCTGTGCCGTCTGTCCAGTCTGTGCCGTCTGTCCAGTCTGTGCCGTCTGTGCCGTCTGTCCAGTCTGTGCCGTCTGTGCCGTCTGTGCCGTCTGCCGTCTGTCCAGTCTGTGCCGTCTGTCCAGTCTGTGCCGTCTGTGCCGTCTGTGCCGTCTTAGTCTTCCTCCAGAAATATCGTGTACCTATGCAAACACAGACTTGTGTTCTCCCCACACACCTTTTTAAAAAGTTTTATGTTGAAATAATCTTAGATTTATAATTTCCTCATTTTATACAATTATTGCTGTGCTATACACACATCTGTACACCTTGTTCTAACCGTACCTCCATATCAGTGTGCATAAAGCTGGCTCTTTTTTTTTTTCCAAAATATAAAGATGGGGTCTTGCTCTGTTGCCCAGGCTAGAGTGCAGTGGTGCAATCCTAGTTCACTGTAGCCTGGAACTACTGGGATCAAGCAATCCTTGCACCTGAGCCTCCCAAGTAGCTAGGACTACAGGCACACAGCACCACATCTGGCTAATTTTTCATACTTTTTGTAGAGACAGGGTATCACCATGTTGCCCAGGCTCTCGAACTCCTGGGCTCAAGTGATCCACCCACCTCAGCCTCCCAAAGTGTTGGGATTACAGGCATGAGCCACTGAACCTGGCCAGATTTTTTTTTTTTTTTGGTAGAGATGGGATCTTACCATGTTGCTCAGGCTGGTCTTGAACTCCTGGCCTTAAGCAGTCCTCCCACCTTAGTCTCCCAGAGTGCTGGGATTACAAGCATGAGCCACCACACCCTGTCTTGGACACGGGTTTGATTCTAGTCTTTTGTTTCAAGCAAGCCTGCAGTGAACGTTCATGTGAATTTGGGAGACAACAACATATGGCTGATGACCATTGTCTCAAGAAGACTGTCTAGCATTTTTAGACCTTGTAGCCTGGTAAGACCAGGGTCAGGTATCTGGAGAACTTAGGCATAGGAGTAGGGGTGGAGGTGTTCAATAAAGAAGAATAAGAAGAGACACTAATATTCATTGAGCTAGGAACTTTTACATGTGCGTAACTGCCAAAAGCCACTCCGTGAAATGGAGATTGGGAAAAGGGAGGCTCAGAGAGATTAAATGATTTATCCAAGTTCACACAGCAAAACTTGGCAGGGCTTTGGCACCAAATACTGCTGTCGTTCTACTATTCATTCGAGTATGGTTAAAACAGCGAAAGCCAGCAGGGTCTCATTCACATCATCCCCAGATCCCTAAATGAGGAAGGAAAAGGACGGGTGGGGGAAGAGGTGTGAATCTTAAAAAGAGGGCATTATGTAACACTTAAAATACTTAATAATTGTGGGCCAGGCGCAGTGGCTCATACCTGTAACTTAGCACTTTGGGAGCCTAGGGGGGTGGATCACCCGAGGTCAGGAGTTCAAGACCAGTCTGGCCAACATGGTGAAACCCCGTCTCTACTAAAAATACAAAAAATGAGCAGGGCCTGGTGGCACATGCCTGTAGTCCCAGTTACTCAGGAGGCTGAGGCAGGAGAATTGCTTGAACCCAGGAGGTGAAGGTTGTAGTGAACCGAGATTGTGCCACTGCACTCCAGCCTGGGTGACACAGCAAGACTCCATCTCAAAAAAAAAAAAAATTTAATTAATTAATAATTGCTAAAGTAGGGGGCAGGACCTAAAAAAAATAATAATTGTTAAAGCAATTATCATTATAGATAATCTGGAAGTCCAGAATTATAGATAATTATAGATTATATAATTCTGGAAGTCTAGAAAATGATATATTATATATATATAATTCCAAAATTACAGATAATTCTGGAAGTCTAGAAAAGTTTAAGAAGCAAGCAGAAATAAATTTTATATTCCTCCAGTGCAGTGGTCATTGCTAATAACATAGTGACGTATTTCCTTCCAACTTTTTTTTCTTTTTCTTTTTCTTTTTTTTGAAACAGAATCTTGTTCTGTTGCCCAGGCTGGAATGCAGTGGCACGATCTGCAACCTCTGCCTCTTAGGTTCAAGTGATTCTCCTGCCTCAAACTCCCAAGTAGCTGGGACTATAGGCTCAAACGACCACACCCAGCTAATTTTTCTATTTTTAGTAGAGATGGGATTTTACCATGTTAGCCAGGATGATCTCGATCTGTTGGCCTCATGATCTGCCCACCTTGGCTTCCCAAAGTGCTGAGATTACAGGCGTGAGCCACCGTGCCCGGCCTACCTTCCAGCTTTTTAAATTTTATTTTATTTTGTTTATTTATTTTATTATTATTATTTTTTAAAGACAGGGTTTCACCATGTTGGTCAGGCTGGTCTTGAACTCCCAACCTCAGGTGATCCGCCTGCCTTGGCCTCCAAAGTGCTTGGATTACAGGCGTGAGCCACCACGCCCAGCTAATTATTTATTTTTTTTATGAGACAGAGTCTTGCTCTGTTGCCAGGCTGGAGTGCAGCGGTGCAATCTCGGCTCACTGCAACCTCCACCTCCTGGGTTCAAGCGATTCTTCCACCTCAGCCTCCCGAGTAGCTGGGACCACAGGTGTGTGCCACCATGCCCAGCTAGTTTTTGTATTTTTAGTGGAGACGGGGTTTCACCGTGTTGGCCAGGATGGTTTCGATCTTTTGACCTCACCTAATTCGGCCTCCCAAAGTGCTGGGATTACAGGCGTGAGGCGTGAGCCACCACGCCCAGCTGAGATTGATGTTTTTAAAAGATGAGAGTATCTGCAATGGGAACGCCAGGATGGAGCAGAGAGAGCAATTCCACAAAGCCAGTTGAGCAAGGATGGTGAACATTTTACATTCACGTCTCCTTCATTAATATTACAGGGCCAGGCACAGTGGCTCACACCTGTAATCCCAGCACTTTGGGAGGCCAAGGTGGGCAGGGCAGATCATCTGAGGTCAGGAGTTTGAGACCAGCCTGACCAACATGGAGAAACCTTGTCTCTACTAAAAATACAAAAATTAGGCAGGCATGGTGGCGTGTGCCTGTCATTCCAGCTACTTGGGAGGCTGAGGCAGGAGAATCACTTGAACCCAGGAGGTGAAGGCTACAGTGAGCTGAGATCGTACCACTGTACTCTAGCCTGGGCAACAAAGTGAGACTCCATCTCAAAAGAAAAAAGAAATTATAACCAGCTCTCTGAGGTTTAACATCCCTTTTTATGCTGAGCATGATTGATGGCACACACCTGTAGTCTCAGCTACTCAGAGAGCTGAGGCTGGAGAATCGCTAGAACCCAGGATTTCAAGTCTGCAGTGAGCTATGATCGCACTCACTGGGTTACACTGTGAGGCTCTGTCTCTAAATAATTAAAAATAAACATCCCTATTATGGGGAAACTCAGGCTCTGAGAAGTTAAAGGACATGCGTGAGGCCATACTACCAGGAAGTGTCAGGGCCAGGATTTGCATCCAGCATGATTTCCCCTCCCAAAGTGATGTTAGAATTTGGGATGGGGAGAGAGAACAAGGGGTCAAAAGGAGAGCCCAAAAAGAAACTGTGACACAGCAACATCGCAGTAACTGTTTTCTTCTGTTTCTACAGCTATGGAGCCAAAATCCGGGCCCCTCACGCACTGGTCATGACCTTTCTCTTCCGGAATGGCAGGTATGCATCCCTCAAAATGGAAGAGAATGTGGTCAGCCCTCAGTGCCAGGACAGTCGTAATAGCTTCCTAGCTGGGTCTACCCTGCCCCCCGATCATGCCTCCTAAAGTCCAACTCTTTTTTTTGTTTTGTGTTTTGTTGTTGTTGAGATGGAGTCTCTCTGTATCATCCAGGCTGGAGTGCAGTGGTGATCTTGGTTCACTGCAACCTCCACCTCCCGGGTTCAAGTGATCCTCCTGCTTCAGTCTCCTGAGTAGCTGGGATTACAGGCACCCACCATCACACCCAGCTACTTTTTGTATTTTTAGTAGAATGGAGTTTTACCATATTGGCCAGGCTGGTCTTGAACTCCTGACCTCAGGTAATTACCTGCCTGGGGCTCCCAAAGTGCTGGGATTACAGGTGTGAAACACTGTGCCCGGCCCTGAAGTCCAACTCTGATCCCATTATCCCTGCTTGAAAATTTCCTGTGCCCTCCAGAGAAGCCCAGCTTCTTGGCCTGGCCTTCAGGTCTTTCTGTAGTCCAGCCTCAGCTAACCCCCTGTTTTGTCTACCCTGGGGTGCCCTTGGCACACAGAACTCACTGCCATTTTATGTACATGCCATGTGTAGCTCCACCTGCAGACATCTACTCATGCAACACCCCCTGCCAGGGGTGCCTTGTCTGTCACTCCATCTTTACTTCCCTCCTGGCAATCCAGACCAGTTCTCTGAGGATCACTTCTGCTGCAAAGCTCCCTGATCTCTTGTCTCTTGCTCAAGTGTCTTCACCTTCTTCTCGTCTCCCATAGCTTTTCCCTCGAGGCGCTCCTTAGAAAATGGGTTTCAGCCGGGCGTGGTGGCTCACGCCTGTAATCCCAGCACTTTGGGAGGCCGAGGTGGGCAGATCACGAGGTCAAGACATCGAGACCATCCTGGCCAACATGATGAAACCCTGTCTCTACTAAAATACAAAAATTAGCTGGGCGTGGTGACACACACCTGTAGTCCCAGCTACTCAGGAACCCAGGAGGCGGAGGTTGCAGTGAGCCAAGATTGTGCCACGGCACTCCAGCCTGGTACCTGGCAATAAAGCAAGACTCTGTCTCAAAAAAAAAAAAAGAAAGAAAACGGGTTTCGGTCTAGTGTTTAATGCATATAGGCTCATGTGAATGTACAGGAATCATGCACTGGCAGCCTCCAGTAGTCTCAGCTACCTGTAAGATGTGCTCATTTTGTATTTTTTTTTTCCCCCGAGACGGAGTTTCGCTCTTGTTACCCAGGCTGGAGTGCAATGGTGCGATCTCGGCTCACCGCAACCTCCGCCTCCTGGGTTCAGGCAATTCTCCTGCCTCAGCCTCTCGAGTAGCTGGGATTACAGGCACACGCCACCGTGCCCAGCTAAGTTTTTGTATTTTTAGTAGAGACGGGGTTTCACCTTGTTGACCAGGATGGTCTCGATCTCTTGACCTCGTGATCCACCTGCCTCGGCCTCCCAAAGTGCTGGGATTACAGGCTTGAGCCACTGCGCCCAGCTCATTTTGTATTTTTATTTATTTATTTCTATTTGTTTTTGTTGTTGTTGTCCTCCAAGTCTATTTTTTTTTTTTTTTGAGATGAAGTCTTGTTCTGTCACTCAGGCTGGAGTGAGGATTAAGAATTTGCTACCAGGCTGGGTGCGGTGTCTCATGCCTGTAATCCCAGCACTTTGGGAGGCCGAGGTGAGTGGTACACTTGAGGTCAGGATTTCGAGACCAGCCTGACCAACATATTGAAACGGTGCCTCTGCTAAAAATACAAAGATTAGGTCAGGTACGATGGCTCACGCCTGTAATCCCAGCACTTTTGGGAGGCCGAGGGACAGTGAGAGCAGTTGGCTCTCACCCCATGCAAACAAAGGCCCCCGTGTTGCCAGTTCTAAGGCAGGAAATCTGGATTTCCATGTTGTTCCCAACTATTTTTTTTTTTTTGAGATGGAGTCTGGCTCTGTCACTCAGGCTGGAGTGCGGTGGTGTGATCTCGGCTAACTGCAACCTTCATCTCCCGGGTTCAAGCAGTTCTCCTGCCTCAGCTTTCCTAGTAGCTGGGATTACAGGCACACGCCTCCATACCCAGCTAATTTTTTGTATTTTTAGTAGAGATGGGGTCTTACCATGTTAGCCAGGATGGTCTTGATCTCCTAACCTCATGATCTGCCCGCCTCCCAAAGTGCTGGGATTACAGGTGTGAGCCACCACACTGGGGTTTTTTTGTGTGTGTGTGAGACAGAGCCTCGCTTTGTTGCCAGGCGCCAGGCTGGAGTGCAATGGCGCGATCTCAGCTCACTGCAACCTTCGACTCCCGGGTTCAAGCAATTCTCCTGCCTCAGCCTCCTGAGTAGCTGGGACTACAGGCATGCGCCACCACACCCAGCTAATTTTTGTATTTTTTAGTAGAGACAGGGTTTCACCATGTTGGCCAGATGGTCTCGATCTCTTGACTTCATGATCTGCCCACCTCAGCCTCCCAAAGTGTTGGAATTACAGGCGTGAGCTACCACTCCCAGCTTATTTTTTATTTTATTTATTTTTTAATTTCTCTCTCTGTTGCTCAAACTGGAGTGCAGTGGCATGATCTTGGCTCAGCCTCCCAAAGTGTTGGGGTTACAGGTCTGAGCCACTGCATTCAGCCTCTAGTGATTTTTTTTTTTTTCATTCAGAGTCTGGCTCTGTTGCTCAGGCTGGAGTGCAGTAGTAGGATCTTGGCTCATTGGAACCTCTACCTCCCAGATTCAAGCAGTTCTGCTGCCTCAGCCTCCCGAGTAGCTGGGACTACAGATGCCCACCGACACGCCCAGCTAATTTTTGTATTTTTAGTAGGGACAGGGTTTCACCGTGTTAGCCAGGATGGTCTTAATGTCCTGACTTCGTGATCCACCTGCCTTGGCTCCCAGAGTGCTGGGATTACAGGCATGAGCCACCGTGCCCAGACGGGGCGATTTATTTTATCTCTTAAAAATTAGCCAGGTGTGGTGGTGGGTACCTGTAGTCCCAGTTACTCAGGAGACTGAGGCAGGAGAATTGCTTGAACCTGGGAGGCGGAGGTTGCCATGAGCCGAGATTGTACCACTGCACTCCAGCCTGGGTGACAGAGTGAGAAAAAAATAAATCACCTCCTCCACTTAAATGTTCACTTCTCATAAAGACCAAACTCAGCAAGGCCCCAGTGCCTCTGCCCTGAACCCTCCCTACAAGTTCTCTGGTTCTCTGCCCATGGCCAAAGTGGCTTCTCTCTGCTCCTTTCCTCATACTCCCTGCCCTTCCTCAGTGCCTGGCACGGGCTGAGCCCTCTGCCTGGGTTGCAGCTCTCCTTCCCTCTTGACCTCCTTGACTCTTCCTCATCAGGAAGATCCCAGCACCATCTCTTGTCAAGGTCAATGTTCTTTTTGTGATTATTTATTTCACATTTTCCTCTCCCAGTAGATCATAAGCCCCCTGAGGGCAGTGAGCAGATCTGTTTCTTCTCAGAATCCTATTCCCAGATCCAGCACATGGCAGACACTCATTCCTTCACATGTTTACTCAAGAAAACATTTAGTGAGCAACTACTATGTCCCAGACCCTGCAGATGAACAAGCCAGATCCAGACACCACCCTCCTGTAGCTGCTACTGGGGTGGGGGAAGGTAATAAACAAACATATAAATATCAGGTGGTGACCAGAGCTAGGAAGGAAAAGAAAATTAGAATCAAGACAGGATGTGATGGGTATTCTGTTATGTAGGGTGATCACGGAAGGTCTCCTTGGGGAGGTGGCACTGAGTCAAGGCCTGAATCAAGGGTGAGAACAGCCCCAAAGACTTGAAGGGTGGAGGCCGGGGACTGAATCAGCATTACCCCCGACCTCCTTGGCTGGTTGTTTCACATGAGCACTGTGTAAAGGCCCTTGGGGCTCCTGTGTTTGTGCAGCCTCTGGGAGAAGCTTCGGGCCGTCCTGCAGGCTACATACATCCACTCCCGGAACCTGGCGTGCTTTGTGTTCACCTACAAGGGTCTCTGTGCCCTGCAGTCCCGCATCCAAGGCAAGACCTACCAGGTGCACTCATTCCTGGCCGCCTTCCTTGGGGGTTTGCTGGTGTTTCGAGAAAACAATAACATCAACAGCCAGGTAAAGAGCTTTCTGAGGTGAAGGTGGTGAGGGGGCGTGGTTCAGTAGACAGGTGGGGGTGACAAAAGTGGGTGTGGTTCCATATAGAGGGAGGAGTGGGGAAAGGGGGCCTGATTCTACATAGCAGTAGGGGTGGGGGAAGGGACATGGTTCGGTGTAGAGGTGGGAGTGGGGGAGGAGGCGTGGTTCTGTATAGAGGTGGGGTGGGGGAAGGGGCATGGTCCTGTATAGAGGGGCATGATTTTCTGTACAGCAGTGGGGGAAAGGCATGGTTCAGTGTGGAGGTGGGAGAGGGGGAAGGGGGCGTGATTCCGTATAGCAGTGGGAGTGGGGGAAGAGGCATGGTTCATTGTAGAGGTGGGAGTGGGGAAAGAAGGCGTGGGTTCTGTACAGAGGTGGGGTGGGGGAAGGGGCATGGTCCTGTATAGAGGGGCATGATTTTCTGTACAGCAGTGGGGGAAAGGCATGGTTCAGTGTGGAGGTGGGAGAGGGGGAAGGGGGCGTGATTCCGTATAGCAGTGGGAGTGGGGGAAGAGGCATGGTTCATTGTAGAGGTGGGAGTGGGGAAAGAAGGCGTGGGTTCTGTATAGAGGTGGGGTGGGGGAAGGGGCATGGTCCTGTATAGAGGGGCATGATTTTCTGTACAGCAGTGGGGGAAAGGCATGGTTCAGTGTGGAGGTGGGAGAGGGAGAAGGGGGCGTGATTCCGTATAGCGGTGGGAGTGGGGGAAGAGGCATGGTTCATTGTAGAGGTGGGAGTGGGGAAAGAAGGCGTGGGTTCTGTACAGAGGTGGGGTGGGGGAAGGGGCATGGTCCTGTATAGAGGGGCATGATTTTCTGTACAGCAGTGGGGGAAAGGCATGGTTCAGTGTGGAGGTGGGAGAGGGGGAAGGGGGCGTGATTCCGTATAGCGGTGGGAGTGGGGGAAGAGGCATGGTTCAGTGTAGAGGTGGGAGTGGGGAAAGAAGGCGTGGGTTCTGTACAGAGGTGGGGTGGGGGAAGGGGCATGGTCCTGTATAGAGGCAGGGATGGGGGAAGGGCTGTGGTTCAGTGTAGAGGTAGGGGTGGGGGAAGAGGCATGGTGGGGGAAGAGGCAGGAGTGGGGGTAGGGGCGTGGTTCAGTGTAGAGGTGAGAGTGGCGAAAGAGGATGTTGTCCGGTATAGAGGTAGGGTAAGGGGGCATGGTTCTGTATAGAGGTGGGGCTAGAGGAGGGGGCCCTGGTTCAGTATAGAGGTTGGGGTGTAGGTGATGAAGATGGTAAGCTCTTGGCTTTTTTTTTTTTGAAACGGAGTTTTGCTCTAGCTGCCTAAGCTGGAGCTGGAGTGCAATGGCCCTATCTCGGCCCATTGCAACCTCCACTTTCCAGGTTCAAGCGATTCTCCTGTCTCAGCCTCCCAAGTAGCTGGGATTACAGGCATGAGCCACCACGCCGGGTTAATTTTGTATTTTTAGTAGAGATGGGGTTTCTCCATGTTTGTCAGGCTGGTCTCAAACTCCCAACCTCAGATGATCCTCCCACCTCGGCCTCCCAAAGTGCTGGGATTACAGGCATGAGCCACTGCATCCTTTTTTTTTTTTGAGACAGAGTCTAGCCCTGTTGCTTAGGGTGGAGTGCAGTGGTGCTATTTTGGGTTACTATAATCTCCGCCTACCAGGTTCGAGCGATTCTCCTACTTCAGCTTTCTGTATTTACCGGCACCCGCCACCATGACCAGCTAATTTTTTTATTTTTGGCTGGTCTTGAACTCCTGACCTCGAGATCTGCCAGCC
This sequence comes from Callithrix jacchus, assembly GCF_049354715.1. NCBI lineage: Eukaryota > Metazoa > Chordata > Mammalia > Primates > Cebidae > Callithrix > Callithrix jacchus. Next base: position 5,589,641 of record NC_133506.1, read on the forward strand.
TTGGCGACCCAAAGTGCTGAGATTACAAGCATGAGTCACTGCGCCCGGCAGCTCTTGGCTCTTTTACATGATCTGTGACTCAATAATCCCCTTGTGACCTTGGGAAGGTCACTTCCCTCTCAGTTTTTCCATCTGTAATTTCATGGTTCCCAAAATCAAAGTATCTGCTGCTCTCTGGGGCAAAGATTGTTTTTAAAAACCACTCTGTAGTGAAATTAGGGGGAAAAAATAACCCTGAAGTAACGTTTTCATAAAACAAAACAATACACTCTAAAAAGTGTCTCTCATTCTGTGACTTGTCATTTTTCTGAGTTAAAGTTCCCTTTTGTTATGAAATGATGATGAATAAGAGACTAAATGCTAGTTGTTGGGTTTTCTGTTTTTTTTTAGTTGGAGGCTCTCTCTGTTGCCCAGGCTGGAGCGCAGTTGTGTGATCTCAGCTCACTACAACCTCCACTTCCTGGGTTAAAGCAGTTGTCCTATTTGAGGCTCCCGAGTAGCTGGGCCTACAGGCGCATGCCACCACATCTGGCTAAGTTTTGTATTTACTTAGTAGAAATGGGGTTTCACCATATTGGTCAGGCTGGTCTCAAACTCCTGACTTCAGATGATGCACCTGCCTCGGCCTCCTAAAGTGCTGGGATTACAGGCTTGAGCGACCTCGCCTGGTGGAATGTTCTTTGGCAACATGAAAAGTTGCCACCCTCTCTACGTGCCTCCTCAAATTTCTTAAATATTTATAAATTGTAAAAATAATTTTTAGGCCAGGCGTGGTGGCCCATCTCCATTAAAAATGCAAAAAAAAAAAAAAAAAAGGCATGATGGTCGCAGCTGCTTAGCAGGCTGAGACAGGAGAATCTCTTGAATGTGGGAGGCAGAGGTTGCAGTGAACCAAGGTAGTGCTGCCGCACACCAACCTGGGTGACAGAGCAAGCCTCCATCTCAAAAAAAAGAAAAAAATGTTTAACCATTTTTTAGCAGCTCACATATAATCCTGGCACTTTGGGAGGCTGAGGGGGGAAGATGGCTTGAGGCCAGGAGTTTGAGACCAGCTCAGGCAACACAGCAAGATCCCATGATTTTTTAAATGTAATTTAATTTTATACACACACATACATACATACATATATTTTTAAATAGAGACGGGGTTTCTCCATGGTGGTCAGGCTGTTCTCCAACTCCCGACCTCAGGACATCATGAAAAATCAGAAAATAAGTTGAGGGCTGGGTGCAGTCGCTTATGCCTGTAATCTCAACACTTTCTGAGGCTGAGGCTGGTGGATCATTTGAGGTTAGGAGATCAAGACCAGCTTGGCCAACATGGTAAAACCCCCACCTCTATACTGAACCACACCCCTTCCCCCACTCCTACCACTACACTGAACCACGCCCCTTCCCCCACTCCTACTTCTACACTGAGCCCACCCCTTCCCCCACTCCTACCTCTACACTGAACCACGCCCCTTCCCCCACTCCTACCTCTACACTGAACCCACCCCTTCCCCCACTCCTACCTCTACACTGAACCACGCCCCTTCCCCCACTCCTACCTCTACACTGAACCACGCCCCTTCCCCCACTCCTACCTCTACACTGAACCACGCCCCTTCCCCCACTCCTACTTCTACACTGAACCACGCCCCTTCCCCAACTCCTACTTCTACACTGAACCACGCCCCTTCCCCCACTCCTACCTCTACACTGAACCACGCCCCTTCCCCCACTCCTACTTCTACACTGAGCCCACCCCTTCCCCCACTCCTACCTCTACACTGAACCACGCCCCTTCTCCCGCTCCTACTTCTACATTGAACCACACCCCTTCCCCCACTCCTACCTCTACACTGAACCCACCCCTTCCCCCACTCCTACCTCTACATTGAACCACACCCCTTCCCCCACTCCTACCACTACACTGAACCCACCCCTTCCCCCACTCCTACCTCTACACTGAACCACGCCCCTTCCCCCACTCCTACTTCTACACTGAACCCACCCCTTCCCCCACTCCTACCTCTACACTGAACCACGCCCCTTCCCCCACTCCTACCTCTACACTGAACCACGCCCCTTCCCCCAATCCTACTTCTACACTGAGCCCACCCCTTCTCCCACTCCTACCTCTACACTGAACCACGCCCCTTCCCCCACTCCTACCTCTACACTGAACCACGCCCCTTCCCCCACTCCTACTTCTACAGTGAACCCACCCCTTCCCCCACTCCTACCTCTACACTGAACCACGCCCCTTCCCCCACTCCTACTTCTACACTGAACCCACCCCTTCCCCCACTCCTACCTCTACACTGAACCCACCCCTTCCCCCACTCCTACTTCTACACTGAACCACGCCCCTTCCCCCACTCCTACCTCTACACTGAACCCACCCCTTCCCCCACTCCTACCTCTACACTGAACCCACCCCTTCCCCCACTCCTACCTCTACATTGAGCCACGCCCCTTCCCCCACTCCTACCTCTACACTGAACCACGCCCCTTCCCCCACTCCTACCTCTACACTGAACCACGCCCCTTCCCCCACTCCTACCTCTACACTGAACCCACCCCTTCCCCCACTCCTACCTCTACATTGAACCACGCCCCTTCCCCCACTCCTACTTCTACAGTGAACCCACCCCTTCCCCCACTCCTACCTCTACACTGAACCCACCCCTTCCCCCACTCCTACCTCTACACTGAACCCACCCCTTCCCCCACTCCTACCTCTACACTGAACCCACCCCTTCCCCCACTCCTACCTCTACATTGAGCCACGCCCCTTCCCCCACTCCTACTTCTACACTGAACCACGCCCCTTCCCCCACTCCTACCTCTACATTGAACCACGCCCCTTCCCCCACTCCTACTTCTACACTGAACCACGCCCCTTCCCCCACTCCTACCTCTACACTGAACCCACCCCTTCCCCCACTCCTACCTCTACACTGAACCCACCCCTTCCCCCACTCCTACCTCTACATTGAGCCACGCCCCTTCCCCCACTCCTACCTCTACACTGAACCACGCCCCTTCCCCCACTCCTACCTCTACACTGAACCACGCCCCTTCCCCCACTCCTACCTCTACACTGAACCCACCCCTTCCCCCACTCCTACCTCTACATTGAACCACGCCCCTTCCCCCACTCCTACTTCTACAGTGAACCCACCCCTTCCCCCACTCCTACCTCTACACTGAACCCACCCCTTCCCCCACTCCTACCTCTACACTGAACCCACCCCTTCCCCCACTCCTACCTCTACATTGAGCCACGCCCCTTCCCCCACTCCTACTTCTACACTGAACCACGCCCCTTCCCCCACTCCTACCTCTACATTGAACCACGCCCCTTCCCCCACTCCTACTTCTACACTGAACCACGCCCCTTCCCCCACTCCTACTTCTACACTGAACCCACCCCTTCCCCCACTCCTACCTCTACACTGAACCACGCCCCTTCCCCCACTCCTACCTCTACACTGAACCACGCCCCTTCCCCCACTCCTACCTCTACATTGAACCACGCCCCTTCCCCCACTCCTACCTCTACACTGAACCCACCCCTTCCCCCACTCCTACTTCTACAGTGAACCCACCCCTTCCCCCACTCCTACCTCTACACTGAACCCACCCCTTCCCCCACTCCTACCTCTACATTGAGCCACGCCCCTTCCCCCACTCCTACTTCTACACTGAACCACGCCCCTTCCCCCACTCCTACCTCTACATTGAACCACGCCCCTTCCCCCACTCCTACTTCTACACTGAACCACGCCCCTTCCCCCACTCCTACCTCTACACTGAACCCACCCCTTCCCCCACTCCTACCTCTACATTGAGCCACGCCCCTTCCCCCACTCCTACTTCTACACTGAACCACGCCCCTTCCCCCACTCCTACCTCTACATTGAACCACGCCCCTTCCCCCACTCCTACTTCTACAGTGAACCCACCCCTTCCCCCACTCCTACCTCTACACTGAACCCACCCCTTCCCCCACTCCTACCTCTACATTGAGCCACGCCCCTTCCCCCACTCCTACTTCTACACTGAACCACGCCCCTTCCCCCACTCCTACCTCTACATTGAACCACGCCCCTTCCCCCACTCCTACTTCTACACTGAACCACGCCCCTTCCCCCACTCCTACCTCTACATTGAACCACGCCCCTTCCCCCACTCCTACTTCTACACTGAACCACGCCCCTTCCCCCACTCCTACCTCTACACTGAACCACGCCCCTTCCCCCACTCCTACCTCTACACTGAACCACGCCCCTTCCCCCACTCCTACTTCTACACTGAGCCACGCCCCTTCCCCCACTCCTACTTCTACACTGAGCCACGCCCCTTCCCCCACTCCTACCTCTACACTGAACCACGCCCCTTCCCCCACTCCTACTTCTACACTGAGCCACGCCCCTTCTCCCGCTCCTACCTCTACACTGAACCACGCCCCTTCCCCCACTCCTACCTCTACACTGAACCACGCCCCTTCCCCCACTCCTACTTCTACACTGAACCACGCCCCTTCCCCCACTCCTACCTCTACACTGAACCACGCCCCTTCCCCCACTCCTACTTCTACACTGAGCCACGCCCCTTCCCCCACTCCTACTTCTACACTGAACCACGCCCCTTCCCCCACACTTACCTCTATAGAGAATCATGCCCCCTTCCCCCACCCCATGCTTTCTTCCCCCACCTCTATACTGAGCCATGCCCTTCCCCCCACCTCTACACCGAGCCACGCCCCTTCCCCCACACTTACCTCTATAGAGAATCATGCCCCCTTCCCCCACCCCATGCTTTCTTCCCCCACCTCTATACTGAACCATGCCCTTCCCCCCACCTCTACACTGAGCCACGCCCCTTCCCCCACACTTACCTCTATAGAGAATCATGCCCCCTTCCCCCACCCCATGCTTTCTTCCCCCACCTCTATACTGAACCATGCCCTTCCCCCCACCTCTACACTGAGCCACGCCCCTTCCCCCACACTTACCTCTATAGAGAATCATGCCCCCTTCCCCCACCCTATGCTTTCTTCCCCCACCTCTATACTGAGCCATGCCCTTCCCCCCCACCTCTACACTGAGCCACGCCCCTTCCCCCACACTTACCTCTATAGAGAATCATGCCCCCTTCCCCCACCCTATGCTTTCTTCCCCCACCTCTATACTGAGCCATGCCCTTCCCCCCACCTCTACACTGAGCCACGCCCCTTCCCCCACACTTACCTCTATAGAGAATCATGCCCCCTTCCCCCACCCCATGCTTTCTTCCCCCACCTCTATACTGAACCATGCCCTTCCCCCCACCTCTACACTGAGCCACGCCCCTTCCCCCACACTTACCTCTATAGAGAATCATGCCCCCTTCCCCCACCCTATGCTTTCTTCCCCCACCTCTATACTGAGCCATGCCCTTCCCCCCCACCTCTACACTGAGCCACGCCCCTTCCCCCACACTTACCTCTATAGAGAATCATGCCCCCTTCCCCCACCCCATGCTTTCTTCCCCCACCTCTATACTGAACCATGCCCTTCCCCCCACCTCTACACTGAGCCACGCCCCTTCCCCCACACTTACCTCTATAGAGAATCATGCCCCCTTCCCCCACCCCATGCTTTCTTCCCCCACCTCTATACTGAACCATGCCCTTCCCCCCACCTCTACACTGAACCACGCCCCCTTCCCTCACATCCACCTTTATTCAGAACCGTGTCCCCTTTAACCACTCACCCTTTCATCCCTCCCACCTCTGTACTGAACCACACCCCTGCTGCATTTTTTTTTTTTTTTTTTTTTTGAGATGCAGTTTTGCTCTTGTCACCCAGGCTGGAGTTCGAAGGCACGATCATGGCTCCCTGCAACCTCTGCCTCCCCAGTTCAAGCGATTCTCCTGCCTTAGCCTCCTGAGTAGCTGAGATTACAGGCACCCGCCACCATGCCCAGCTAATTTTTGTATTTTTAGTAAATACAGGGTTTCACCATGTTGGCCAGGCTGGTCTCGAACTCCTGACCTCAGGTGATGTGGCCTCCTCAACCTCTCAAAGTGTTGAGATTACGGGCAGTTTTAATTTTAGCCATTTTGATTGTATATAATATTATTTCATTGTGCTTTTAATTTGCTTTTTCCTAGTGGTTAACGATGTTGAACATCTTTTCATGTGCATACGTGCCATCTGTATAATCTCTCTGGTAAAATATCTGTTTATTATGTCTTTTGCCCATTTTCTGTTTTGTTTTTTTTTTTAACTGTTGAGTTTTAAGTATTTTAAAAATATATTCCAGGCCAGGCTAATGCCTGTAATCCCACCACTTTGGGAGGCCAGGACAGAAGGATTGCTTGAGACCAGGAGTTTTAGACCAGCCCGGCCAACATAGTGGACCTCAATCACCATAAAAATTAAAAATTAGCTGAGTGTGGTGGGGAATGCCTGTAGTCCAGCTATTAGGGAGCCTGAGGTGAGATGATTGCTTGAGCCCAGGAAGTGTGGTTGTGGTGAGCCATGACTGTGCCACTGTACTCCAGCCTGGGCTCAAGCCTTTTGACCCTGTCTCAAAAGGAAACAAATCAGAAAAACCCCAAATAGGGCCGGGCGCGGTGGCTCACACCTGTAATCCCAGCACTTTGGGAGGCTGAGGCAGGAGGATAACAAGGTCAGGAGTTCGAGACCAGCCTGGTCTATATGGTGAATCCCCATCTCTACTAAAAATACAAAAAATTAGCCAGGCATGGTGGTGCGTAGTCCCAGCTACTCTGGAGGCTGAGGCAGAAGAATCAATCGCTTGAACCCCAGAGGCGGAGGTTGTAGTGAGCTGAGATTGTGCCACTCTCCAGCCTGGGCAACAGAGTGAGATTCTGTCTTAAAAAAAAAAAAATATATATATATATATACATACATATATATATACGTATATATGTATGTATGTAGACACATCTGGAATATATATACATATTTAGACATTTTGTCACATATGTGTTTATAAATATCTTCTCCTAGTCTGTAGCTTTTCTTTTCATCCTCTTCTCAAGGGTTTTCAAAAGAAAAAGTTTAAGTTTTGATGTGATCTGATTTATCAATTTTTCCTTTTATGGATCATGTTTTTGGTGTCAAGTTACCTTTTGGTCTTGAACCATATAAATGTATTTCATTTTCTAATAAAAAAGCATAATAAATAAAAGACACAGATCACAGTCTTAAAATGTCTACTGCATGCCACCTCAAATCCTCTGGCACATCAACTTTGAAAAAACCGATTCGGTGCCCAGAAGGCTCCCCAGTACATGGGGGTGGGCAGGAAGAAGGCTCCCAGCAGCTGCACTCACCAGTAATTCCCACCATTGGCTCTTTGCAGGTAAACATGTACGTGTTGTCACGTGTCCTATTTGCCCTGAGCCGCCTGGCCGTGGAGAAGGGCTACATCCCTGAACCCAAGTGGGACCCGTTCCCAGTGGTCACCGCGGTGGTGTGGGGGCTGGTGCTGTGGCTCTTTGAGTATCACCGGCCCACGCTGCAGCCCTCGCTTCAGTCCTCCATGACCTACCTCTATGAGGATAGCAACGTGTGGCACGACATCTCAGACTTCCTCATTTATAACAAGAGCCGCCCCTCCAAGTAATTCGGCTGTGGCTCAAGATTTGGCTCCTCGAAAACCCTCCCAAAGGATCCTGCCTTCTCAAGATCATGGGCCTCAGACTCCAGCTGGTGTTATCCCAGGGTTCCATTTGCCAAAGTAAAAGCACTGATTTTCAATCCCAGTGGGTACTCTTAAATGGTGGCACAAGTGGCCAAATCAGGCCAAGGAATCTAGGGCTTGGTTCCAGCTATAAAGCTGACTTCTGTGAGACTGTGGCCAGCCACACCCCTCTCTAGGCCTCAGAGGTCATGGAGCTCAGAGGAGGTCCCTGAGGTCTCTTTCTGGTGGGTATGTTCATTCTTCAACTGTTCTTATGTCACAGAGGGCTCCCTGCTGGTGGGCCGTGGATTGTCAATACTTTAAAAAACACTAAATTCCTCATCTAAGATGTTCTATTGGAGAAGTTCTAGAGACCCGCTGTCCAGTAGAAACAGTTGAGCCATACATGTAATTAAAATGTTTCTAGTAGCCACATTACAAAAAAGTAGTAGGCTGGGCGCTGTGGCTCATTCCTGTAATCCCAGCACTTTGGGAGGCTGAGGCTGGTGGATCACTTGAGCTCAGGAGCTTGAGACCAGCCTGGGCAACATGGTGAAACTCAGTCTCCACAAAAAATACAAAAAATTAGCTGGGTGTGGTAGCACACACCTGTGGTCCCAGCTGAGGTGGGAGGATCACTTGAGCCTGGGAGGTCGAGACTGCAGTGAGCCGAGATCACACCACTGCACTCCAGCCCGGGCGACAGGGAGACCCTGTCTCACCAAAGAAAAAGTGACATTAATCTTAATTATAGATGTTAACACAAATTTCAAAAAGTTATTTCAACATATAATTAACATAATTAGTTATATATTTTGCACTCTTTTTTTGTATTAAGTCTTTAAAAATTGGGTATATGTTTTGCCACCCATATTTTCAAGGCTCAGTGGCCACATGTGGCTAGTGGCTGCTGTGACAGGCACCACAGATACAGAAAAACACTTGTATCCTCACCGAAGGTTCTAGTGGACAGTGCAGATCTAGAGCTAGAGGACATGGGTTTGAGTCCCCACTCCCCCACTGTGTAAACTTGGGGAAGGTTCTGGACCTCTCAGAGCCTCAGTTTATCATAAAATGAGGATAATTAGACTGCCCTGGTCCTCATTGGACTTGGGCAACTACCACTGCTGCACTCCTGTGAATTACTTCCATTTAGTGCATTCATCCTCCCTCTTTGGTGTTTTGCACATATTATTATTAATTATTATTATTATTATTATTATTTGAGATGGAGTCTCACTCTATCACCCAGGCTGGAGTGCAGTATCTTGGCTCACTGCAACCTCCACCTCTCGGGTTCAAGGGATTCTCCTGTTTCAGCTTCCTGTGTAGTTGGGACTCCACGTGCATGCCACCTTGCTTGGCTAATTTTTTGTATTTTTAGTAGAGACAGGGTTTCACCGTGTTCCCCAGGCTCATGGCGAACTCCTGAGCTCAGGTGATCCACTTACCTTGGCCTCCCAAAGTGCTAGGATTACAGGCGTGAGCGGCTGCGCCCAGCCTTATTATTGTTATTATTTTAAAATAGCAACAGGATCTCACTCTGTCACTAGGGGTAGTCTCAACTTCTGGCTTCAAGCTATCTTCCTGCTTCAGCCTCCCAAAGTGCTGTGATTACAGGCATGAGCCACTGTGTGCATTGTAATCACATACAATGGCCTTGCAAAGATGCGTTTTGATCCCCATTTTACAGATTTAGAAACTGTGGGTCAGGCCTGGCGCGATGGCTCACACTATAATCCCAGTACTTTGGGAGGCCAAGGCAGGCAGATCACCTGAGGTCAGGAGTTCTTGACCAGCCTGGCCAACGTGGTGAAACCCCATCTCTACTAAAAATACAAAAATTAGCTGGGCATGATGGCACACCCCTGTAATCCCAGCTATTAGGGAGGCTGAGGCAAGATAATTGCTTGAACCCAGGAGATGGAAGTTGCAGTGAGCCGAGATGGAACCCCTGCACTCCATCCTGGGCCACAGAGCGAGACTATGTCTCAAAAAAAAAAAAAAAAGAAAGAAAGAAAGAAACTGAGAATCAGAGAGGGGAGTAACTTGCCCAAGGTAATACAAATAGTGTAATAGCCAAATCAGGATTTGAACTCAGATCTTTCTGATTTCAAAGCCCATGTTTTCTTTAGTGCCTTGCTTCAAATTTAGAAACCTAAGCCATGCTATGCAAACATTAGCTCATTATAGGATACAGACTAGAAAGGCATACAAATTTAAATGCCCACAGGAGCCTACAGTGACATAAATTGAAACATTCAGTATGCTATGCAGTGGGGAGGGATGGGGAATGGGGAACTGAAGACTTGTGTGCCAGTCTGATTTTTGCAAAACCATGATCCGGGACTGGGCACAGTGGCTCACACTTGTAATCCCAGCACTTTGGGGAGGCCCAGGCGGGCAGATCACCTGAGGTCAGGAGTTCAAGACCAGCCTGGCCAACAAGGTGATGCCCCGTCTCTACTAAAAATGCAAAAATTAGCTGGATGTGGTGGTGGGCACCTGTAATCCCAGTTACTCGGGAGCCTGAGGTAGGAGAATCTCTTGAACCTGGGAGGCTGCAGTGAGCTGAGATTGTGTCATCACACTCCAGCCTGAGTGACAGAGCAAGACTCAGTCTCGGCCAGGTGCGGTGGCTCACACCTTGGGAGGCCAATGCAGGCGGATCAAAAAAGACTCAGTCGCAAAAAAAAAAAAAAAAAAATACAATCTTGGACAAATCAAACAAGTCTCCAGGAAAATTTGGTCCGTGGGCTACCAATCTGAGAGCATTGGTCTGGTAGATATGCTTTCATTAATATACTTACTCCATCAGTCTCTATTTTTTAGACATTACTAGTAGAAATGTATACATGAGTCACTGGAGATCTTATTAAAATGCAGTTTCTGATCCAGTGAGCTAGGGTGGGGCCTGAGAGTCTGCATTTCTCCCAGGCTCCCAGGTGCTGCCAGTGATGCTGGTCTGAGTAACAAGGGGGTGGGGAATGATATGGAGCCATCCATTGTTATCCCATCTGACAGATGAGTCACAGAGCCTTAGGTAACTGAGGTGGGATCACTCTGATTCTGTAAGCTGTGTTTTTAGCCACAATATTTACTGCAAACTTGGAGCAGGTGATGTTGAAGCTCTTTTAACTTGCTGTGGAGGCTGAATGAGCTCTAGGGCAAGGGGTCTGCAACCCCAGTGTCCATCCATGGCCTGTTAGGGACCGGGCTGCACAGCAGTAGTTAAAAGGCATGAGCCAGGGAAGCTTCATCTGTATTTACAGCCACTCCCCATTGCTCACATTCCCACCTGAGCTCTGCCTCCTGTCAGATCAGCAGAGGAGTTAGATGCTCATAGGAGCGCAAACCCTGTTGTGAACTGCACATATGAGGGATCTGGGTTGCGTGATTCTTATGAGTCTAACGCCTGATGATCTGTCACTGTCTCCCATCGCTCCCAGATGGGACCATCTAGTTGCTGGAAAACACACTCAGGGCTCCCACTGATTCTCCATTATGGTGAGTTGTATAATTATTTCATTATATATTACAAAGTAATAATAATTGAAATAAATTTCACAATAAATGTAATGTGCTTGAATCATCCTGAAACCATGCCCCCTCCCCACCGGTTCGTGAAAAAATTGTCTTCCATGAAACTGGTTCCTGGTGCCAGAAAGGTTGGGGACCGCTTCTCTAAAGGTTGGGGAACGCAGAGGGCTTCGGCCCTCAACAAGCAGGTTTTATAGCAGATGGTGGGGGTGCCCTGCCTATAGCCCCTCTATCTAATCACTCTTGTGCACACCAGCCAGCTTTGCCAGTGGCCGCCCCTCTGTCTCTCTGCCTGAGGACTCTAGCTTGTCACTGGTGTCTCCTCTGCCAGCCTGTGGCAGGCCCGAAGGGCTGAGAAATGAACACATCCCTGGAGCAACCCTCAACCAATGACTGATAAATACCTCCACTCCCACAGCCCACAGCCCTCACCCCTCAGGTGGGATAACTCAGAGGTACATGCTCCACACTGACTCCAAGAGCTCCCCAGCAGGGCTGAACCTCAAATACCCTCCCCATCTCCCTTCCTCATGCCCCTAGCAGTGCTTCCTGGGACCACTTTCCATATGAACCACTTGCACTCAAATCCGTGTCTTAAAGTCTGCTATTGGGGAAACCCAAACTAAAATTGGCCTCTGTACAGCAGGTTGAGAGGCAGTATAGCACGATGGTCAGGGATGTAGGCTTTGGAGCCAGAGTACCTGGGCTCAAGCCCTGGCTCTACAATTTCCCTGGGCAAAGGACTGAGTAACAGCACACACCTCGAGTGCTCTGGAGGGTTGAAGAATATGACATGGTTAAATTGAGCCCTCAATAAATGCTGTTATTTCTAATAGAGCATCCAAATGTAGAGGAAGTATGGGACCTGGGGACCGAGCACACCCTGCTTTTAGCCTGTTCTGCCCTCAGCTGAAGGTGAAACCTTGGCCACCTGCCCTCCTGAAGTCCCCCCACTGCTGCTGGGAGTTGGCCAGCTCTGCTACTGACTGTCTCTGCTCTCTAAGAATAGGTTTCCCTCACAGATGGCATCTCTCTGGATGCTGCTAGAGCATCTGGTACCTCCAACTGCAAACTCCAGGGAGGAAGGCGGTGTGGTCCTCGACGGGGAGCAGAGCTCTGGCTTCCAGCAGATCTAAGAGGATCTCCGCCTTAGCTGAGCTCTATCCTCTGAGACCTGAAAAACAGAGATGGCCGGGGGCTCTTGTTGCACAGTAAGCATCATGCTTCCTAAATTCGTTCCTGAAATGGCAGAATGGTTTAACCTGTACTTATTAGGCACCTGCTACAATCCTGTTAATTCTTTTGACATGTAAGATTAAAAAATTTTGGCCGGGCGCGGTGGCTCAAGCCTGTAATCCCAGCACTTTGGGAGGCCAAGGCGGGTGGATCACGAGGTCAAGAGATGGAGACCACCCTGGTCAACAAGGTGAAACCCCGTCTCTGCTAAAAATACAAAAAATTAGCTGGGCATGGTGGCGCGTGCCTGTAATCCCAGCTACTCAGAAGGCTGAGGCAGTAGAATTGCCTGAACCCAGGAGGCGGAGGTTGCGGTGAGCCGAGATCGCGCCATTGCACTCCAGCCTGGGTAACAAGAGCGAAACTCCATCTAAAAAAAAAAAAAAAAATTTTTTTAAATCAATACTATACATAGTACAAAACTCAAAGTTATAAATAGTCTATGGCCAGGCATAGTGGCTCACACTTGTAATCCTAACACTTTGGGAGCCTTAAGTGGGTGGATTGCTACAGCCCAGGAGTTAGAGACCAGCCTGGGCAACATAGGGAGACCTGTCTTTATAATAATTACAAATATTAGCCTGGCATGGTGGCACACACTTATAGTCCCAGCTACTGGGGAGGCTAAGGTGGGAGGAGCACCTGAACCTGGGAGATTGAGGCTGCAGTGAGCTGTGATCGTGCCAGTGCACTCCAGCCTGGGTTACAGAGGGAGACTCATGCTCCCACCACACACACACACACAAAAGGCCGGGCATGGTGGCTTTCACCTGTAATGCCAGCATTTGGGAGGCCAAGGCTGGCGGATCTCTTGAGGTCAAGAGTTGCAAGACCAGCCTGGCCAACATGGTGAAACCCTGTCTCCACTAAAAATACAAAGATTAGCTGGGTATGGTGACATGTGCCTGTAATCCCAGCTACTTGGGAGGCTGAGGCGGGAGGATAGCTTGAACCCAGGAGGTGGAGGTTGCAGTGAGCCAAGACCACACTACTGCAGTGCAGTGGGTGACTGAGCGAGACTGTCTCAAAAAAAAAAAAAAAAATGTATAAAAGGGAAAAGTCAGGTTCCTTCCTACACCTGTGCTGCACCCCCAGGCTCTTCCTTTGCTGGGGCACCCACTGTTAGCATTTTCTCCTACAGCCTTCCTGGAATATTCTATGCACAGCCACCTATATTTGTCTTAAAAGGAACTTTTACATTGCAATATCATCTTAACTCGGACATGTCTTTCTTGTCCTCTGTGTGTCTGGTTTCTCTTTGATCAATAATCCCATATAAAAGTGAGTCTTCTTTGAGGCTGTTTTCTTCCCACATCCCCGACAGCTTCCCCCTCCTCCCCCAATATCTTGGGTAGATCCTTGCTGTGATCGGTGCAAAGATGACGACCCCAGGTGTCCTGAGCCTTACAGTAGAGGACACCAAGCATTCAGGCCCAGGGAACTCCCACTGAAAGGGGAAGGACAAAACCCAAGTTAATTTGGGCCTCTTCTGCTGCTCTGCTCCCAAATTAGAGATGCTAAGTGAACCCATGTGAGCTCAGTGACTCACAGGCCCAGACGCCAAGAAGCTGCCTTGTTTGATGCTGGCCACTGCAGCTTCCACATTGAGGCTCCAGAAGGGATTCTGGCGACAGTGTTTCCTTCCACATTGTTCACTTTTCCCTCCTGATGAGTGCATTTGGGGTATATAAGAATCATACTTTGAACCCGGCTCTCTCCTAAACCAGAACACTGTGCTGTGCTCTACCTCTCAAAATGAAGCCCACGTCACCACAATCTGTGACTTCAGATGGGTTGCTTTCTATGACAAATTTGATCTTTATAAAGATCAAATATGATCTTTATAAAAAGAAATTTTTTTTCCCTCCTTTTGTCTTGTTCCAGATTCACAGGGTAAGAGTTTGTCTTAGTTCAGCCTTGAAGGGCATTTGGGGTGAGCAGTTTTGCTTTTCAGCAGAGGGTGCCCTATAGAGTGGGACCCACTCTTGTGAGCTGGAGGGCGTGGCTGCCCGGGTAGAAGACAGAGAGAGATGATGATCATGTAGTCCTTCAGGTAAAAAGTAAAAATAAAATAAATTAATTAATAAAGATGTCAGAGGGAGAGCTCAGCTCTCTTCTGAGTATTGTTCTGAGAAAGGGCTTCTGAACGGAGGGCCCCTGTTTTCTGTGCCGGGACTCTGCTCAAAGCTGCTGCAGATGTCTTGATTTAATAAACAAGACAGAAACCAGGCAGAATGGAAGTGTGGGTCCCAGTGTCTGTGTCATAAACCTCATTCTCATTGCTCTTCCGGCCTCTCCCTCCAGCTTCTCCTCATGGGCTGGATGTCAGCCGGGAGAAGGATCAGAGCCAGACCACATCAGCTCCTTTAGGACACTCCTTTTTATTTTATTTTGTTTTTAAGATGGAGTCTCACTCTGTTGCCAGGCTGGAGTGCAGTGGCGCAATCTTGGCTCACTGGAACCTCCGCCTCCTGGGTTCAAGTGATTCTCCTGCCTCAGCCTCCCAAGTGGCTGGGACTACAGGTGTGCGCCACCATGCCCAGCTACTTTTTGTATTTTTAGTAGAGATGGGGTTTCACCATGTTGGCCAGGATGGTCTCAATCTCTTGACCTGTGATCCACCCGCCTCGGCCTCCCAAAGTGCTGGGATTATAGGCGTGACCCACTGCACCTGGCCGAAGCTGGCATGGTTTACTGAGTCCTGAGCACAGGAATCATACAAATACTAGCTAATGTTGGCCGAGTTCTTAGAAAGTACCAGGTGATGGTGGTCGCCAGGATTTACCGATGAAAGAAGCTAGTTCCTGCCCACGTTGGGCTCACAGCCTAAGGAGGGAAGTCCAACCAATGATGACCACATTCGAGAACTTCAGAGAGTGGTGGGCACCATGAAGTCATACAGGGCCACGTGATAGAAGGGCATGGGAGGAGAGAACGGAAGGCTGTTTTCCAGGACAGGCCTCTCTGAGGAGGTCGTGTTTGCTCTGAGCCCTGAGTGCTGAAGAGGGAGCGCTGCAATGCTGGAGGAAGTCAAGTTTCTGCAAGCGCACAGGCCCGGAGGTGGGAGCACCCCAAGGCGTTCCAAGACCCGGAAGGAGCCAGCCTGGCTGACCCAGTGCATGGGTGGGGCTCACAGATGAAGCTGGGAGACCAGCTGGCTCCACCAGGCAGCCTTCATGGGCCAGGGCAAGGGGTCTGGGTTTTTGTCTAAGTGTGGCGGGCAGCCTGTGGCAGGTTTAGGCAGGGGAGTGATGTGATATGGGTTACATTTGGGGAAGATCCTTTTAGCTGCTTGTATAGAACAGAGTGTAGGGGCCAGGCTGGCTGCATACATCCCAGTGAGGAAGCCACGCAGTAGTCCTGGAGGGAGACCAGGATGGGTGATGACAAAGGTAGAGAAGAGTGGGTACATCTGGGGTGCACTTTGGAGAGAAACACAGTCGCCCAGGGCTTTGGGGGTTGAGGAAGAGGGGTATAGTGAAGGATGCACATGTTTCCCCTCCTAGGCCTTGCCTCCCAGCTCAAAAACAGACCCTGACCTTCCTTACCCCATACCCCGCCTCCTCACTCCCCACAATGCCCTCCATGGCCCCTCAGGGGCCTGCCTCCTGCCCACTGGGCCCCTGGCATGCCAGGGCTTCCCAGCTGGCCCGATTGTTGTTACTCCCCAGGGAGTCATGGGAACACACTCCCCCTGCCCCCGCCACCCCCCCTCTTCCCAGACAGGGCCAGGCCCTAACAATGCCCCTCCGCCAGCCAGTGGCCTGGACACAATACCCCATTTCGGTTCGCTGCCAGCTCTAGGAGGCCTGCTGGGTTTCCTGGCCTGTGTGGCATATATATAACTCTGGCTTCCAGCGGGGACTTTTTCGTTTGTTTGTTTGTTTGTTTGAAAGAATCTTGGGCTCCTCCTCTTCGAATATCTTAATATACTATAAAATGTCTTTCTCTTCATATCCTAAGCCCTCCCCACACGCCTCCCTGACTGTATTTGCCATGTGCCTGTCAAGCCGGGGACCAAATGCAGGTCAGCAGGTGTCAGCGAGAAAATGACAAAAAAAAAGAAAAGCTGATCACTCCACCATGGCCAGCCTCGAATGTGCTGGAGATGCTAAAGGTCATGAGGACAACCTGAGGGCCTGTGACGCGGTGGGCCCTGAGCCTGGCACTTTTTGTCCAGCACAGCTTGTCACTTCTGAGATGCCATCCAAGATGAGATATGCCATTTTGAGCCCCTAAGAAAAAGAGTTACTGACTACAAATGGATATTCCACTGATCCCAGGATGCACCTCAATTTCAGAGGTTAAAATATGAAAGAAAAGGTCTCCAAATCTATGGAATATGAAATTATTTCATCTACATGCTTCATTGCCCTCCAAACATAGTTTTTTTTTTCCTCCTTGTGGCTAATAGAATGTGGGAGGCAGTGCAGGGATTGTTTCATGAAAACTCTCCTATTCTGTAGGCTAACAAGAAGTTTTTATTTTTCTTTCTTTTTGTTTTTGAGACAGAGTCTTGTTCTGTCACTCAGGCTGGAGTGCAGTGGCGTGATCTCAGCTCACTACAACCTGCACTTCTTGGGTTCAGGCAACTCTCCTGCCTCAGCCTCCTAAGTAGCTGGGATTACAGGTGTGTGCCACCATGCCCAGCTAATTTTTTTTGTTGTTCTGGGGTTTTTTTTTTTGAGACAGAGTCTTGCTCTGTCCCCCAGGCTGGAGTGCAATGGTGTGATTTCAGCTCACTGCAACCTCCACCTCCCGGGCTCAAGCCATTCTCCTGCTTCAGTCTCCCAAGTAGCTGTGATTACTGACACATGCCACCATGCCCAGCTAATTTTTTTTTTTTTTTTTTGAGACAGAGTCTCCCTCTTGTCACCCAGGCTGGAGTGCAGTGGTGCGATCCTGGCTCACTACAACCTCCGCCTCCCGGGTTCAAGCTATTCTCCTGCCTCAGCCTCCTGAGTAGCTGGGATTACAGGCACCCACCACCATGCCCTGCTAATTTTTGTACTTTTAGTAGAGACGAAGTTTTGCCATGTTGGTCAGGCTGGTCTCAAACTCTTGACCTCAGGTGTTCTGCCCGCCTCAACCCCCCCAATAAGTTGTGTATTTTTAGTAGAGATGGGGTTTCACTGTGTTGGCCAGGCTGGTCTTGAACTCCTGACCACAGATGATCCGCCTGCCTCAACCTCTGGAAGTGTTGGGATTACAGGTGTGAGCCGCTGTGCCCAGCAAGAAGCACTTCTTCTGAGGAAAAATCAAGAGGGGATTTTAGGCAAGCCGCTTCAGGGAGTCATTCTGCACTCTTCACAACAGCTGACATTTACTGACCACTCTATACCAGGCACGTTAATAACTCAATGTCCCAACAACTATGGGTAAACACTATGATTATTTTCACCATTTTACAGATGAAAAAACTCAGTCCCTCAGCTGTAAGGGCCTCCTACTCCCACTCTCGCTGTGGCCCCGGTCAGGGGAGGCATAGTCATATGTCTGGTTTTGCCCCTCTCCTTGGAAGAGCATGACCCCTCCTGAGAGGCATGGATGACACAGAGAAAGGAACTTGCCCTGGGTGAGACTTGGAGAGAAGAGAGGTTCTCAGAGCATGCACTTGAGAGGGACCAGGGCTGGGGGGAGACTTGAGAATCCACCTGAGACCTATGCAGTCACCTTGGACCTCAGACGCTTGGCCCGAACCCATGGAACATATGGACCAACTGATGGTCAAGGACTTGGCCAAGACCACTCAATCAGGCTGTATGGTGGCACCAAGCCCCTGTCTCCTGTTTGATCTTGAATATCCAGTTTCCCTCTCTTTTTTTTTTTTTTCTTTTTCTTTTCAAGACAGAGTCTTGCCCTGTCACCCAGGTTGGAGTGCAGTGGCACGATCTCGGCTCACTGCAACCTCCACCTCCCAGGTTCAAGCAATTCTTCTGCCTCAGCCTCCCAAGGAACTGGGACTACAGGCGCATGCCAACATGCCTGGCTAATTTTTGTATTTTTAGTAGAGATGGGGTTTCACCATGCTGGCCAGGGTGGTCTTGAACTCCTGACCTTGTGATCTGCTTGCCTCGGCCTCCCAAAGTGCTAGGATTACAGGTGTGAGCCACTGAGCCTGGCCTTTTCCCTCTCTTCTATGTTAATTTTTTTTTTTTTTTTTTTTTTTTTTGAGGCAGAGTTTTGCCGTTCCCCAGGCTGGAGTGCAATGGCACAGTCTTGGCTCACTGCAACCTCCCAGGTTCAAGTGATTTCTCCTGCCTTAGCCTCCTATGTTGCTGGGATTACAGGTGCATGCCACCATGCCTGGCTAGTTTTTGTATTTTTAGTAGAGATGGTGTTTCACCATGTTGGCCAGGCTGGTCTTGAACTCCTGACATCAGGTGATCCACCTACCTCCGCCTCCCAAAGTGCTGGGATTACAGGCAAGAGCCAGCACCCCCGGCCTGTCCGTATTTTATCTTCAGTTACTTGCAAGGCAGAGAGACTTTACTGGTACCAGTCAGTTCCCTGTCAGTAATAAGACTCACAGCAGCTCACAGTTTTTTGGGTGCTGCTCACTTTGTGCCAGGCGCTGTACATGAGGGGTGACTGCTCATCCCTGGAATGGCAGGGCAAGGACTGAGTGAGGCATGCCAGGGAAGGACTCCTGACCTGGAGGGTCAAGGCTCTGGCCAACCCAGAGTCCTCAACCCTCCAGGCCAGAGCCTTGGCCAGAGTGTTGGGGAACAGTAACTCCTTAGCACCGTGATGACCTGGCCAGTAGTGCCAGATACTGCTGTTTGAAAAGAAAGCCAGAGACTGAGTGTGGTGGCTCATGGCTGTAATTCCAACACTTTGGGAGGCCAAGGAGGGTGGATCACCTGAGGTCAGGAGTTCAAGTTCAGCCTGGCCAGCATGGTGGAACCCCGTCTCTACTAAAAATACAAAAATTAGTTGGGTGTGGTGGCACGCGCCTATAATCCCAGCTCCTTGGGAGGCTGAGGCAAAAGAATTGCTTGAATCCGGGAGATGGAGGTTGCAGTGAGCAGAGACGGTCCCACTGCACTCCAGCCTGGGTGATACAGCAAGGCTCCATTTCAAAGAAAAGCCAGATATTTTTATTTTTATATGGCATTTTCAATTTCCTCAAATCTTAAAACAAATTTGTAATTTAAGAAAGATCTTCTGTTGGATGCTGTGGCTTATGCCTGTAATCCCAGCACGCTGGGAGGCCGAGGTGGGCAGATCACCTGAGGTCAGGAGTTCAAGACCAGCCTGGCCAACATGGAGAAACCCTGTCTCTACTAAAATTCCAAAAAAATTAGCCAGGTGTGGGGGTACATGCCTGTAATCCCAACTACTCGGGAAGCTGAGGCAGGAGAATTGCTTGAACTTGGAAGGCAGAGGTTGTAGTGAGCCTAGATCACGCCATTGCACTCCAGCCTGGGAAACAAGAGCAAAACTCCATCTCAAAAAAAAAAAGAAAGAAAGATCTTCTGTGGGCAAACTGAGTTAAATCTGGGGGCCAGTTTGCAAACTCGGCTTGTTTTGTTTTCTTAAACTTTGACATGCATCCTGTAAAGAAGCTGTTACCCGTTGTTCTGCAGATGACACAAACGAAGCTCTTCAAGAGGGTGAGTTACTTCCCAAAGATCACATGGGCGGGAAGCCATAGGGTTGGGGGCCACCCGGCTCCAAGGGCTTGCTTCTATGTTAGACCTTTTGGATGGTCAGAGATCTGTTCAGACACAGCCAGAACTGGCACAGTGACAGAACATCTCTAGGGAGAGTGAACTGTCAGTAAGGGTAGCTGCGAGGAATCGTTACAGATGCAAAACTCCCCACCTCCTTCTGCCAGAATTCAACAATGGACATCTCTGTGCCCCTTCATAACATTAAGTCATCACAGAATCATTTCTCCCAATTATGCCCTCCTTATCATGATTGGATATTCATGTTTGGAGACTTTTTTTTTTTTTTCTTTCTCTGGTAAGCTAAGAATGTATGCTGGGGGAGGTGCTGTTGGTGGAATAAATAGGTTTAAATTATTTGTGTCACTTGTCAAACTTCTTAACAAGCATATTGTGCAGGGTCATAGAAATAATTCCTAACTTTCCCACTGGACTGTGAGCTCCAGGGGTCTGTTTTGCTTATAGCTGTCACCTGAGCGCATAGCACAATGTCTGACTCATAATAGTTGCTCAGTAAATATCTGTGGATTGAATGAAGTGAATTGACTTGTCCAAGATCATGTTGACCAAGATTTTTTATTACATCCACCTGATTTAGAAGCCCATGCTATCACCTCTACACCACTGTGCTTCTTGGAAAGAACCAAGGGAAAGATGTCTCCAGGCACAGGATTTGGGCCCAGGAGATTGCATCCCCTTGAACACCTCGAGTTTGGTTGGTGGAGGTGGTGACGAGGATAAGCACCTACGAACCAAGCCACTGTCCACCATAATACCCTCTGGAAACTACGTGTTATAATCTTGACAGCTCTGAGCCTGGCTTTTGGGATATTTACAGAGGGTGGCAAGGGGAGGCCCTGGGTTTTGCTGTGGGACAGTTGAAGTTCCCATCTCAGTTCTGCTGTGTGACCTTGAGCTATGAGTATCCCTCTCTGAGCCTCCTCCTTCCTCACCATGTGGATAAACAAGCTTACTTATGGGATTATGGGGTTGAGAGGAGATCATCAATGAAAGTGGCTGCCCAGTGACTGTGGATTTTTTGGAAGCCTACCAGCCTGAGAACTGTTGGCATTGAGAAAAGCCTTATCGCAAGCTGCCAGGATGAGGGCCAAGGGGCCTCTTCTGTCAGGCTGTTTTGCTTTCAAGTAGGTATTAATAGATACAGAAGGCCCTTATCTCTTCCTCAGTTTCATGCTGGGAATGCTGGTCTTCACTCCTTTCTGCTGCAGGGGGACCTGAGGGATTGTGGGAAGGAGGGCACCTGCTTCTACCTGGATGTGTACTTGAATACTTTTGGGAGGGCAGGGCTTTGGAAAACCCCCAGCCTCAGCCTCACCAAGCCTAAAAAATAACCTTTTCATTTACTTGGTAAACTCAGGCCCTTCGGGCCTCAATTTCCCCATTATAAAATGGAGCGATAATATTAGACACCTCTCTCTGCTAGCCACCACAGTTATACCAGCACAATGCTTGTTATATAATAGGTGCCAAATAAGTGTTTGTTGAATGACTTGGGTTTGAGAGGGCCTTACACAAATGAATGTTAGTGTTACTGGGACCCCGTGGAGAGGTGTGGGGAAAGGACGTTCCATCTGGAATGGGAATGTGCTGGTTTCTCTCGCCCTCTGCCAGTGCCTGTCTTGGTTGTTTAGAATGGGACCCTCCCCTCAGCTTCTTTATGAAGAGGGGAGGGAGAAGGAGGACAGGGGGTAGGCCGAATTTGGTCACTGATTGGCTTCACAGGTACCTTCTCTTGAAAAGGCCTCAGTTTTTTCATCTGTACAGTAAGAAGCTTATGTGGTTTCTATGGTCCCTTCTAGTTATGGTACATGCTAGGATTTGCAATGAGTAATTTCAGAAACTACTCACTGGAGGGGAAAGCAACTCCCGATTTCCTAAACCACTCATAGATCCCTTATGCTTTTCATTCTTCTGGCAACCCTGGAAGGAGCCACGGCAAGGTCTAAGTGCCCATTTTACAGATGAGGAAACTGAGGCTGAGAAGCATCCTCAGGAGCTGTGATTTGAGGCTGAACCACCCATTTTGATTATACTGGTACACCAATTTGTTTTCAAATGTGAGTATGTATAAAAATAACCTGGAAGCTGGGAGAGGTGGCAAACACCTGGAGTACCAGCTATGCCGAAGGCTGAGGCAGGAGGATCTCTTGAGCCCAGGGGTTTGAGACTAGCCTGGTCAAGATAGTGAGATCTCATCTTTATAAAATAAATAGAAAAAAAAGAAAAGATATTGGCTTTTCTAATTCCATAAGTGTCAAAAAAAAAAAAAAAAAGTCATTCCCACTATGACTCATTAAAAAAAAAAGAAAAAGTAAAAGAAAAACATCACCTGGAATGAGGACAGGGCATTGATAAATTGCAGACTCCTGGCTCCTGGGCACTTAGAGATTCTAAATTGGCAAGGCTGGGATGGGCCCAAAATTAACAGTGACCACATGATTCTGAAGCCAGCAGCCCAAAGACTACCCTTGCAGGACGGTGGTCTCCTTGTTGCAGTCTAGGCAGCCTCTGGTTCTTTTTTTAAAATCTGAGACAGAGTTTCCCTCTTGTTGCCCAGGCTGGAGTGCAATGGCACGATCTTGGCTCACCGCAATCTCCGTCTCTCAGGTTCAAGCAATTTTCCTGCCTCAGCCCCCCAAGTTGCTGGGATTACAGGCATGTGCCACCATACGGGGCTAATTTTGTATTTTTAGTAGAGACAGGGTTTCTCCATGTTGGTTAGGCTGGTCTTGAACTCCGGACCTCAGGTGATCTGCCCTCCTCAGCCTCCCAAAGTGCTGGGATTACAGGTGTGAGTCACCGTGCCCCGCCATGCCTCTGGTTCTTTTATAACCTTTCTCAGTGCCTGCTCTGGGTCAGGCCAGTGTTGGGAGGAAGCGCTACTGAGCTTCTAGATTGGCAGGGGAGGCAGATGGAGAAATGTGTGGTCAGTGTTGGAACAGAGGCAGCAGTGGGCAATAGAGGAAGTGAGTAGATCCTTGGGAGGGGTCCCTAGAAGAAGTGATGTGTTTTGTTTTTGTTTTGTTTTAGAGACAGGATCTTGCTCTGTTGCCCAGGCTGGAGTGCAGTGGCATGATCATAGCTCACTGCAGCCTTCATTTCTCGGACTCAAGCAATCCTCCCACCTCAGCCTCCCAAGTAGCTGGAACTACAGATGGACACCACCACGCCTGGCTAATTTTTGTATTTTTTGTAGAGAAGGGTTTCACCATGTTGCTCAGGCTGGTCTCAAACTCCTGGGCTCAAGAGATCCACCCTGCCCGTTGATTATAGTGATTCCAGGCATGAGCCACCGCTCTGGACCAATGCTTCATCCTATTGTAAACGTCTGTTACCTCTCTGTCCCCTATCCAGTAGACTGTGAGCTCCTTAGGGCCACGAATTAAGGATGGGGGCACAGAGTTAAGGATGGGCACAGAGCAGGCTCTCCTGACGTTTGTTGAATGAGTGAGGGAATGAATTAGTTCAAGCAGACGCTTTACTTGGCCATTGTAGATTTTGGCTAAAATGGGACTTGCAGGAAAGCCCCAGGCTAATATCTGGCGGGTCGTCCCTCCTCATTTCCTGGTACCGCTCTTCAGCTTGGGCTTTGGGTGAGTGGGATAGGGCTGGGTGCAGGGTTAGGATAATGTCATGGGTGTGGTAAGTTGAGGATAGGAGAGGTGGCTGATGGCTGGGCTGTGGAACTGATGATCCCGAAAAGAAGAGGGGGCAGTTTCTGGAGATGTGGGCTGAGGTTGTGGGGGCTACAGGTTGAGGGTCGCGTGAACAGAGGCTCTGTCCTGAACCTGCACTATAGAAAGGTCAGTGGGATGCGGGAGCGTCGGGGCGGGGCCATGTTCCAGTGTCCCCACGCCTCCGGCAGGGGACGCTCGGCCTGGGGGCGGGGAGTCCGACCGCGCCTGGCACTGTCTGGACAAAGCCTGCGCGCGCCCCGCCCCGCCATTGGCCGCGCCGCCCCGCGCCGCCCCGCGCCGCCGCCCCATCCCTCCCGTCGCCGCCGGTCCGGCGCGCTATAGCCAATAGGAGCCGCTGCCGTCGACTTCGTCACGGCCCGGGCAGCCAATCGTGGCGGCGCTCGGCGGCTCGTGGCTCTTTCGCGGCAAAAAGGATTTGGCGCGTAAAAGTGGCCGGGACTTTGCAGGCAGCGGCGGCCGGGGGCGGAGCGGGATGGAGCCCTTGCTGGGGCCTGCCGCCATGGGCCCGCGCCGCCGCCGCCGCCTGTCACCCGGGCCGCGCGGGCCGTGAGCGCCATGGCTTTGGCCGGGGCCCCTGCGGGCGGCCCATGCGCGCCGGCGCTGGAGGCCCTGCTCGGGGCCGGCGCGCTGCGGCTGCTCGACTCCTCGCAGATCGTCATCATCTCCGCCGCACAGGACGCCAGCGTCCCGCCGGCCCCAGCTGGCCCCGCGGCGCCCGCCGCCGGCCCGTGCGACCCCGACCTGCTGCTCTTCGCCACTCCGCAGGCGCCCCGGCCCACACCCAGCGCGCCGCGCCCCGCGCTCGGCCGCCCGCCGGTACGGACCCCAGGGACGCCGCGCCGGCAGCACTGCCTGTGCCCCCTGAGCAGACCTGGGCGGGTGCTGTGTTTGGCCTGGAGGCGGCAGGGGGCGGGGGAGGGGTGGACTGAGGCACCCAGGCTGGGCGGTGCAGAGCCTGGCTTGTGCCTCCAGGCTCCGCCCTGGGGTGCGGGGTGACCTCGGGCCGGTCCCTGTTTGCTCCTCTGCTCTGGGCCTGAGCTTCCTCACTAAAGCCTCCCCAGCGTCGGACTCAATGATAATAATGGCCCACGTGTATTCAACTGGCGTTTATTGCACGCCAGGCCTCGGCCGACTTCAAGCCAGCTGAAACTCACAACCCTGCTGTAAGCCGTGTTGTCACTGTGCCCAGCTGACGGAGGAGGACTGAGGCCCAGAGAGGGACAGTGACTTGCCCCTGGTCACACGGCTGCAGGTGGCGGGGCTGGGATTTGAACTGCGGCCTGCTGGCTTCAGATCAGAATTTGCATCTCGGTAGTGAACACAGCTGCTAGGGGAAGTGAAGGCGGGGCGAGGAAGGTCCTGGGGCTTAACCGTTGGTGAGCCACTGAGGAGACCCTCCTTCCTGCCTCGATGCTGACTGCCAGGTGCAGGACTGGCCGGCCAGGCCTCTGGGGACAGCCCTCCTGGCTGGGAGGCCTTCTCTGCAGGGGCGGGGCAGCTGGACCAGCTGCTGATCTCCTCCCTCTGCCTGTCCTTCCATCTGCCACCCTCCACCCTCCCAGGCCCTGGTTGCCATGGAACCTCATTAATCAGACAGACAGACCCCTGAGCCTCTGTAGAAGAACTAGGTGGGCTGGGCCTCTGGGAGCTGGAGAGGAGGCCCCCAGTGCCAGGAGAGAAAATGTCCCAGGGAGATCCTTTAATAAAGCCGTCCCTGAGTGCTGAGCTCAAGACCAGTTCAGACGGGGCGGGGGGTGGGGGGGGGGTGGTGCCCAGAAGAGGTGGCTGAATTACAGTGGGAGAAGGGATTGGAGGCGTAGAAGCCTGGAGCTGGGACCTGTGGGCTGCAGTACAGGGTGTGGAGACCAGTTTGACTGGCGCAGCCTATGGGTGAAGGTGGGGCTCTGATGTGCAGGCAGGGGCTGGTCAAGCAGGATGGGGTCTCAGCAGGGAGCTTGGAGCAAGTGGGAGGGGTGAGGCAGGGCTTAGGACTAGGAGGTAGAAGCTGCCTAACTGCTGATGGGGGTGAGGGTAGCAGCTGGTCCCTGAGGCATCTAAAGGGGCTCCCCCACCCCCTTGGCCTCATGCCCAGTGCTGCCTTCCGGAATCACCACGATGCTAATAATAATAACAATAGCAGCCACCATTGTTTTGAGGATGTCTTATGTGCCAGGCTCTGCCAAGAGCTTTACCTAATTAACTCATTTAACCCCATCAGCAGCAATCCCTTTTTACAGATTGGGAAGCTGAGGCCTAGAAATACTAGAATCTTCCCATGTCATTCTGCTATTGAGCGGGGGGTTGAATCTGTATTTCCTGTGAGGTTGACCTCTGGGATGCATTGCTTTCTAGGGATGCTGATAGAGGCTGAAGAAAGGGCAGGAAGGGCTTTTGGGGGCCCTTCATCTTAATGAGTGGGTGGGAGGGGTGGGCCAGGTGGCTTGTCTCCTGTACTCCGGGGGTTTGTCCCTGTGGGTAGTGCTTGGGACCTGGGCAAGCATCCTCCATTCAGCTGTGTGACAAGCATATAGCAGGCTCAGGTCTGTGGAAACCTAACAGAACCTGAGGGTCTTGTCCTCAAGGAACTGAACAGGATTATGGATTCTAGGATCAGAAGGAGAAACGGGGCAAAGAAGAGTGCCCTCCACTCTACCTGTCAGGGGCAGGCTTATTGGCCCGGGCATTCCATTCATTCAACAGTTGTTGAGTTAGTGAATGCCTAGGAGGCACTAGGCTCAGAGAAAAGGAGCCCCACCCTCAGAGTCCTTCAGGGCCAGGAGGTGTTTTCTGTACTTAGGGGCAGGAGACTGGAGCTGAAGTCCAGAAGGTCCACAGGTTCGGCTTTTGGCCTCTCTGCACTGGCATTTGTCTGGCACAGTCCCTGGAATAAGCTACAGACTTAGCTTCTGTACCAGCAGGCATTCGTTGAACACTGTATACCAGGCTCTGTGCAATTCAGCCATTTCTCTTGGTCCTGCCTGTCCACTTCCACAAACTCAAATATTTTAAACATAATACATGTTTACTGTAGAAAACTTAACTGTTTTTTTTTTTTGGAGACAGAGTCTCATTCTGTTATGCAGGCTGGAGTACAGTGGTGTGATCAGGGCTCACTGCAACCTCCACCTCCGGAGTTCAAGATATTCTGTGCCTTGGCCTCCCAAGTAGGTGGGATTGCAGGCACATACCACCACACCCAGCTAATTTTTGTATTTTTAGTAGAGACAGGGTCTTGCCATGTTGCCTAGGCTGGTCTTGAACTCTTGAGCTCAGGCAGTCTGACTGTCTCAGCCCCTCAGAGTGCTGGGATTACAGGTGTGTGCCATCACGCCCAACTGAAAACTTAACTTTTTTTTTTTTTTTTTTTGAGAAAGAGTCTCACTCTGTCAGCCCAGGCTGGAGTGCAGTGGCGTGATGCAACCTCCACCTCCCAGGTTCAAGCGATTCTCCTGCCTTAGCCTCCCCAGTAGCTGGGATTACAGGTGCATGCCATGATGCGGCTAGTTTTTCTATTTTTGGTAGAGACGGGGTTTCACCATGTTGTCAGGCTGGTCTTGAACTCCTGACAAGTGATTGGCCGGCCTTGGCTTCCCAAATTGTTGGGGTTTCAGGTGTGAGCCACTGTGCCAGGCCTAAAATTTAACTCTTAAGAAACTAGAAAGTTGATGGCAGGATCCCAGCCCTATTCATTTTATTTTCCTCCTAATATTTTTGTTTGTGGTGGTTGTGACAGTTTTTGTTTTTTAAAGTTTTAAAAATTGTAGTTTTTCCTGTGTCATTCACACCGTTCAGATATGGCACCAGTCTCCCTCATTCTTCGCAGAGGATGCCCCAAAATGTATTCTGTAATCATAGAAACTGAATCAGAGAAAAGTTTCATAAGCTTTTTAATCCAAAAGGGATCATATAAATATATTGCCTTATAACACTGTTTTGCTTGTCTGTATGTGTGATGGGATTCCTGTCAACCTGCCTTGGTCCTTGACAGCTGCATGGTATTCTAGGGGCTAAACAACCCGCAGCTTTCATGACCCCCTTCGTGGATGTCTATCCAAGTCATCCAGATTTTTTTTACCAGTGAATGTCTTCATCCCCCTGTGCCACTGTTTATCTAGGGAGAAGTGGCAGAAATGGCATCCACTTCAGCCTTTGTTTTAGGGCATGGCACTGACCTGCCTTCAGGGGTGGACAAGGGCAGGGATCCCAGGGAGAAGGCAAGGAGCAGATGGCAGGAGCTTGCTAGGGTTTGGGCCCTAGGGGGGTCCATGGACAGGGAGTACATTCTGGCTGGGCTCTGGGGAGGGGGGCCCATGGTGGGTATGAGTGTGGGCTCTGTACCAGCCCGCTAGAGTGCAAGTCCTGGCTCCACCTCTCACTGTGTGGCCTCTGAGGTGGACGCCATCATAGCACCTGCCAAAAGGTGGCTGGAGGGTTGCAGGGGAAGCAGTTGAGTGTGCAGTGCCCAGAGCACAGTCACTCTTCTTTCCCCATGGTGCCTTTGAAAGTCAGTGAATGTGCACAAGAGGGAGTGGTTCATCAGCATGGGAGGGTTTCATTCAGTTAGCATTTGTTAATGCCAGGCTCCATGGCAGATGCTGCGGATGCAGTGATTGTTTAAACCCATTACCCGCCTCTGAGGGCGAGACAGATACATCTGCAGAAATGTGTAGGGAGAGACAGAATGTGGCAAAAGGTCAGGTTTGAGGCAGTTCAGAGGGAGAATAGGTGACATCATCTAGCTGATGGGGAAGGTTTCTACCCACAGAGGTGGAGGCAGCAGGTGTGAAGTGGGGAGGGTTGGAGGGATGCAAGGGTAGTATAGATGTCTGGAAAAACATGACTCAAGTTCCCCTGGAGAAGCAGTGGCAGATGAGAGTCTGAAGGCCGTGGGGAGCTGGAGGAAGGCCTTAAGCAGGGGCGGCAACATAAGATTTGGAGGAGGCAGGGAGACCAGCATGGAGACTGCTCAACAGACCACAGGGCGGGTGGCAGTCGCCGTGGTGATGAGATGTTCTTGGCAGCTGCATGTGAAGAGGGCGACAGGTGGGGCTGGAATATGACTGTAGCTCAGGAAACCTGTGGATGGTGGAGAGGAAGGTCAGTGTGGTTTTGATCTGGGTGCTTCTGAGCAGCCTTTGGGACCTCCAGGACAGCCTTGATCCTGGAGTGTCTGAACTAAGCCAGAGTCCTTAGAGCTTGGGTTCTTCCTCAAACCATCTTAGGGACAAAGCCTGACTCTCCCACTTCCTGGGCTTCCCTGGGCTTTGGTTGCCTTATCTGGAAAAAGGCCATTATTATACTGCCAGGCCACTGCATGGAATGAACTAATGTATGCAAAGAACCTGATGAGTACCAGCTGCCACCATGTGTATAAATTAGTCAAAAACCAGAGGGAAAGTGACTTGCCCAAGGGACTTATGTAGTCAGTGGCTTAGCTGGGCACAGTGGCTCATGCCTGTAATCTAGCACTGGCTATGGTGAAGGCTGAGGTGGGAGAATTGCTCAAGCCCAGGAGTTTGAGGCCAGTCTGGGTAACATAGGAAGACCCCATCTCTACAAAAAATACAAACATTAGCTGGTCATGGTAGCGTGCGCCTGTGGTCCCAGCTACTTGGAAGGCTGAGATGGGAGGATTGCTTGAGCTCAGGATGTTTGGCTGCAGTGGGTCATGATCGTACCACTGCACTCCAGCATAGGCAACAAACTGAGACCCTGTCTAAAAAAGAAAAAAAGTGGTGGCATTAAAAAAAAAAACCTGGCCGGGCGCGGTGGCTCACGCCTGTAATCCCAGCACTTTGGGAGGCTGAGGCGGGTGGATCATGAGGTCAAGAGATCAAGACCATCCTGGTCAACAAGGTGAAACCCCGTCTCTACTAAAAATACAAAAATAAGCTGGGCATGGTGGCATGCGCCTGTAATCCCAGCTACTCAGGAGACTGAGGCAGGAGAATTGCCTGAACCCAGGAGGCGGAGGTTGCGGTGAGCCGAGACTGCGCCATTGCACTCCAGCCTGGGTAACAAGAGCGAAACTCCGTCTCAAAAAAAAACAAAAAAAACTTTATTATATAGTTTTTGTGGGTCAGGAATTAAGGGAAGACTTAGCTAGATGCTCTGGCTTGGGGTCTCTTTGGAGATTCAGCCAGTGTTTGGGTCCTGGCTGCTAACAGAAGGCATGACTCAGTGTTGCTGTTGGGAGGAGCTGCGGTTTCTTGCCCATCATTAGGGCTACTTGAGTGTCCATATGACATGGCAGAGTGAGTGACCCAATACAGAGCAAGGAGGAAGCTCCAGTTCCTCTGACTCAGTCTCAAAAGTGACACTCCATCTCTGGTTCATACAGGGAGGATTATTAGGCTTCATCTTTTGAAGGAGAAGGATCAAAAAGTTTGCAGATGTGTTTTAAATCCACCACGAGACCCCAGAGAAGTAGTGATGGAGCTGGGACTTGAGCTCAGGTCTTCTGCCTTCTGCGGTTGAGTGTCCTGTGTGGAAGGACTATGACTCTCAGGCTGTGTCCCCTCTGATCTCCCTCAGTCACACAGTCAGGCATCCTGCTACAGAAACTGAGGTGGGGGTAACCCAGAGGTGCCTAGCCCTCAGCCAGGTCTCTTCTGGCATCACTCCTGGTTACTGGGCATCCTCCCATTGTTTTCACTACAGGTGAAGCGGAGGCTGGACCTGGAAACTGACCATCAGTACCTGGCTGAAAGCAGTGGGCCAGCTCGGGGCAGAGGCCGCCATCAAGGAAAAGGTACCCACGGAGCTTGGGCTGGGCAGGCCCCCTGTGACCAGGCCCGGGTTGGGGGTGTGAACAAACAAACATGCTTTCAGGCTAACGTCTTGGTTCATTGGGCTTGAGCCAGGCCTCTGGGGACCCTGATGGGCAGCTGGAGTCGCTGCCTGGCTTGGTTTACCCCAGCCCTGAGGGTTGAGGAGTTCCCCAGTCAGAATAAGAATGCTGTGGTTGACCTCACCAAGGGGAAGGGGCTGGCTGTCCCCCGGCCCCCATCATCCTGCTGTCCTGCACTGCCACAGAGGCAGGCCTGGCTGGAGGTGGGGTGGATGCTGGAGGGCCCTACTTGCTTGACCACACCCTTACAGGTGTGAAATCCCCGGGGGAGAAGTCACGCTATGAGACCTCACTGAATCTGACCACCAAGCGCTTCCTGGAGCTGCTGAGCCGCTCTGCTGACGGTGTTGTCGACCTGAACTGGGCTGCCGAGGTGCTCAAAGTGCAGAAGCGGCGCATCTATGACATCACCAATGTCCTCGAGGGCATCCAGCTCATTGCCAAGAAGTCCAAGAACCACATCCAGTGGCTGTAGGTACCGGCCACACAGGAGGGCAGGCACACCTGCCCATGCCAGCCTGGAGGAACTGTAGCAGTACCCACTGTGGGCTGTCTGCATCCACATGTTACAGCTGGGGAAACGGGCTCAGGGAAGAGAGGTAGCTTCCCTGAGATGATAGATGCTAAAAAGCACACAAATCTTACATATCCAGCTCAGTTACAGCTTTATTTATTTATTTAATTTTTTAAGATGGAGTTTCACTCTGTCGCCCAGGCTGGAGTGCAGTGGCGTCATCTCAGCTCACTGCAACCACCACTTCCCAGGTTCAAGTGATTCTTCTGCCTCAGCCTCCCAAGTAGCTGGGGTTATAGGCACTTACCACTACGCCCGGCTAATTTTTGTATTTTTAGTAGAGACAGGGTTTCACCATGTTGGCCAGGCTGGTCTCAAACTCCAGATCTGAGGTAATCTGCCTGCCTTGGCCTCCCAGAGTGCTGGGATTATAGGCGTGAGCCACTGTGCCCAGCAGAGCTTTACATATTTATTCATCTGGGTTACCACCATTCAGATCAAGATAGAAGCATTTCCAACACCCCAGAAGGTTCTCTTGTGCCCCTTTCCAGTCACTGCCAACCCCTCACACCACCAGGTGACCACTCTTCTGGTGTCTTATGCCCTCGGTAAGATTTGTCTGGCACGGATGTTTTCTTTTTGTACTTGTTTTATTTTCCCCTTCTTGCCTTTGCCCTAGTCATCCTGCTACCCTCTCTTTGATACACCTGCCTTTTCATTTTTTGGTAGATTGTTCCATTCTACATCTTTTATGTTTTTTTGAGGGGGTGGGGGGCAGTTTGAGACAGGGTATTGCTCTGTCACCCAGACTGGAGTCTGGAGGCACAAGTAGAGCTCACTGCAGCCTCAACCTCCTGGGCTCAATCCTTGTACCTGTAGCTAGGACTACAAGTACATGCCACCATGCCTGGCTAATTTCTTTAATTTTGTGTAGAGGTGGGGTCTCACAGTATTGCCCAGGCTGGTTTAAACTCCTGAGGCTCAAGCAGTACATCCTCTGACCTCAGCTTCCCAAAGTGCTGGGATTATGTGTGAGCCACCAAGCCCAGCCCATTTTTTTTTTTTTTTTAATTTGACAGCATGACTTGGAAATGCTTGTATGTA
The DNA here is from genome assembly GCF_049354715.1 of Callithrix jacchus. Taxonomy (NCBI): domain Eukaryota; kingdom Metazoa; phylum Chordata; class Mammalia; order Primates; family Cebidae; genus Callithrix; species Callithrix jacchus. Next base: position 5,621,963 of record NC_133506.1, read on the forward strand.
TGTGTCTAGAGCATGCTCATCCTTTTATACAACTGTAATGTTTCATGACATGTCGATGCCATCATTTATTTATCCTGCCCTGGTTGAGGGACATGTAGGTGTTTATAAATATTCGGGCCAGACTTCAAGCCCATGACACACTGATTTGGATCCCAGCTGAGGAGCCAGACCCAGAGAGAAGCAAGGGCTTGCCTGGGCCTCGCAGAACAGAGGCAGCAGCAGATGGGGTCCTGAGCGCCAGAGGGGCCAGACGATGCTAACCCTACCCTCCCTGGTGCCTCCCCACAGGGGCAGCCACACCACAGTGGGTGTTGGTGGGCGGCTTGAGGGGCTGACCCAGGACCTCCGGCAGCTGCAGGAGAGTGAGCAGCAGCTGGACCACCTGATGAATATCTGTACTACGCAGCTGCGCCTGCTCTCCGAGGACACTGACAGCCAGCGATATCCTTGGACTGGCCGGGGGTGTGGAAGGCAGGCTTAGTGCGCAGGGGTCCCACCCAAGTGGGACTAGAGAGGCTACCCTGGGCCCTGGATTCCGGAGAGGATGCTGGTTTTGGTTGCAAGTTCTGGCTCAGCATTTTCTCATTGTGTGACACTGGATAAATTGCTTAACCTCTCTGGGCCTCAGTTTTAGCTATAAAAGGGGGATAATAATATCCAATTCTGAAATTGTACAGATTAAAGCAGAAAAGTGGCTGGGGTGGCTCCTGCCTGTAATCCTAGTGCTTCAGGAGGCTGAGGTGGGAGGATCACTTGAGCCCAGGAGTTTGAGGCTGCAGTGAGCTCTGGTTGAGCTACAGCACTCCAGCCTGGGTGACATAGTGAGAACCTGCTTCTAAAAACTAAATAATAAGTTCCCAGCAGCAGGCCTGCAGTTGTGTTGAGCATTTTACATGGAATTGTTCCTGGTAGCCATCATCATTACTTTGGGATTCAGTTGGTAGAATAGTTCCATTGTACAGATGTGGAACTTGAAACTTGGGAATGAGGTGGCTTTTGAGCAGATGGGGGGGTTGAGAAGACAGGAGTGACTAGGGAGGTGTGAGCCCTGCCTTGTGAAGGTCCTTTGTGAGTTGCTGGAGTGAGTGACCCTCAGAAGTCAAAGTTCCTGTGGTCCTTGACTCTGCCAACCCTGGCCTATGTGACGTGCCAGGATCTTCGTAGCATTGCAGACCCTGCAGAGCAGATGGTTATGGTGATCAAGGCTCCTCCTGAGACCCAGCTCCAAGCTGTGGACTCTTCGGAGGTGAGATCTGGAAACTCTAGGCCCAACTGGGCTGGGCTGGGCTGGGCTTGGGGTCACCTGGGCCTCAGTTTACCCTGCCTGCTGCTTCCACCCAGACATTTCAGATCTCTCTTAAGAGCAAACAAGGCCCCATCGATGTTTTCCTGTGCCCTGAGGAGACTGTGGGTGGGATCAGCCCTGGGAAGACCCCGTCCCCGTCCCGGGAGGCTGCTTCTGTGGAGGAGAACAGGGCCTCTGACTCTGCCACCATAGTGCCGCCACCATCATCATCTCCCCACTCATCCTTCGCCACAGATCCCAGCCAGTCTCTGCTCAGCCTGGAGCAAGGTGGGTGATGGGTAGGTGGGTGGGGTGGGAAAGGGCCACTCTTCTGGGGGGCGGGCAGGCACGACAGCCCCTGTCTTCCTCCCTGCTGGGGCATCCCCGGCCTGTGATGCTCCCCGTCTCCCCAGAACCACTGTTGTCCCGGATGGGCAGCCTACGGGCTCCCATGGACGAGGACCGCCTGTCCCCGCTGGTGGCAGCCGACTCGCTCCTGGAGCATGTGCGGGAGGACTTCTCCGGCCTCCTCCCTGAGGAGTTCATCAGCCTTTCCCCACCCCATGAGGGCCTCGACTACCACTTCGGCCTCGAGGAGGGCGAGGGCATCAGAGACCTCTTCGACTGTGACTTTGGGGACTTCACCCCCCTCGATTTCTGATGGGGCTTGGAGGGACCAGCGTTTCCAGAGATGCTCACTGTCTCTGCAGCCCTGGAGCCTCCTGTCCCTGGCCATCCTCCCAGCCTGATCGGAAACATTTAATTTATACCCCTCTCTCCTGTCTCCAGTAGCTTCTAGCTCTGGGGTCTGGCTACCGCTAGGAGGCTGAGCAAGCCAGGAAGGGAAGGAGTCTGTTTGTGGTGTGTATGTGCATGCAGCCTACACCCACACGTGTGTACCTGGGGTGAATGTGGTGTGTGAGCATGTGTGTGTGCATGTACCGGGGAATGAAGGTGAATATACACCTCTGTGTGTGCACTGCAGACACGCCCCAGTGTGTCCACATGTGTGTGCATGAGTCCATGTGTGCGCGTGGGGGGCTCTAACTGCACTTTCGGCCCTTTTGCTCTGGGGGTCCCACAAGGCCCAGCATAGTGCCTGCTCCGAGAATCCGGCGCTCTGACCAGGCCAGGTGGGGAGGCTTTGGCTGGCTGGGCTTGTAGGACGGCGAGAGCACTTCTGTCTTAAAGGTTTTTTCTGATTGAAGCTTTAATGGAGCGTTATTTATTTATCGAGGCCTCTTTGGCGAGCCTGGGGAATCAGCATAGGGGAGGAGGGGTGTGGGGTTGATACCCCGACTTCCTCTACCCTTGAGCAAGGGCAGGGGTCCCTGAGCTGTTCTGCCCCACACTGAAGGAGCTGAGGCCTGGGTGATTTATTTATTGGGAAAGTGAGGGAGGGAGACAGACTGACTGACAGCCATGGGTAGACGGATGGTGGGGCAGGCCCTCTCCAGGGGGCCAGTTCGGGGCCCCAGCTGCCCCCCAGGATGGATTTAAGATGGGAGAGGTGAGTGGGGGACCTTCACTGATGTAGTGGGCAGGTGGGGTGGTGACGGCCTCCCCCCCCTCCCCGCCCAGACCTGTGGTCCCTCCTGTGGTGTCTGAAGCGCCTGCCTCCCCACTGCTCTACCCCACCCTCCAATCTGCACTTTGATTTGCTTCCTAACAGCTGTTCCCTCCTGCTTTGGTTTTAATAAATATTTTGATGATGTTTGGGCTGGGTTTTGGGACTCTGTTGGGAACAGTTCGGGGCGGGAAAGGCCAAAGTTGCTGGGGAAATGCGCGTTCTCCACTTCCCTTCTCCCGGATTTGATTTGAGCCTCATAATTCTAAGAAAGGTCAGCTTCATCGCTATTTTGGTCCTAACTGAAAAGCCGATCCAGTAAAGGTTTTTGCTGTAGAAAGCCAAGAATGCTAGTCAGTGCTGCCCAAAGTGCAGAGTAATGAGTGACCTCTTCTCCCCAGCCCTAGAGGCCACTGTGCTCAGTTTGCTATCTTCCTTCCAGACGCTTCTGGGCCTTAGTAAACATGCAGCAAATACCATGGACTGGTTTTGTGTCAGGTATTTAAAATTTCTGGGGACACAGGTGTTACCTCCCTTCATGGTGCTCTCAGGGTCCAAAGGAGATTTGCACAAATGAAAAATCAGGAAAGGCTTCCTGGAAAGGGTGGTGCTTGAGCTGAGCGCTGTAGAATAACCAGGAGTTAACCAGAGTAAGAAAACACCAAGCACACCCAGCAGAGAACACGATGGGCAAAGGCCCTGAGCAGGAGGGAGCGGGACAAGGCGGAGAGAAAGCGGTGGCCGCAGGCCTGAGGTGAGGGTCAGCGTTCCATCCTGAGCTTTCATTCAGGGGCCAGGGAGTCCCTAGTGACACCTCCTAGCATTTTGAAAGCTCCCCCTGGCTGCTGTGCGGAGAACGAGTCGCCGAGGAGAGGGGCAAGGACCGTGCCGAGTGCCACAGGGGGCTGGCGTCGGGATGCCTGGGAGTTGGCCGCCTCCGAGCCGGCCTCCGTTGTAAACACTTGACGTTGGATGAGTCCCAACAATCCCGTAGGGTGACTGCCGGTACCATTTTTGCAGATGAGGATACAGACACCCCGAGTGGGGAAGTCCTGGTGGGTTTTACCCACGCGCGTCACCCTGACTTCGGCACTGACTTGGTCACTCTTCCCCTCCGGGTGGGCGCGCAGCCCCTTGGTTCTGCTCTCGGCAGGTCGCTTCCCCCTCGCCGTGGTCGCTGAAGCGCGGAGGCCCGCGGGACTGGAGTTGGCCCTTGCGGCGAGAGAACCCGGCGTCGGCGGGGGCGGGGCGGGGCGGGGGCGGGGCCTGAACCCGCGCGTCGGCGCCGGCGCCAAAGGGGCGGCCCCCAGCCCCCCCCCCCCAGAGTCCGCGGCGGCGTCCAGGGCTGGGAGCGACCGCAGCCGAGCCCCAGCGAGCGGGCGGCGGCGCCATGGCATGCGCGGGGCTACTCACCGTGTGCCTGCTCCGGCCGCCCGCGCCCCAGCCCCAGCCCCAGCCCCTGCGACGTCCCCAGCTCGCGCCCGACGCGGAGCCCGCCGGACACGCGCTCTTCCAGGACGTGAGTGGGCGCGGGCTCTGCTCGCTGTGTCTCCAGCCCGAGGCTCTGTCGGTCTCCCCCTCCGGGGCTGTTCGGGCCCCTCTGCTGTCTCTGGGTCTCTGCCCCTTACTCTGCCCCTGATGTCTGTCTCTGGACCCCTCTGCCTTTGTGTCGCCTGTGGTCTCTCTCTGTCTCTCCATGTCTCCCCTTGTCCCTGCTCCAGTGTCGCTGCCCCTGCCGCCCCCCACACCCCGCAGCCCACCCCATCTGTGTATCTGGTGTTGGGGGGGCGCTGTCGGCAGTCACAGCAGCGGTCACCCCACTCTGGCAGCCCAGACTGGGCTGACTTGGGAAGGGGAGGCTGGAAGTACGAGGGGCCCCTCACTCCTGACTCTAGTGCCGCCCCTCTTCCTCGAGTCCCTCAGTCCCCACTGCAGGGCAGCAGAGTTCTACAGTTGGTAAGAGCTGCTCAGAGTCAACCCTCCCATGAAGTCATGGGTGGACTCGTAGCCCCCATGGGCACCAGTCAGGGCCCTGAGCCTTTCTCCATCATTTACCCCTGTGCTTGGCTCTGTCCTGGCCCCCTTATGCCCCAGCTCCAGAGGGGGGCAAGGCTGTCTCCCGCCCCCTCCCCACTTCCCCTAGTGACTCAGCACCTTGACCACAGCCCTGGCTGGAAGGGACTGGACCCTCCCTTTTCCCAGGTAGGAAAACCAAGGCCTGAGGGGGTATGTCCCAGGTCAGTAATGGAGGCAGGAGTGCAATAGGGTGACCCCAGGTGTCTCCATTCCCAGCCTAGCACCCCTCCCTGCACGCAGTACTCCATCTACCCCGCCCGGGCCTCCCTGGCTTGCTGTGTGCCCCTCAGCCAGGGGAGACCTTCTCTGAGTTAGGCTAGAGGTTAGAGTCTTTCCTGAGCCCTGCTGACCCTGAGAAAACAGGACCCTGGAGGGTGTTGGCATTCAGGACCTGGAGTTCATGGGGGCTCTCGGTCCAGGCTTGGCCCACCCTGCTTGCCAGGCCTGCCAGTCTCCCCTTTGCTGGGCTGCTTGGGGTGACCAAGCAGTTCACTGAGAGGGATGGGGACCTGTCATGACTCTGCTCCTCTCTGCCTCTGTTGCTCTTCTCCACTTCTAAGTGAAATCTTACGACCTCATCTTTTGCCACCCCCACTCCCACTTGCACGTGTGTGTACACACACGCCTACCGAAGTTCCTCACAGTCAGCCCCATAGGAGGCCCTGGCCCTGAAAGGGTTAACCCCCAGCTGCCAGTGGAAACTCAGGCACCTGCAGAGACAGAGTAGCCACTGCCTGCTGTGGGTCTTCAACAGCATGCAAGGAAACAGCTCAGAGAGGGCAACTGGGATAGACCATGGCCACACAGCAGAGCTCAGGGCTTAGTTCTAGGATGGTTGTGCAGGATTCCTGGGCTGCAACCTGGCCCATCCCCTCAACCTTCCTCAAGCTGGGACTGTGCCAGGGCTGATGCATCAGATAGAGCTCGGGCTGCACTGGGTGTGGGAGGTGGGGACACAGGGAGCTGGCCAGGCGCACCCCCCACAAGGCCAGGCCCTGCAGGAGAAGTGAGCGGGGGTGGCACCCACTGCGTGCTCTTCCTGTGCCCCGCTTGCAGGAAAAGCTCCTGCAGGGCTGAGCTGGGCAGGGGTTTGGGGCCAGGCTGAGCAGGAAGAAAGGCGAGGCAGGGGGTAGGCCGGCCAGCTGGGCCACTGTCGGGTTAGGTGGGGGCCTCTGGCTTCCCGGATGGCACTCACAGCTCCCCCCATGTCCCTTTACCTCTAGGTTTTCCGCAGAGCAGACAAGAATGGTGAGTGTGGCTTCCCCTGGGTCCCATGGTGGGGGGCAAGGTGGGAGGCATCCAGGAGGCCCGGGGAGAGTTGGGAGGTTGGGTGGGAAATCTAGAGTCGAAACAAATCTTGGGGGCCCAAAACAGGAGAATCACTCAAGGCATCCTTCCCAGAGGAAGTGCTGTTCTCAGCCAAGTTTGACAGGACTGAGAGTGGAGGGAATGTGGTTGGGCCAGAGGCTGACTCTCACACAGCACCCTGGCACAGTGGTGCACATTTCCTGTACATGGCCTCGCGTTGCCCTCACAACCACCAACTAGATTGAATTCACCCTATTTTACAAAGGAGCAGAGGCCCAGAGAGATGAAGCAGGTTGCCTAAGGTCACACAGCCTTTAACTGATAGGCTTGAACTTGGGCCTCTGCGGCGTTTAGTCCCAGGCTCCTTGTGTGAGACACTTGGACGAGTGAGGTAATGGAGATGAGGTCTCTTTGGAGATTGTACTCAGGTTTTTATCAGTAACTTGTCATGTGACCAATCGTCTGGACCAGGGAGGTTGTGGAGGACACAACTGAACCCACGCCTTGGGCAAGGATAAAGCTGGGTCCGGGAGTCAGCTCCTCCTGCCTTGGGTCCTGGTCAGTCTCAGACCCTGGCCTGGGAGAACCTTGGAAGCTATAGCAGGATCCCTACATGACCCAGCCAGCAGCAGCCTGCTCTCCCAGTGACTTGGAGCAGCCGGCTGTGCCCTGTGTGGCCAGTAGAGGGTCTGAGCTTCGCAGTCAGCCTGGGGCTCCTTTCATCTGGGTCTTCACACCCTCTTGTGTTTCATCCTCCTAAAGATGGGGTCCTGTCCCCACTCCTTGCCCCTTCTCCTTAGGTTTCTTCAAACTGATGGGAATTGTTTGTCCCACCCCATTGATCAGGACACTTGCTCTCACTTGGACCAGGTCATTCTCTCTGGGGAGATTCAGACCGTCCCCTGGCTCAGCTCCCCCCACCCATCTGCCCAGAGACCTCACACATCATTCAGGCCAAATCCCATGTCTGATTGTCCCACATAAATGCTCCCAGCCTCTGCTCACATGCCCCTGTGATGGGGAGCTCATTCCCTTCTAAGCCAGCCTGCTGCTGCTTGCAGAGGCTCCAACTAGTAGGAAGGTTCCATCTGCCTCCCCCTGGCTTCTCTGCGAAGGTCCTGGGTCCAAAGCATGGAAGTTCCTTGTGCCTTACAGCGAGGCTGGTACCTAAGTCCTTTCAGGTGACATCTAGGCCCTGCCACACTCTGGCCAGGTCCTAGCCTGTTGCTTGTTTTTTCATTTGGCAACGAGTTACTGAGTTCCTACCCAGGGCTATGCACATACTGCCCTGTCCCTTGGGTGCCTGCAAAGTAGATTCTGTTGCCTTCAGCGGTCACCTTTGAGAACCCCAGTCCTTTTGTCCTCAACAGTCAGGTCCCCCACAGAGCTCAGATTCCCATCCCACCAGGCTAGGTGGCGGTCAGGTGCTACGAGGCCCTTGGGACCCTGGACCTGGTGCCGCAGTGCAGTCAGGGTCAGGGATACCTCCTCTGCTCCTTGTCCTCCCCCTGCCACCAGATGATGGGAAGCTCTCATTTGAGGAATTCCAGAATTACTTTGCCGATGGGGTTCTTAGCCCGGGGGAGCTACGGGAACTGTTCAGCGGCATTGATGGGCACATCACCGAGTGAGTATGAGAGGGGCTGTGGGTAGATGTGAGGTCAGGTTGTCTTTACCCCGCTGTGTCCTCTGCTGCCTTGGTTCCTTTTGTAGGATGAGAAAGAGGGGGCAGGGAGAAAGGTACCAGGGCTCGGTTCCAACTTTACCCACTCACCTACCTCTCTCCAGCTCCAGCCTTGCCCACTACACTGCTTCCAGCTGGGACCCCAAAATAGCCAAGCCTGAGTCACCACCCATGGCTCAGCTCCCCATTCCCGCTTCCCGCAGGGACCAGAGGATGCCTGGGGACAGCTGGGCCCCGCCTGCTTCCACCCGAGAATGCAGTGCATGAACACACACACCTCCCCTTGTGTGCTCCCACATCTACACGTCTTGGCAGGAGTGTGCATGCGCTTCTCTGTGCCTGCTCCCAGGGGTGCACACGCACGAACCGCTGTTCCTCCCTCCACTTCCCTTCTCCCATTTCCTGAGGGTCAGTCTTAGGCTCCCAAGACTTGAGCTGGAACCTTCATCTGCACTGCTCCCCCTCCCCTACTGGCCAGACACCCCAGACAGTTCCTTGTCCTTCAGGGCCTCACTTAGGCAGCTCCTTCTCTAGGAAGCCCTCCCTGACCTACCAACTAAATAGCCGGTGCCATCCCTGGACTTCCGTGTACCTGGCTTCCGCCCTGCAGCTCTGACCACTTCTCGCTGGCCTGTGTCCACATCTGTCTTCCCCTGGCCTGAAATCCTCTTGGAGGCCAAGAATGGGTCTGAATCTTTGCCCTTAGAGTGATTGGTGGGGGCAGTAGAACCCATTCTCTGACCCTGCCAGGACTGTCCACCGGAACAACTTGATCTGGGGCAGAGCAGAAGTGGCCTCCTTGTTAGGCTGAGCTGGGAGTTGGTGGGGTGGCAGGTGGGGCATTGGCCCCATCAGTCCCAGTTTACTAGGCCCAATTCTAAAGGTCTGAAGGGTGCCTTCTCTTTTCCCTGCAGCAATTTAGAAACGGAAAAACTGTGTGGTAAGTAGGCCCACGGGAGCTCTTGTCTCCCAGGGCCCCTGGGTCCCAGGGTAGGTGTGGCAAGGGGCTGGTCTCCTGATGGGACAGGTTGGGCTGGGCTCAGTTTACAAGACCTGCTTGACTGCTGAGGATTTCCAGGGGGCCAGAATCCCAGGTAGATGGGTGGGGGTCCAGGAACCCTTGAGCACCTCTTCTGCCCACAGACTACTTCTCAGAGCACCTGGGCGTCTACCGGCCAGTGCTGGCTGCATTGGAATCGCTGAACCGTGCAGTGCTCGTTGCCATGGACACCACCAAGCTGGTGAGTGGAGTGGCTGATGGTGGGGGGCCACTGTGAGGCAGCAGGTGTCTGCTGTCCTGTGGGATCCTCCACAGTCTTGACTCAGGGTTATGGAGCTAGGGGCTTGGGTTCAAATCCTGGCTCTCCCACTTTGTAGCTGTGCCCCTTGACCTCTCTGGGCCTGTTTTTTCAACTATAAGCTATCATAACAATAGAGTTACCCTCCATACATCATTGTGATGAGTGAGAACGAAGGCGGGGCTTTTGTCTGTGTTGTTCTGTTTCCAGCACCGAGAAGAATGTCTGGCACACAGTAGGTGCTGCATACTAGGGGCTGCTGTTGCTTTTGTTACTGGCCCCTCACAGCTGTGATGGGTATCATGCAGGGCTGGGCTAGGCGTGGGAGGCTGTGCTCACATGTTCACAGGGCAGCGCCTGGCTGAGGACATACGTGAGTAGGCAGGTACGTGAGCACCCATGTGTTTGTGTGTACATGTGGACGTGTATCTGCACAAGCACAAACAGTGCTGACATCTGGGGCTTGAGTCCCTTGAGTGGGGACTTCAGAAAATAAGTCCTCCCCTTTGTGTGTTCAAGAAATACCATCACCTCCCTTTGCTCCATAGCTCTTGTAAGGGGGAGGGAGCAGACTGGGGGTGGTGGCTCAAGCCTGTAATCCCAGCACTTTGGGAGGATGAAGCAGGCGAATCACAAGGTCAGGAGTTCAAGAACAGCCTGGCCACCATGGCAAAACCCCTTCTCTATCAAAAATACAAAAAAATTAGCCAGGCATGGTGGCGCGCGTCTGTAATCTCAGTTACTTGAGAGGCCAGTGCTGGAGAATCACTTGAACCTGGGAGGTGGAAGCTCCGGTGAGCTGAGATTGCACCACTGTACTGCAGCCTGGATGACAGAGTGAGACTCCATCTCAAAAAATAGGGGGGTGAGGAAGGAACAGTGAGCAGGCCCGGGATTGTGCCTGACCCCACTTTTTACAGAAGGGGAAACCGAGGCACTCAGTCAACAATCACCTGTGCACACAGCGGGGCACAGGGCTCCTCCTGGTGATTTTCACATGAGATTTAGTAGCTTTTCAAAGGATTGTCCCTTGGGGCCTGGCATGGGATATGTGTCCAAACGGTACATGACGACAGGTTGGAGGAACTCCCATATCTGTGTCATGGAGACAGGTGAGGGCATCACCTTTATTGCCATGAAGTAGGGCTTGGGGGTGGGCAGCTAGACTGGCATTCTCTGAACTGGCAGTGGTTGGGAAGATTCAAACTGCAGTTCAAAATGAGGGTCCCATGGGTCCCAAACACCTCCTCCTGGCCCAGAAAGGGTATGGGGGTGACCTGTCCAGTCAGCGCCAAGCTTCAGGAAGACCCTGCCAGCTCCAAACACTTGAGACTTAGATAGAGAGCTGCCCTCCACCGCGGTGCCCCACCCCCACCCCAGTCCAGCCTAACTCAGTTGAACACATCATACAGCAGCCTGGAGCCACACTCCTGGTACATGGCCCGGGTTATCCAGCGGCGCCGGAAGGGGTGCAGCGAGGCCACCATGGAGCCGCCGGTCCACACAGCCATGCCACGCCCATGCTTGGCCACCAGGTGGGGCCGCAGGGCCGCGTAGCCGTGTCGCCGGCACTGCGCCTCCAACTCCTTGTCCAGACGTTCGGCGAAGCCAGGAAATAGCGTGGAGCCGCCGGCCAGCACCACGGTGCCGGCCAGCCGTGTCCGCAGCATTTGGGGCATTTTCTGCAGCGCCCGGAAGGCCAGCGCAGGCAGCCCCGGCTCATCCCGGCCCAGCAGGCCCGGCTGGAAGATGGGTTCGGGGCAGCGGAAGCGCTCGCTGCCGAGGCAGACGCAGCACCCGTTACCGGTGCTGAAACTGGCCGGATGGTGGCGGGCGGGGTCGCGGAGGTCGCCCTCGAAGTCCAGAGACACATAGCAGCTGCGCTTCTTGAGATGCGTGATGGCCTTACGGGGCAGGGCCTTCTGCGAGAGCTCAGGGTCCGCCGCCAGCAGCAGGTCCCGTAGATGGCGCGATAGGGTGCTGCCCGCCACGTTCAGCCGGAAAGTGGCCTGATGCCACGAGTGACCTGCGTAGATGGGCGTGGCGTGGCACACGCCCGCGCCTGCCTCCACGGCCAGCCCACTGAACGCGCCGGTGGAGCAGAGCGCCAGCAACGCGGTGCTGGCCATGTGGCACGCGGGCACTGTCAGCGTCTCGAACAGCAGCTCCGCTACCCTTTCGCGGCTCGAGGGCGGCGCCGACGGCGAGGCGCTCACCAGCACGGGCCACTGCTCCGGGCACACCCGCAGGCCGCCCACCAGCAGGCGCTCCCACAGCCCCTCCAGGGCCTCCCAGTCCACCACGACACCGTGCTTGATGGGGTGCGCCCGCGCCACGCCGCCCGCCAGCTCGCAGCCCGGGGTGCCGGGCAGCACCGGCCGATCCCAGCTGGGCACCAGGCTGGAGCTCTTCAGCACTATGCGCGGCTGGTTCTCACCCGCAAAGCCCGCCTTAGTGAAGCCTGAGCCCTGGTCCACCACCACCGCGATACGGCCCATTGGGGACAGCCGGTGCACACGAAGGCTCCCAGACACAGACGATACCTTCGGGCTCAGCCCCACCCTTTCATGCCACTCGGCTTGGTCGGCCTGAGACCTCCCGGACTCTGTCCTAGAGAGTGGTCCCCCTCCGGGCCTAAGTTCCTCCTGGGTCCGATCACTACCCCTCTCAGCTCTTGGCTCCGCCCTCTGGTCGGAAAACCCCCGGCTTCCTCTGTCCTTGCCGTCTGCCTCCTTTTCAGCTCGTGGCACTTGCCTGTGCCTGAGGCCCCGCCCCTAGTTCAGGCCTCAGTCTCGGCTCTGGCTGCGCTCCAGCTGCTTGTCTCCACCTTCGTCTTCCTCTGGTGCCGGGCTCCAGGCTCCACACCTGGCACTGGGCCCCACACTCAGGATTCTCCTCTGCTTTGCTGTTCCACCCAGTCAGCCCTTGCTGAGATGGCTGACAAGATGGCTAGGACTGACCTTTTAGAGTCTAAGAAGCCTCCAGGAGGAGCAGAGCTTTGAGGATAAAGAGTCCTTGTGGCAAGGCCATTTGGACATATATCCCTGTTGGGGACCCAGGCAGCCTCCTGGCACCTCTCACCTGGGCTTGACGGAAGTTCCTGGTTGTGGAGTGGGTGGGGCAGGTCAGAAGGCTGAAAGGAACTTGGATTGGGCTCATTGTGACCTCACTCCTCAGCACTTCGGCAGCCCCCTACCCACGACAACTCCCTGAACCCATCTTCTCTCCTGGGCAGGGCCAAGGGCAGTGATTTTGGCATCCAGGGGCCTAGCTTCAGCAGCCCAGCACAATTAGTCTGATTCCTTTCCCACACCACTTAGAATTATCTGATGTACTCTGGCCAGATGTGTGGCCCCTACCCTCCCAGCAGCAAAGAAAAAGCTTTTAGTCACAGATCTGCAGCCGCTCTGAAAAGCCAGGAGAGACTCTGACCCTGCCATTAGGGGCTTCTGCAGATGGAGTCACGTGGACCTGAGTTTGAGACTCGGTTCTTTTTTTTCTTTTGAGATGGAGTCCACCCAAGCTGGGAATGCAGTGGTGCAAACTCGGCTCAGTGCAACCCCTGCCTCCCAGGTTCAAGTGATTCTCCTGCCTCAGCCTCATGAGTAGCTGGGATTCAGGCGTGAGCCACCTAGATGGGGTTTCACCATGTTGGCCAGGCTGATCTCTAACTTAAGGTCTCAGGTGACCCACCTGCCCCGGCCTCCCAAAGTGCTGGCATTACATACAGGTGTGAGCCACCGCTCCCAGTGAGACTCAGTTCTGAGGCTCACTATGCAGTCCTAAGCAAGTCTTGTTCTTTCTCTGGGCTTGGTTTTCTCCTCCAAAAGGTAGTAATAATCCCCCCACACAGGAAAGAGGCCGCTTCTTGTTTCTGCAAAGCGTCAGTATTCTCTCCAGGACCAATTTGGTTGCAAGTAGAAGACTCAGGTGAATGTAAGACAAAATAGGGACTTTATTACAAGGATCTTATATGTTTTGGATACCAAGGGCAACAGTGAAGTCAGGTTTCAGAAACAGGCTCCGACCTCGGGGCTGTTGGAAACGCAGGATGTTGTGCACTGTCTTTGTATTGTGTTTTTATTCTGAATATTGGCTTTATCCTGTGCATGTTCAAGTAGAGAACATGGTCTCTTACAGCTCCTGAATGACAGTCCTAGGGGGAGGGGCTGACAGGGCCAGGTTGGGCCAATTACTGTATGGGCAGGAGGTGCGGTTCCATGGAAGAATATGGTTACCCTGATTGTAACCATGTGGGTGGTAGGGAAGAGTCAGTTCTCACAATTAGCAGGAATGATGCTATAATCTTCAGCCTGGTGCAGGCAAGGTGGAGGAAATGCTCATCAAAGTGACGGTGACAGCAAGAAGCTGGGCTGGTGGCTCTAGTGAGCTGGGACCTCCAGTCCTGCTGCACCTGCCCCCACAAGAAGGCATCCTGAGGTTGGTTGCCAGTGTGTGGCAGGAAGGCGGGCTGGAAGTTCGGCAGGCTGGGGGTGGCACTGAGGTGTGGAGCTGCATTTGGGACCCAGAGGAGTGAGAAGTGGCAGGATCCAGCCCACAGAAAGTGGCAGGGCCTCTTCTAAGTGATTTGGGGAGTGAGGCTGAGGCTGGGGGCTTTTTCCCTGTAGGTAATAGAGCTGATGAGCAGGGGAGTGGGCTGCCCTAGACAGATAAGTGGTTTGGAAGAAGGCTTTGTCATGTGGAGAAGGAGATGGGACAGGGTAGGTTGGGAGACAGAGGTGCCTTAGGGAAGACCGGGGGTTGAGTGTTTTGGGGTTACCAAACACAATGTGTAGGCATGAGATGCCAGAGGCCCAGGGTTTCCAGCCTCTCCTGGGTGCGTCCACAGCAGAATCCACATCTCAGGCCTTGCTCCAGCTGACTGTGGTGTTCTGGCTATCCTTCTAGGATGGTGCCTGTTGGTCTGGGACTCTCCCTCTGCCTGAGGGATTTCTGGATGCTGGGGGAGATGGCAGGCTTTGCTGGAAGCAGGTCTCCCTCACTAGCGTGGCCATGCCTGCGTTTGCCCAAGCCCACCTCGAGCCTGCAGACTGGGCGCGATGTGACTGGGTTTGGAGTGTTGGGGAAAGGAAACAGCGTCTCACCACTGAAGCACGGTGTGGGGTTCTGTTCTGACTCTTCGCGCAAGGAAGGAGAAAGCAAAAGACAGCCTTAGCTCCAGACTGTGGCGGTGGCTCTGCCCTCAATACGGCTGTTCACCCCGGTGCGGCTCCCAGCCTCCGCTTTGCCCAACCCGACTCCGCGCCCGGACGCCTCCAACAGGGTTCACAGGCGCCAGGGTTGCCACAAGCTCTTTATTGGAGGGCCAGGCGCTTAGATCCGTGAGCGAGGGCAGTGGTGCTGTTTGCGTGGCTGCTCTTGGGCGGGGCCGGCCTCACCGGGTGCCTTGCCTGGGGACCGCAGGCGCGGGTGCAGCCGCGGCCAGCTCAGCGCGGCCCGGGCCCGGCCCCGTCCCCGTCCCCGCGGGAGGTACCGGCCACACCTCTTCCGGCTGCCGCACAGCCTGGGCGCCACCGGGGGGCCCAGCCCGCTGCCTGATGCGTCGTCACCCGGTCGCCCAGCCTCGGCCAGCGGCTGCCCTTCGTCTAAGGGGAGAAGCAGCGCGATCCTGGTCTGCAGGTGGAGCAGGGGTGTGAGGAGGGAGAGCACGCCGGGGCCGAACCCACGACCCGGGGCCACCCCGCCCTCCTCCTGGGACTCTCATCCACCCTGGTGCTGTTATCCTCCCTTGCACAGGGCTGGAGGGGACACCTGTCCAATTCAGGCCCCGGGGAAGCCCGCCTCTCCCTGCTGGGCGCCCCGGACTCCGCCTCCCTCTGGAAACCGTCATCCATCCCAGGCTGACTTCCTGAGACCAGGTTTATGAGATTCCTTCTAAGCTCTATGTCAGGGGCTCTCAGCACCCCCTACCCCCGCCTGGTCCAGGGTCTCTGCTAATTTGAGAGGGAGGCAAGGAAGTTTTGAGTCTAGGAGCTGAAGAGAGGACGAAAGGGGATTTCCCCTGCCCCTAGCTCCAGTAGTACCAACTGGGACTGATTCTCCTGCTTGGGACCTCCGCCTCTTTGTCCAGAGTTGGGAGAGAATCCCACTCATACTCACACCCCTGGGCTCTTAAGTCTCATCCACCTTCTAGTTCTGGCATCTCTGCCCTTTATTTTTTTAAAGACTGAGTCAAACAGGGTCTTGCTGTATTCTCCAGGCTGGAGTGCAGTGGTGGTGTCAGGGCACTGCGTCGCGGACCTCCTGGGCTCAAGTAGTCTACCTCAATCTTCTGAGTAGCTGGGACTGTTGGGCATTCGCTACCACACCCAGCTAATTTTTTAATTTTTGTAGAGATGGGGCCTCCCTATGTCACCTAGGCTAGTCTCAAACTCCTAGGCTCAAGTGATCCACCCACCTTGCCCTCCCAAAGTGTCGGGATTACAGGTGTGAGCCACCTTGAAAGGACCCTTATCTACACCTATGTGGGCTCCTGGGATCCTCATCCTCGGGAGAGATTTTCCAGTTCCTCCCTCACCCCATAGGACTTCACACAAGGCCTAGACTCTCAGCATCCCTTCCCACCCACCTGTCCAGCTTCCCCTGACTCCCATGGGCCTTCCTAGCCCTGCTCCCCATCCCCCACACTCACAGCTGGCTTCTTCTGAGTGAGGTGGCTGAGGAACTGTCTCCACCAGGCCTTGTCCATGTCACTTGGCCTCTCCTTGTGGGCTTGCTTGGGTGCTTTGGTCCTTCTGTGGGATCCGTTGTTTCCCATGGCAGGGCTGGTCACCACTGGGGACCATGGCTCACACTCCATCTGCTCTGCCCCCTCAGTCTTGGCCACATTGTGACCTCATGGGCTGACCTCACCAACTGCAGGCTCTGAGCACAGCTTCCCAGGGCCCACAGGTGGATCTGGGCTCTATTCGCTGTTACTTCTATCTCGCCTTGGTTTCTCAGCTTTAAAACGGCTAATAATTGTAAATGAGGCAATGCATGTGAAGTGCTGAGTGTCGAGTAGAGGGGATTTCTGTGGTTTAGCTATGAATTTTGGCCCTGCCACTAACTTGCTGTGTGACCTTAGCCCAGGTAATCAACCTGTCTGGGCCTTAGTTTTCTCATCTGCAAAATGGGGTCAATTATGGTTCCTGTAAATTGTTACAAAGGCTAAATGAGGCCCAGCATGGTGGCTCACGCCTGTAGTCCCAGCACAGTGGGAGGCTAAAGCAGGTGGATCACCTGAGGTTAGGAGTTCAAGACCAGGCTGGACAACATAGTGAACATACAAACATTAGCCAGGTGTGGTGGCACAGGCCTGTAATCTCAGCTACTCGAGAGGCTGAGGCAAGAGAATTGCTTGAACCTGGGAGGCAGAGGTTGTAGTGAGCCAAGATCATGCCACTGTACTCCAGCCTGGGTGACAGTGAGACTCTGTCAAAAAAACAAAAGACTAGGCCGGGAATGGTGGTGGCTCATGCCTATAATCTCAGCACTTCGGGAGGCTGAGGCAGATGAATCACCTGAGGTCAGGAGTTTGAGACCAGCCTGACCAACATGGAGAAACCCCATCTCTACTGAAAATACAAAATTAGCCGGGTGTGGTGGTGTGTGCCTATAGTCCCAGCTACTTGGGAGGTTGAGGCAGGAGAATTGCTTGTACCCAGGAGGAGGAGGTTGTGGTGAGCCCAGATGGCACCATTGCACTCCAGCCTGGGCAACAAGAGTGAAACTCCGTCTCAAAAAACAAAAAGGACTAAATGAAATTCTTAGAATAGTGCCTGGCTCTGAGTGGGTGCTTCTCTCAGTTCTCTGGCTGCAAGCAGCAGAAACTAATCATCTCAAATACTTGAAAGGGATCTTTTTTTTTTTTTTTGAAAGATTTCATGGAGATAGAAACTTTGGCCTGAGAATGAAAAGACTCAGCCTCTTCTTTGTCCCTGTCTCCCAGCTCATAAGCCTGGCCTGGGAGGTCCCATCTGACAGCTGAGCTGAGGCAGATCATGGCATATAAAGTGTCTGATAGAGAGGCCTCTGGAGTCCCCTTGGAGAGGGCAAGCACCTGGACCACAGCTCCCCAGGACTCCCACCCTGGCCTCGTGTGTGTGTGTGTGTGTGTGTGTGTGTGTGTGTGTGTGTGTGGTGGGGTTAGGCAGTTCTCAGGGGTCTGTGACTCCTGGGTATACAAGTGGGCAGGCTCCTTAGTGTATTACACTTGACCATAGACGGCTGGCAGGTCTGGCATTGAGAGCTTGTGGGCCAGACCCCGGGCTGAGTTCTGTGCAGGAATTCACTCCTGGGAGCTTCTTGCAGCTCCATGTGCTGAGTTTCCTCCTTCCTGTTTGATAGATGAGGAATTGGAAACTCCAGCAAGTGCAGGTAGTGGAGGAGTCTTGGAATCCCGTGATGGGCCATGCAGGGCCTAGCATGTGGGCAGCCTCCCTGCCTCTGTGCCACCCTGGGAGGAGCTGGGGGGAGGCTGACGGTGTTGGTTGGGGTCAGTACTGGTGTGTGTGTGTGTGTGTGTGTGTGTGTGTGTGTGTGTGTGTGTATGTATGGCAACCTGATTCTTTTTTTTTTTTGCCAATCAGTTTGAGCTTATGAGGTTGCTCAGATTAGCCTTGAACTGATGACCTCGCCTTCATGAGCGCCATGACCTCCGGCAGGAGCCACTTTGGACCCCGAGCAACCTGATTCTTTTATCAGCAGCTCCTAGTAAAGAGCGCCCAGTGTTTGTTGTGTGCATGAGTGAATGAATGAATGAGTGAATACATAGATTATGAGTCTGGGGCCGCACCAGGCCATCATTTTGCCTCATGTGTCAAAATTTGCCCTTGGACACCCTGTGACAGCCCCCACCCAGCCTGGCTGTGGGACCTCACCGGCTATGACAAGTGCTAAAGGTGGTAGCCCTGACAGAGAAGGGGCCATGAGGTCCAGATAAGCCAGGCACGCTGGTGGGCAGATGCCTCCTGTGAGTTGGCCTCACACCCCACTGGAGGAAGCCAGGCCTGGACAAGGAGGGATCCAGGCCTCCTTGGCCTTCTCAGTGTGCCATCGGGTCTCAGTGCGCTCCTCCTGCCTGTGCCTGGTTTGCATGCCCCTAGTCTGATGGGCAGGAGGCAGAGGACCCACTCAGAAATCAATGCCCGGGCTGGGAGATGCTGACTGTGTCCCCTCGGCCCACAGGAGTATGAGCAGGCCTCCAAGGTGGACCAGTTTGTGACGCGATTCCTGCTTCGGGAGACAGTGAGCCAGCTGCAAGCCCTGCAGAGCTCGCTGGAGGGGGCATCAGATACCCTGGAGGCCCAGGCCTGTGGCTGGCGGTATGTAAGGGCCCTGCCTACCCATGGGACCAGTGCACAAGTGCCCACTGTGACCCCATTCCAAATCCCCACAGTCCTAGCATCCTGGCAGGGAAGCCATAACGGGTGAGATGAGACTGGTTTTGGGGCTGGGCCTCGGAGTCCCAGGAGGCCTGTCTACCTCACCCAGGCCTGTCCCGTCCTGGGGTCCCAGTCCTCAGCCCTGTGAGCCTTACTTCCTCTAGGTCAGATGCAGAGAGTGTGGAGGCACAGAGTTGGCCCCACAGCAGCCGGCGGGCGGGGCGCCGGGCCCTGAAGAGCGTCAGCTGGTCATCCACCTGGTCCCACAGCTCTTCTGACACAGGTGCACCTGGGGTGGGGTGAGAGGCGTGGGAGGCTTGGCCGAGGCAGGCACCACATCCCTGATTCCACCAGGGTCTGTTCCTCTGCTGCCCCTCACTTCATCCCAAGAACATCTTGGGCCTGAGAGGCCCCTGCCTGACCCTGCATGGGTCCCACCCACAGGGCTCAGCTCAGAGGCCGAGATGCAGTGGCGGCTCCAGGTGAACCGCCTCCAGGAGCTCATTGACCAGCTCGAATGCAAGGTGAGAGCTGCGGGACCAGGGCCCAAGAGGGAGAACCGTCCTGGCATCTGCCTGAGCCAGGGCCACTCTGGAGGCCTGGCCCACACTCTGTGCCCTCACAGGCCCCCCGGCTAGAACCGCTGCATGAAGAGGACCTGGCCAAGGGGCCTGACTCGGTGAGCCCAGGAGAGGGCTGGCAGCTGAATGGCAGGGTCTGGGGGTGCTCATGAAGTGGGGGTTCATGGAGCCATCTGCCCACCCACCCTCCGCAGTGCTCACATGCCCCTCTCCCAGGCCTGGCAGGTAGGTGCCGGGTTCTGAGACCCTGCAGGAACTGCTGCCCCTCTCTGGGCTTTGGTTCCCTATCAGCATTTCTGAAAGCCAGGTCTGTGGCCGTGAAGCTGGAGGGCGAAAGGAAGTGGTAGCGTACTGCAGGAGGGAGGGACAGTGGCTGGGTCAAGCAGCACCCTTGGAGACAGAGGAGGATGGAGTCAGGGAAGCTCGGGGGTAGGTTGGTGGCTCATGCTTGTAATTCTAGCACCTTGGAAGGCCAAGGTGGGAGAATTGCTTGAGCCTGGGAGGTAGAGGCTGCCGTGAGCCATGATCCCACACACCACTGCACTCCAGCCTGGATGACAGCTGCAGAGGACCTCCTGGAGGCCACAGTCAGCCCTTCCCCTGTACCTGGCCCGGGCTGACCGGCTGCCTCTCCCACCAGCACATCCTTGTGGCCCAGAGGCAGGTCCAGGTGGCAGAGGAAGCCCTGCAGGACTTCCACCGAGCCCTGTGCTGCTATGTGGACTTCACAGGGGCCCAGAGCCATTGTCTGCAGTGAGTGCCCAGCTGGAGGTGGGGAGGGGGTGAGCTGGGGCTGGCTGTCCTTGGCCAGGGCTCCCATGAGACCCCTGGCAGGGAAGGCAGAGGTGGTGGCAGCCCTGCCCTGGCCATCTCTTTGGCCCCGCAGTGTGTCTGCCCAGAGGATGCCAGACAGTGCCTCCTTCACCCTGTATGAGTTCTGGCAGGACGAGGCCTCCTGGAGAAGGTATGAGTGCCAATCTGGCCAGTAACACTGGAGTGTGGCCCTGGAGTGAGTCAGGCCAGGGTTCCAATCCTGCTCACCTGCTTACTGGCTCTGTGACCTCAGATGAATGACCCTACCTGCCCGAGCCCCCATGTCCTTTCCAAAATGGAGGTGGTAACAGTTCCACCTCCTGTGGGCTAAAGGAGGTGACTGGGAAAACCTGAATACAGTACAGGCACTCAGTGAGGACACAGTTGTCACCGTGGGCCACATCCTATGCCAAGCACCTTGTGCGGTGTCCTTCATTCCACCTGCATAGTGTCCTCATGTCACAGAGGAGAGGACTGAGGCTACAGAGGCAGCATGAGGAGGGCGGGGGTCTGATCCCGGCAGCAGGGCAGGGCGGGAGTGGGGAGACCGAGGCTTGGGCAAGGCAGCCTGGGTCCCTCCACAGGCACCAGCAGTCGCCCTGCAGCAAGGCCTTCCAACGCGTCCTCATCGACCACCTGCTGGCCCCAGACACCCTCACCACTGTGTTCTTCCCAGGTGCGCAGTGGCCCCCCACTCCCTGTGGCCGGGAGGGACAGTGGGCTCCTGAGGCCTCCTGACCTCCGCCTCTGTCCCCCAGCCTCCTGGTGGATAATGAATAATAACTGAGCCAGACCCGCACACGCTGAGGACCCCAGGGCCCTGCCTGCCTCCCTCTGGAGTCTTCTGGACTGGCCAGCCCAGCGCAAAGACCAGGCCTGCCTCCTCCTGGACCTGAGCCTGGTGGAGGGGCTCGGCCCAGGGATCAGGGACTGGGCTGCTTGCTTTTCATTGATTGATTTATCCATATATTTTACTGTTTGTCACTTCAGCCTCCAAACTGCTTGGGCTTCCACCTGGCTCAGGAGGCCTGGATTCTGGTCCCTGCTGTCCCTGCCTGGCCGAACGACCCAGGGCGGGTCCCATCCCTCTCTGGGTGGGCCTTGGGCCAACTGGCTGCCTAGTGAGGATCCTGCTTTCTTCCTGCTGTCTCAGGGTCAGGCTTCTGCTCCTCCCCAGGCAGCAGCAGAAGCAAGGCTGATGCTCAGGGACCCCCCCCAACCCCTCAAACCTTGCCTCCTGAGGCTGGGCCAGACCTGGTGCCCCATCACCCTCTCAGGCCACCAGGCTCTTGACTCTTCTAGCACCCATGGATGTGCCAGAGGCCTCTGGGTTGATTTGCATGCTATTTGCATATCATTTGCATGCCCTCACCCACCCATTCTCAGGGCACTATGGGAAGCCCGAAGGTGACCTTGCCAAGTAGCAATAATTTGGGCCCAGGGTCACCTATTGCCCCCAGAGGCCTCTAACCCCAGGTTGGGAGCCCCGTACAGAGGCAATAAAGGCATTAGTCCCTTCCAGTGTCGCCTCCTGTCTCTCGCAGGGCTGGGCCATGGGGCTGTGCGCCTCCCAGGCCAGAAGCTCCAGGCAGGACACCTCTCTCTGGAAGTCCTCAGTTCCCACCTCCTGCGCTCATGCTCGCAGAGTGGATGCTCATAGGAGTTGACACAGGTTTCTCACTTCAGAGTCCCCAGCCCCGTCACACCTGATGGTGGATCCTGCCTGAGTGACATGGGCCCTGCGGGGTTTTCGGGGGTTCTGGCTTCACCCAGAGCTGCCTCCAGGCCCAGATCGCTTGGCCACACTCCTGTGGGGACACCTGTCCTTCCACCAAGCTGGACTTGTCGCTGCCACTTACATAAAGTGGTTCTGGGCGGACAGTGGCTGAGTCAGCCCTACTAGTACCTGGGGGTATCCTCCTGCCCCTCTCCATTACGGGGGGCATGGAAGGGAGGTGACTGACAGGGACATCTAACCAGCTGCTCTGAAGAGAAGGCTTGGCACTGCAGGAGCACAGGATGGCATTTGACCTGGCCTGGGAGCGTTGGTGTCAGTTTTCCAAACAGAAGAGATGGCACATGGGCCCCGAGGAGGAGAGCTCGCCTGGTTGATTTTTTTTGTATTTTTACACCGGGCTAATTTTTTTGTATTTTTAGTAGAGACAGGGTTTCACCGTATTGGTCAGGCTGGTCTTGAACTCCTGACCTCAAGTGATCTCCCCACCTTGGCAGTGCGGGCGGGGACGTCCAGCAAGGTCAGGGCCCTCTTAGGACAGTGTTTGGTTTGAGCTGTGAAAGGTGAGCAGAGGTCCCCGGGCAAGGGCGAGGACAGAAGGGAACCTTGGAGTGTGAGGGCTGGGGCGAGCTGAGGCGGCCAGGTGTGTGGGAGTGTAGTGTTGTCTTGCAGGTGACAGGATAGACAGGAGGGTGCCAGACAGTGGTGATGGACATGGGTGGGGGTGGAGCTGGGCTGGGGCTGTGGGGACCGGAGGAAACCCTCAAGCCACTACGTGGTCTGTTGAGCTCACAAACCCACCTCATCTGCAGCCCGTCATCCCTACTGCTGCGCCTTGCCACACCCCAGGTCAGGGCCACTGTCCTCTCAGGCCTGGAAGACTGCAGCAACTTCTTCACCTGGCTCCCATCCCCTGTCCATTCCCTGTAGATACAGCCAGAGAGGGCTTTCAGAACTTTGCCATTTTGAAAAATGCACCTCTCTGGCCAAGACCATTCAATGGCCAGGGAGGTGCATTCAGCATCAAGGTCATAATTTCATGCCTTGCCATTTGAGGCCCTTAGCAATAGAACCCCACTCCCAATCTGTGCAGCCTCCTCTCCCCAAATTACACTCCAGCTGCACTGGGCCATTTGCAATCCAGTCACCCTGTCTGTGGCCTTTTTCCTGAGCCACCCCTGTCCACTGTAGAAATGCTTTCGCCGTGAGGAGCAGGTGTGTGCATTGCACTGGGGTGCCTTTCCTAATCCTGCTCTTGGTGGCTCTTCAGATCCTTTCGACAGCCACTGGGCACCTGCTTTATTGCAGGTGCTGGTGATAGCACCGGTCAAAGGCAGGCAGATCCCTGAAGCCAGGAAAGTTCTGGGCTCCTGGGCCAGCTGCCGCCCCCCCATCCTTCCACCCACTCCCTGCACCTGCCTTCTCCTCTCCCTCACACCTGCACCTGTGACTCACCTGTACATATTCAAACCTGTCCCAACTGCCAGGCCAGGCTGGAGACAGCAACAGTCTAGATGGTGGCCAGTGCCCTGCAGCTCTCCTAACAAGTCCCCTTAACACAGCCTCTGATGGGCTGAAAGGAAGGGACTGAGAATTAGGTGGTCTTCAAAAAGTTTTTCTTGAAACATATGACTTGAGCAGTTCACCAGGCTTCACACACAGTGCTGGGCACAATGTGGTTTCAAGGAAACCGAACAGGTTATGGCAGCAACCAGTTTACAGCATGCCGTGGGTGTTTACAGGCCCTGTGCTAGGGGCTGCACCCATGTTGTTGATTGCATTTTACCCTTGTAACACCCCAGAGGTACAGACATCGTTCACATCCCCAGCTTACAGAAGAACAAGCTCAGTGAGGAAGTGCCTTGCTCTGGCTCACGAAGGAGGGATCCACTCCCTGGCACCAACCGCTGCTAGCCGTTGCTGGGAGTGAATGGTGCTAGGAGAGGGCAACTTCTGGGAGCAGAAACCAGCCCCGGCTGGAGGAGGCAGAGGAGCTATACCATTAAGAAGGAATGATAGATGCCAGGCCTCGGGGCCTGCAAAACGGCAGACGGGGCAGCAAGGATGAGTCCGGTGTGAGGGGCTGGGTGAGCCCCGATCACTTCTGGAACTCCCTAGGAGGAACCCAGAGAATGTTAACTCATGGGCTGGAAAGGCAGCCTGAGAAAAGGCTGATGTGAAGGGGAAGGAAAAGTGGCTGGTGTGTAGTCTGGAAAGGAATCAGGCTCAGGGATGGAGGCAGCCCGGGGAAAGTCCAGCTCTGTCCACGAGAGGGCTCCTGGCAGCAGGCAGTAAATCCCACCTGAGGAGAGGAGTGGGGCTGGTGGCTGGTTCCCACAAGCCACTTGGGAGGAAGGCTAAGAAGGGGACATGCCTAACAGTGACCCTGACCCTGGAATACCAGCAGTCAGAAAGAAGTGGAGATGGGCAAGAGGTACGTTTGCTTCCCAAGATCCTATCCCCACCTCAGGACAGTCATCTTTCTGCTGAGAAACGCCAGTCAGCAGGCTCCTTGGAAGCCGCCCTTGGTAGCATGAAAAGGTTTTTCCCAATTAACCTTCCAGAGGGATGGCTCCTTCACAGGTCCCAATTCTTTGTTTCTGACAAAGGTAACTCGACAGTAATTTTTTCTTCAGATTGACGTACTCTATTGTTGAGTAATGCACTTCTTCAATGATTGTCATTTCCAGATTCTATTTTCAAATCTGCCTAGTCATTTTCAGAGTTTTTGCTCATTGTTTTCCAGTGCCACCTTTAGAGGTTTCATATTTTATATTCTGTATCTGGTGATTCCAGTGTCTGAAGCCCCAGCGGTCTCAATCAATTATGGTTCCTGACGACTTCGCTCACGATGGCTCATGTCCTTGGAGGTTCAGCAGTGTTTCTGGACAGTTTATAATTTGTTGACACATGGTATTGATCCTGAAGGTCCTTAGAGAATTATCCTAATTTCTCAGCTCCAGGATTCCTTGACCTTCCTTCAGTATAAATCTGAACCCCAGCCCCAAGAGAGAGAAGACCTAAAATAATAGTCTCTGGTGAGATTTTTTTTTTTTTTTTTTTTTTGAGACTGGGTCTTGCTCTGTTGTCCAGGCTGGAGTACAGTGGCACAAACATGGCTCACTGAAGTCTCAACCTTCTGGGCTTAGGTGGCCTTCCCACCTCAGCTTCCCAAGTAGCTGGGACACAGATGTGTGACACCATGCCCAGCTAACTTTTTAATTTTTGTAGAGATGGGGGTCTCACTGTGTTGACCAGGTTAGTCTCAAATTCCTGGGCTCCAGTGCTTTCAGCCTCCCAAAGTGCTGGGATTACAGGTGTGAGCCACTATGTGCAGCCCGATTCTTTTTTTTTTCTTTTTCTCAAGCAGGGACAGAGATGTTTCCAATTTAGTTTCCATTGTAGATGGGCAGATTTTCCCGCTGCCTTTTCATGGTGCCAAAGGTGCTGAGCTACCTGCCTTCATGGAAAGGCCCCGGGTTTGTTTCTGCACTTTGTATGCTCAAAACCAAGTCTCACATTGCCCCTGGAGGCAGTCAGTCCCTCCAGCTCTTGAGTTCATGGAATGTCCTATCTACGACCTCAGCAATGCAGTTGAGTCATGGCCGGGCGCGGTGGCTCACGCCTGTAATCCCAGTGCTTTGGGAGGCCAAGGTGGGTGGATCACAAGGTCAGGAGTTCAAGACCAGCCTGACCAGCATGGTGAAACCCCATCTCTACTAAAAATACAAAAAAAGCCAGGTGTGGTGGTGCGCACCTGTAATTCCAGCTACTTGGGAGGCTGAGGCAGGAGAATCATCTGAACCCAGGAGGCGGAGGTTGCAGTGAATGGAGATCACATCAGATCACTCTGGGCGACAGTGAGACTCCATCTCAAAAAAAAAGTACATTCATTATAATTTATCTAGCATCTGGGTGTTTTGCCGTCATGAAAAGATTTTCAGTCTGCCTTTTTGTTTTTTTTGAGACAGAGTCTCACTCTGTCGCCTAGGCTGGAGTGCAGTGTTGTGATCTTAGTTCACTGCAACCACTGCCTGACAGGTTCAAGAGATTCTCCTGCTTCAGCCTCCCGAGTAGGTGGAACTACAGGTGTGTGCCACCACTCCTGGCTAATTTTTTGTATTTTTAGTAGAGATGAGGTTTCACCGTTTTAGCCAGGCTGGTCTCGATCTTCTGATCTGCCTGCCTTGGCCTCCCAAAGTGCTGGGATTACAGGCATGAGCCACTGTGTTCGGCCCCCGCTTGCCATGTCTATGGCACATAGCTTTCCACCAGCTTAGTGCAGGGCTGACAGTCCCATGGCTGAGATCTTGTCATTGTTCTAGGTGGGCGGATTGCAGTGCGGCCCACAAAGGTTTGCAGTTGGCACCACCTGCATCAAAGATCACAGAGCCAAGCCGCAGGCCACAGGCCAGCCCTTCTCCCTTTGCATTCGAGAGGACTGCGAAGCTGGTGCTGCCAATCAGCCTCCTGGGCAAGGCTGCTCAGGAGAGATGGGCCTCAGGCAGAGAGCACAGATGGGTATTCGAGTGACAGAAGTGAGGTCTCAGCTCACCAGCTGGTAAACTGGCCTAGCAGCCTGAGATTCCACACACAGGTGTGCCTGTACCAGCCTTAGGGCCATGCAAAGTACCACCCAAGGGCTGCTGGAAGTAACGGTGCGCTTTTAGGGAGAGTAGTTTGAACACTTCAAGGATCCAAGAAATGTTCAGCATCAAACATCCCACTTTGGGAAATTATCCTAAGGAAATAAATCATGCAAAGGAAGAGTATGCATAGATGTATGTCGTACCGGAAACTGGAACACGATCCAACTGTCCAACGGGAGGTGAGGTGAAGAGTTAAAAAATCGTGCTACTGCACTCCAGCCTGGGCAGTAGACACCCTCCCCGCCATCAAAAAAAATTACTTGAGGAGTAACAAGGAGTGTCTGGAAGGTGGTGTTGGCCCTGACCACAGGCCCACTGGTGGGCTCCAACAGCCAGCCTGGTTGGGCCTGGTCCCCAAAGGGCAGTGACTAGCTGCTGCAGCTGGCTTCCCAGAGAGGGGAGCTCCAGGCTCGTGGGGTGCAGGGACCTCCTGCTTCATTTCCTTGGGTGCTCTTCAGGCCACGACTAGAACCAGTTGGGGCCGCTCTGTCCCACTTTCTCAAGAATTTGGGGATTAGGGCAAGGGGTCGTATCCTAGTGTAGGGACCACCTTCCCTCCCAGTTCCATTCCAGCTTGAGGCAGAAAAGGAATATAGCCTTTTTATTGACTACTTTAAGTAGAACAAACTAAATACATATTTAACAGTTTTGGTTCGTTTATACAGTACATTAAATAAGTTATGCACAGAGTTAAGTAACAAAAGTTCCTATCAGAGTAAAATGACAACGCACAGAAAAACCAGACTGACGCATTCTGTGGGTGGTTTCACATTCATCATCCCCCTTTAAAGATCACGCATGGAGGCTTCGTTTTCCATTTATTTACATTGACTTTCTTTTATGAGTGGAGCCTTTGTAGCCTCGTCAGGAATTTGGAAAGCCATGTAAGGGCACTGAAGGCCTCTCAGCCCAGCAGCCCTTTCAATCATTTGCCTAATACTTATTGCTGCTTCTCTGCTGACTCCAAGGTAGGGACAGGCTGTCCCTGACAGACACCAGCGCACATGCCCTATTTGGTATAAGCATCACTGAGTGTACATTGGGCAGCCATAGGCCCGACCACATGGGGTCTGTGAGGGAAGTTCCACGTCGGGGGCTGCGGAGGGGGAGGGGACCTAAGGCCCACCCCTCAGGCCTCCTAACCTTCTCCTGGCTCATGATGGAAAAGGTCACCTGCACCATCATCTTTGGAAATGAGCATGTCAATGCCCGAGGGCAAAGAGGCAGGTAGTCAATGTTTTGGTTTCACAAGAACTACAGACACTCCAGAGTTGGAAGGGCCCTGTGAAGCCGCTGGCGCAGCCCCTGCCACAATCTGGGCAGGGCTGCTCTCGACAGCTGGCCATCTGGCCTGTGCTCGAGTCCACGTTCTGCTGGCTCTTCTTCCATTTGGTTCAGACTTGCTACCACCCAGTTCTCTGCAAACAGCTTAAAAAAAAAAAGAATCTAAGGAGGTTGGTTTGGTCTTCTGACCTGGGAGCCTGGAAACCTTGTTTCTAGTTCAGTTCTGAAGAAAGCCTCCAGGAAGTGTTGTATTTTCACTGATTTATTCAATTCATAATCCTTTCTACGATTTCCAGGACAGATGGTCGTCTGGTCATTCTGAAAAGCTCACTGCCATACGATTCCAGCTGTGCTGAACCTTCAAACACACTTGCTGAGATACCCTCTAGAACTACCCAGAACGTCTATACCCTTTGCAAGCAGGTGATGAGGCTGAGGCTCACTAACTCCGGGACAGGGCTGTACAAAGCAGAGTGGATTTTCTGTCTGGAAGTTGGAACTGTCAAGTTGACACCAGTAAGAACTCCTGATGACCTTGTGGTCCAAATGGGCAAAGGAAGTCCACGCTGCAGAGAGTGGGCAGCAGCTGAGGCCAGGTGTGGACTTGTGGTGGGAAGATGTGTTCTGTTTCCAGACTCAGACCCACTGACAGACTAACCCAGCACCGCCCTAGAAATAATCCACGTGATATGTGACCACATGTTCACCCAACTGGGCCTGAGCGGATCTGCTAGAGCACCAGCCCCAAAACTGCAGGGCCCAATGTGGAGTGCCCCCACCTCCTGAGGTGGGCTGCCTAGGCCTGGGCTTAAACAACTTCTTGAGTCACCTTTACCACTGGATAGTCAGGCATGATGCAGGCAAGTGGGGACAAAAAAAAAAAAAAAAAAAATCGAAGATGTGAAACCCGGCCCTCAAAAACTTAGGACATTTGGCATCTTTGGTCTTCTCTGGTTCCTGCAGTCATTCCTCACTTGGCGGGGAGACCTTGATGTCCCAGAACACATCAGTGCCGTTGGCGGGAGGCGCTGAGCACTGATCTCATCCTAGACATGTCTGGCTGATGGCCATTCACATGTCGCATTTGCTTTTTGGTTTCTAGGTTTCTGTACCACCATGCCAGCCCCTCTCTGCCTTTTTTAACTGCAAATATTAACCATGGAGGTCAGTTCTCTAAGCAGCTTGAACTTCTACTCCCAACCCAGTAGCTGAGGTGCTGCCAGCAGAGACTGGAAGCCACGCAAGGAACCTGCACCGCTCCACTGGTGCTCCTCCTCCTGACCAGAGTTGAACTTCAGAAAGGGATTCCTGAAATGTGAATAGGGAGTCCTGGACAGAGGCCCTCATGACTTCTGTGTGAAACTGACCAGAATTAACACAGCCAAAGGTTAATCAGCGGAGCTTCGGTGTGGAATACTGCCCAGGTTTCCAGATAAGCCTCTGCGCAGCACAGGAGCAAGGTGGAAAAGCATTACAAAGACTTAGAAAACCAAACTGCCGCAGGAACCACAGCCCACTATAGAAGGCCAGGCCCTGCACACCAAACCTAAGCCTTAGCTGTAGACATGGGCACTGGGGTTGCTAAATATTATTTTGTTGGCTTTTGGCTTCTTATTCCAACCAGTAAAAAGCATGAGCTACCCTGGGTAGGTTTGCGGCCACTGGAGATTTTTAAAACCTGCTTAAGGTGTTCATCCAATGAATCCATGAAAAACCAGTAAGGTGGTATAGAGGCCCTGTGACCTTGTCAGACAGCCCAAGGGCCGAGGCTTACTGAGGCAGGTGGGGATGGGAGAATACCAATGTATTAGGACTGGAAAACTGGGTCCTGTGTGTTCCACAGCAAAGTAACATGATCCTCTGCTGTTCTTTCCCTGGTCATACCTCACTTTAGGCAATGGAAATCTAGGCATTTTAAAGGTGTCGTGTACTAGGTTTCTTTGTAAGACTGAAAATGCTTGGTTACAGTAAATTAGGGACTTGACATTCTTAAAGTAAGATGTAGCTGTATGCAACAAGACTGTGTGGATCCCTTTTCCTCTATGGTACTGATAGCTTTTATTTTAGACTCTGGTCAGTGCACAGAAGGTCAAGATTCAACCTGTTTCAAAGGCCAGCTGGAAACAAGCCAAACTTAATCCAGCTGATTCTTGGGTGTGAGAGGATGCTGGAGGCTCGAAGGTGGAGAGCAGGAGGGTCGGGTCCACAAGACTCCCATCAAAACCCCAAAAGACAGGCCAGGAGACCAGCCTGGCTAACATGATGAAATCCTGTCTCTACTAAAAATACAAAAATTAGCTGGGCATGGTGACGGGCACCTGTAATCCCAGCTACCCGGGAGGCGGAGGCAGGAGAATGGCTTGAACCTGGGAGGTGGAGGTTGCAGTTAGCCAAGGTCATGCCACTGCACTGTGACAGCAGGACTTGGTTGGAAAAAAAAACCCAAAAAACCAAAAGAGAAGAAATGTGGGAGGCAGTTCCTAACATTCTAGGTGATGTCCCATTTGAAAGATTGGTCAGCTTTTCCCAACATGGTTCTCCTATTTCATGAAACCTTTCTGATGAGCTGCCAGATAATACAAGAGAAGGAAACAGAAATTGTGTGCCTGATAATAAATCCACTTAGTAGGTGTAATGACCTGAAATGATGAGGTTTGAAGAATTCTTTCAGGTCCAGAAGGGCTGCTCAGATGAGACCAGGCCTTGAAGCGGGGGTGAGTCCTACCAACCTGCCACAGCACGTCCAGCAGGACAACTGTGGCTCAGCAGGTGCCAAATAGAGCCCATGGGCAGAAGATGCCCACAGCAGTCCAGATGTGTGTGGTCTGAGATGAAAGGACACAGAACAAGACGACTGTACAAACAGCCAGGTGGTGGGAGAAGGTCTGTATTTCCATGAGATGATCCACTCAGGAACTGGACGATACTAGTTTGGCCAACATGCTCAGAGAGAACAGACTATCCACAACCGAGTCTCATTCTCTCTCAGACCAATCCATGCGCTGGAAACTATTTTCTGCACAAGCAAAATCAAGAGAAAAAAACGGGTCCCAAACTAAAGTAGCCAGCAAGGCTGGAAAATCTTGTCCAAAATCATCTGTGAGGTGCGGGAAGTTTTATTTGTTTGTTTTTGCTACTATGGGTGCTTTTATTGCAACAGTGACTTCTTTCCTGTGGACTCTTGAGATCTGAACAAATCTGAAGAGCAGGGTTGAGAAGGGAGTCCTGAGTGCCGCCTGTTGCTTACCCAAGTCCCCATGAGGCCAACCAGTGTCATCTGCTGAGGGTGAAGATGGGGCCGAAGGAGCTGTTCCCTATCCAAGGGGCTTCCTCCACCAGCCTGCTGCCCGCCACCTCCAGCCTAGCCGGGCACATTCAAAAGTCTCCTGACTCAAGGAGATGGGGAGGGGAGCTGGTGGTCTACACTGAGAAGGACCTGGCTAAGCCAGCTCAGTGGGGAGAAGGGCAACCAGGAAAGCCATGGAGGTGGCAGTGGGGCCAGCCGGCTGCACATGTGCAGAGAAGGGCACACTGGCTCCACAGATGGCAGGTGCCCAGAGAGGCTGTGGGTGCTATTATTCAGGTTTGGCCTCTTCCTGCCTCCAATTCTTGCTGATGACCCAGCAGCTACATGCATGGGTTCCGACAGCCAGTCCCTTGTTCCAAATGTTCTGTGGTACTGAGCGGCCATCAGGGTAACTAGAGTCTGGGGCTCAGAGGCCGTTGGTGTCGATGGCTGTCACAGAGGCAGGTGTTGAGGAACGCGAGGTGGTTGCCGAGGTCTTGTCCAGGGCTGGGCTGGGCACGCTGCAGTCGGCGGACCTGGCAGAGGAGCCCCTGCCTACAGGAAGCAGCGGCCGGCCCTGACCGTGGGGGCTCTGGCCATGCAGGTTCTGACCACAGAGGCGGTGGTGCCGCTCCCAGTCCTTGTGCTGGCAGAAAGAGCCGCAGTATCGCGCGATATTGCAGCCACTGCATGTCTCGCTGGCTTTGCGGCCACAGTTCCAGCAGTTCTGCAAGACACAGGCACCAGTTAGTGGCTGCTGGGATTGAGGGGCAGGCTTGGCATTCATCCCCTGCACAGTAAAACAAGGGGCTGCACGTAGAGAACCCTAGCTTTGGAGCTACATATACCTGTGGTCAAGTTCTCCCTCTACTGCTGTTTATGAGAAATATACACCTTTCTGAGTTTCCTTCATTTGTAAAACAAGAAAACTCTTTAACTGCTGGATGACAGGAACAATGAAATGAAGGGTGCCTAGGACAGGTAGCCATCTCTTCTGCTGAAGGCATAGGCTCATCTTTTAGATTTTAATAGTCAGAAACCAAACCAAACTCTGTGCCAGGGTCTCCCCCAATAGCCGTCTATCCTAAGACCACGTGTAAAGACTAACATTTATCCTGCTCCTTTCTGCATGTGCCACCATGCCTGGCTACTTTTTGTATTTTTATATATATATATATAATATCTATTTACTAGAGACTGGGTTTTGCCATGTTGGCCATGCTGGTCTTGAACTCCTGGGCCTAAGTGATCTGCCTGTCTCAGCCTCCCAAAGTACTGGGATTACAGGCACCTGGCTGATACTGCATCTCTCACTAGAGAAATAATCTTCTTTGTTTTTACTGATAATCTGACTTAACCAAAGCTGCTGCTGGTTTTTTTTTTTTTTTTTTTTTTTTTTTTTTTTACTTTCTTTTGGAGAAAGGGTCTTGCTATTGTTGCCCAGGCTGGACTTGACCTCCTGGACTCTAGAGATCCTCCCATACTCCCACCTTAGCCTCCTGAGTAGCTGGGACTATAGGCGTGTGCCACCATGCCCAGCTAATTCTATAATTTTTTGTAGAGACAGGGTCTCCTTATGTTGCCCAGGCTGGTCTTGAACTCCTGGCCTCCAAGGACACTCCCACCTTGGCCTCTAAAAGAGCTGAAATTACAGGCAAGGGCTACTGTGCCTGTTCCCTAGTAATTATCAGACCAATAGGACGGGAGCTGCTATACTCATTAAACAGAGACGAAGACTGACTCCCAGAAGAGTGCACTGCCAGTGTGAGAGGGAAGTGGGATCAGAAGTCAGGGCCTCTAACCTCCAGTCCTGGCCTCCTTCTTCCCCCATACCAAACCACCTTTCACAAGATGAACAAGAAACTCCAGGATACCTGCTAAATTTCAACGACAATATTCTGGATGAATATTCTTGATGGTCAGGAATCAGCCCTTTTAGTCCAATGCAAGCTCATCCAAAGGACAGGCTCTCTGTCCCTTCCCTGCTTTTAAAAGTGATTTTGCAGGGATGGGTGCTGGTGTGCACCTCACCTGGAGGCCATTTTGAGGCTTGTTTAAAATTACAATTCTTTAAAAGCACAATTCTGAAAATGGAGAGCTGGGATTTAAACCTACGCAGTCCAGATCCAGGATGTATGCTCTTAGCCAAAAGCTATACTTTTCCTTTGGAGACAGATATAGTTAAACACAGAGATAAAAGTAGATAAATATAGACAAATACAGATCCTGATATGGATGGCTATAGATACATAATTAAACACACAGAACAGAACAGATATATCACTCTCAAAAACGATTCTCTTTTTTGTATCTGAGGCAGTTTCATTCTTGTTGCCCATGATGGAGTGCAACCCATCTCCTGGGTGTCAAGTGGTTGTCCTACCTCAGCCTCCCAAGTAGCTGGGACTATAGGCATGTGCCACCACACATGGCTAATTTTTTACTTTTAGTAGAGATGGGGGACTAGGCTGGTCTTGAACTCCTCACCTCAGGTGATCCAGCCGCTTCAGCCTCTCAAAGTGCTGGGATTACAGGCGTGAGCCACCATGCCTGGCACAATTCTCTTTTCTTTCCCTCTCATCTTGCCGTTGTCATCACCTTTTTTTTTTTAAAGAGATAGAGTCTTGCTCTCTCACCCAGGCTAGAGTGCAGTGTTACGATCATGGTAGCCTTGAACCTCTTGGGCTCAAGCAATCCTCCTGTCTCAGCCTCCAAAGTAGCTGGCCTATAGATGTGCGACACCATGCCTGGCCAACTGCAGATATGGAGTCTCACCATCTAGCCCATGCTGGTCTTTAATTCCTGAGCTCAAGTGTTTCTACTACCTCGGCTTCCCAAAGTGCTGGGATTACAGGCATTGGCCACTGCATCCAGCCTCAAAAAACAATTCTAAAGAAAAAAGGAGGAGGAGAGAAGGAAAAGGGAGGGGGGTTAAATAGACTGATTTCTCTTTTTTTTTAAATTCATATTTTCTGTAAGCAAGAGACTGTTTTCTCACAACCCGCAGTAACTATATTGAAGAGCTATAGTAAGTTATTTCACCACATCTTTGGTGACCCCCACAGGGTATTTAGGCATTTTCAGCTGCACACTGCTATGCCTGACAGCACGATACTGAAATGGACAATATAAACGACAAGAAAGTAACATTTCTATGGTTTGTTTAAAAGAAAAAGTCCTTCTATAATCCCAGGACTTTGGGAGTCCAAGGCGGGTGGATCACTTCAGGGCAGGAGTTCGAGACCAGCCTGGCCAACATGGCAAAAACCTGTCTCTACTAAAAATATGAAAATGAGCTGGGCATGGTGGCACACACCTGTAGTCCCAGCTACTCAGGAGGCTGAGTTGGGAAAATCACTTGAACCCAGAGGTGGAGGCTGCAGTGAGCCGAGACTGCATCATTGCACTCCACCCTGGTAAGAGTGAATTCTTTTTTTTTTTTTTGAGATGGAGTTTCGCTCTTGTTACCCAGGCTGGAGTGCAATGGCGCGATCTTGGCTCACCGCAACCTCCGCCTCCTGGGTTCAGGCAATTCTCCTGCCTCAGCCTCCTGAGTAGCTGGGATTACAGGCACGCGCCACTGTGCCCAGCTAATTTTTTGTATTTTTAGTAGAGACGGGGTTTCACCATGTTGACCAGGATGGACTTGATCTCTTGACCTCGTGATCCACCCGCCTCGGCCTCCCAAAGTGCTGGGATTACAGGCGTGAGCCACTGCGCCTGGCCCTGAATTTTTAACTTCAAGAGAATGTCCCAAAGACAGCTGGTCTCCCGTCCAGTAGATGAGATCTACCTACTTACAGAAAGAAACCCGTTTCTTGTTTTAAAGCTAAAAAATGACTAAAATGAAAGTTATAGAAAAACGGCATGAAATTGGAAAGGGCTGCTCGAATGTTTTGGTACAGGTTGTTTTTGTTTCAGTTTGTGCATTTTTCTCCTCACTGTAGTATCCAAGTGTCCTGTACGGAACCATCACCAAGTCCTGGGCCCTGAGTCCTGGGCAATCAGGCAGATATACCCAACCTGTTACTTCAGTCCACAAGCCAGCGATCCTATTTTTAAAAATTCTAGATGCTAAAGGACCCTGCACGTTCTTACTCCTCTACCCTACCCTGACTTCAGCACTGACGGAGTGTATCAGTTACATTCCCTGAGCCACAGTCTCCTCATCTGTGAATTAGAGATTCAGCATTATCCACCTCATAGGGCCAATGTGAGACTCAAAAAGAAAACAGGCAGCTTCGCTGTGTGTCTGGCACACAGTAAGCTAACTTTGTCAATGCTGGTCATCATCATCATCGTGCAATTACACAAACTCTGTTTTTAGGGTGAATTCCCAAAATTTTAACCCATACACTGAGCCTCTCTCTCTATGTGTATGTGTGTAAAAATACGATGTAATAATTTGTTATCTTGGCATGTAAAATAGTCTTAGTGTGAGAACCAAAACTCTTCAGGCCCTGGATAAAAATTATCATCAAGCTCAAGAGCAGACTGCCTGCGTCTTCCTGCTCAGCGTACAGGGAAGCGGGCGTGGTCACTCCAGCTGCCTGCCCCAGCCCCCAGGGTTAACAGAGCTCTGACCTCTGTGGACTCCTCTTGCTCGTTGATGACGAGGAAAGCGTCCTCTGCGGCCTGCCGCTTGACGTCCGCTATGGTTTGCTCCATTCGTGCTCTCTCTGTTGCAATCACTTCAAAGGCTTTCTGCTCTGCTTCAGCGACAGCCTTCTGTACTTCTGACATGGCCTGAATTTTCACCTTATTCACAGCTTCTTCTAGAAGAAAGTGACAGTAAAATCAACTGGCCGAGAAATCTTTTCCCTCCCACCCCACAGCATTTCTAAGAAAGGAGCTGACATAAGATGATCTTTTCTAAAACTACACAGGGAGGAATACATGATATTTATACTCATGCATCCATCCATGTAGGTGCTGGCTGGGTACGTAGATGGAGGTGGCCCCTGAGCTAGGACTGTGGATATGGGTCACCAGACACAGGCCACATTCTCATGACATGTTATGTCACTATAAGAGAATAGAGTTCCGGTCAGGCGCGGTGGCTCACGCCTATAATCCCAGCACTTTGGGAGGCCGAAGCGGGTGGATCACGAGGTCAAGAGATCGAGACCATCCTGGTCAACAAGATGAAACCCCGTCTCTACTAAAAATACAAAAATTAGCTGGGCACGGTGGCGCGTGCCTGTAATCCCAGCTACTCAGGAGGCTGAGGCAGGAGAATTGTTGAACCCAGGAGGCGGAGGTTGCGGTGAGCCGAGATCGTGCCATTGCACTCCAGTCTGGGTAACAAGAGCAAAACTCCATCTCAAAAAAAAAAAGAGAATAGAGTTCCAAGGAGAAAAGTGATCAGCTCTCCAGTGGGCAGGGGAGAATCAAAACAATGCATTTTGGTTGAGATGGTGGATGGAAATGAGTTTGCAAAGTCTTCGTGCCAGACTAAGAAATTTGACCTCTGGTTTTCTTTTTCTTTTTTTTTTTTTAAAAAACAGGGCCTTGCTCTGCTGCTCAGGCTAGAGTGCACTGCTGTGATCACAGCAAACTACAGCCTTGACCTCTGAATCAGGATCCTCCCACCTCAGCCTTCTGAGTAGCTAGGGCTACAGGCAGGTCCCATCATACTCCGCTAATTTTTAAATTTTTTTGTAGAGATGAGGTCTCACTATGTTGCTCGGGCTGATCTAGAACTCCTGGGTTCAAGTGATCCTCCTACTTGAGCCTCCCAAAGTGTTGGTGTTAAAGTATTATAGGAGTGAGGCACCCTGCCCAGCTTGATCTTATTTTCTAAAGGAAACTTCACAAAAGATTCTATGCAAGGGAAGATTAAAGACAGAGATAGCAACTGGGAGGCTGGTGCAATGATTAAGCTGAGAGAAGAGGCTGCATTTAGGCAGGAGTCAGTGGCACTGAGAAAGAGATGAGGCAGAATAAGTTTGGGAGCACTGGGGGGCCTGGATGTGGAGGTGAAAGAGAAGAATGGCAGTGCTAAGCAAATGCCACACAAAGCTAGTGTGGAGGCAAGTGAGACGGCTGAGGTGCCTCCAGGGCATCTAGGTGAAAAATGGCTCGAGGAAATTCAATAAATAAGGCTAAGAGGCCTCCAGCCACTACTCCCCTCCCCGAAATCCCTGCCAAAAATAAAA
Organism: Callithrix jacchus; assembly: GCF_049354715.1. NCBI lineage: Eukaryota > Metazoa > Chordata > Mammalia > Primates > Cebidae > Callithrix > Callithrix jacchus. The sequence goes on from NC_133506.1 coordinate 5,659,073, forward strand.
AGGAAAAGACTAGGTGGAGAAACATGGGCTAAAACATAGATTTGAGCAGAGTGCCAGGAGCCCTGGACTTTTAAATCCTGTCCACTTACCATCATCCCACCTGGTTCCTGATCACTTCCTTCCATCACCAATGCCCTGCATTATTTCCCTAGTGTAGACACCGCAAATAACACCTTCATGTGTTTGAGCCTCAGCCCAATGAGAATGTGACTCTTTAGTTCTAATATAATAGCTCCCGACATGAGTCTACAAGGCCAGACAATACAGAGGCCTAAGGAAACTCCCTCATGGTTTACCTCTTGCACATGGCAGAGGCTCAAGGGAGGTTCAAACACAGAATTCTAGGCTGCCATGAAACAACTTTCCATCTGATGGCTCTGGCCTTAAGAAAAGAAAGTCTTCATCCCAGAGGCCAAGAAACTTCCTAAGATCTCTTATTAGATCCCTCTTATTGAGCCAGCGTTAACAGTGCTCTCAGGTACATTTTAACTCCTCAGCTTAAGATGAATTAGTAATCATCTCAGTTTGGCTACCTATCATGCTGGGGGTCATCTAAGGTCATAGATGGCACTGAAGCAGAGCAAGGACTCAAATTTAGCTGGCCAGCACTGAAGTTGGGCTCTTAACCATAGTTAACCGAAGGTATCTCCCAAGTAATCCAAGTCACTAGTTTTTCCCCCTCCCCTCCCCCCCCAGTGCTTTTCCAACGTGAATAAATTCAGAAGGTTTAAAGAGATCTTGTGGCCAGGCATGGTGGCTCACGCCTGTAATCCTAGCACTTTGGGAGGCCAAGGCAGGTGGATCACCTGAGGTTAGGAGTTCGAAATCAGCCTAACATGGTGAAAACCCATCTCTACTAAAAATACAAAAATCAGGCTGGGCATGGTGGCTCACGCCTGTAATCCAAGCACTTTGGAGGCCAAGGCGGGTGGATCACCTGAGATCGGGAGTTCAAGACCAGCCTGACCAACATGGTGAAACCCCATCTTTATTTAAAAAAAAAAAAATCAGCTGGGCATGGTGGTGGGTGCCTATAATCCCAGCTACTTGGGAGGCTAAGGCAGGACAGTCACTTGAACCTGGGATATTGTGAAACTGTACTCCCGCCTGGGTGGTGAAGCAGAACTACATCTCAAAAAAAAAAAAAAAGAGAGAGCAATTTTGTGTATAGTAATTGTTCTCTCCACCTTATGATGATCTTTCATTTCCCAAAATTTTATTCCACTTCTTGTTAACATAATATACATTTTCCCATTTTCAACTGCAAGGCTTTTTACAAGTTACATGCAGTTTCCCAAATTGTTTTTAATGGTGAAATCATACTTTGCTGTGCAGCAACACAGGGGCTCACTGCAGCCTTGACTTCCTGTGCTCAAGTGACCCTTCTGCCTCAGCCCCGCAGGTAGCTAGGTCTGCCAACCTTGGCCTCCCACAGTGCCAGGAGTACAGGTGTGAGCCATCACACCCCACCCACACTGTTGCTTCTTTAATACTTTGTGTTTAAGTCGGCTCCGTTTTTGAAAGGGAACATTCAAAGGCATGAAAGTGAGGAAAGATTCCAAGAATTTGCAGGTACTCCGTTAATTTCTTACATAAACCTCTGACCAATTATTGAGTGTCATCAACAAGGTCTTCTAAAATTGTCAATAACTGAGGGCTAATTTATCAGAGATGCTTTATCTTGACTACTAGTAAGGAAAAATATTTTGCAATGTTTATTTGTATTTCTCATAGTATAATGTGTCTGTTCATATCTTTATTTACTACTGTCTTGATGCTATTAAAATAGTCTTTATGAATGTAGGTATTACATTTTTATAGAAATAAATTTTATCTTAGTAAAAAAAACTAAAACTTGTATTGGACTTAAAAAATGAAACTAGGATGGGGAGGCAAGAAGGAAAAGAATCCTAGTATTTGGATAATGTTGATGGTAGAGATGTGACGTTCATCCCCGAACTTACAGAATAGGCTGTCCCCACCCTTCTTATTCTTGTAAAAAGGAGGCCTACCAAGAACAGCTGTGACTATGGTGGCACAGTGAAGGTGAAAGAAAGCACAGGGGGATTACAGAGCTGTGCCCAGAGCAGAATTTGGGTGCAAATGTGGCAGCAGTGTGAACACAGTGTACTGTAGATGCCAGTGAAGAGATCAGGCAAAATGAACACTGCCACTGGCCCAGAAACAGGGCATGCCAACAGGTACTTATTACCTCAGCATGACCCAGTGGAAGAGTGTGAAAGGGACTGGAAGGAGCTATTCCAAACTTCTGACCTGCAAAGTAACAAGACAGGAAGTCGGGGAGACATGCAGAACAAGCCAGGGTGGGACAGGCAGGAGCCTAGAGCTCTGAGGAGCAGGTTATTACACAACCAGAAGACTCAGTTACCAACTATTCGCCCAGTTATCTGTTCTCTGCTCCCCAAAATTAGTGAGTACACATGATCTACGAGCAGTAAGACACATACCTGTTTTTTTCCAAAACTCCACAGGTACGTATCCTGTACCTGGCCTGCTGTTGAATTCTCTCTGAGAATCTGCAGAAGAGACATAAAAAGCATAGGGTCAGAAGCTGTCTATGATCAGATTTCTCTTTAACCACTTAGACTCAAACATGTATTTAGTATATAAAAAAACTCTCATATAAGGGCTAAAAATCAGATTATAACATAGTACAGTAAATATTTAGTTTTAAAACACCCCCCCCAATCAAATTAACAGCATTTCAAAGTGGTGAGATTAAAAATGATCTTTACTTTCTTCTTTTTATTACCTACTATGTCCTAATTTCCCCCCCATAAACATGTATGTGTTTTTAAGTACAGTACTTCCTAAAATATAAATGTATAAACGTTAAGTGCACAGATTTTTTTTTTTTTGAGACAGAGTTTTGCTCTGTTGCCCAAGCTGGAGTGCAGTGGTGCGATCTTGGCTCACTGCAACTTCTGCCTCCTGGGTTCAAGTGATTCTCCTGCCTCAGTCTCCCAGGTAGCTGGGACTACAGGTGCACACCACCATGCCTGGCTAATTTTTGTACTTTTAGTAGAGATGGGGTTTCATCATGTTGGCCAGGCTGGTCTTGATCTCCTGACCTCAAGTGATCCACTGTGCCTGGCCTGTGCACATAGGTATTTATATGCATGTGTATGTATGTCCACATCTAATTCAATAGTCCCCACCACGCACAGGTTTCTGGCACTGCCCTGTATATGTGTCAGGGAATATAGCTTTTGTTTTTGGCAATTCTGAATCCTTACATGTGGTTTAAGGAAGTTTCCATTAAAGTGTCTTAGCTTATGAACTGAACTAAGAAGAAAAAAAAAGTAGTTAAAAAAAAGAAAAGAAACAACCAACAGGCTGGGCGTGGTGGCTCACGCCTGTAATCCTAGCACTTTGGGAGGTGGATGGATTGACTGCCTGCGCTCAGAAGTTCAAGACCACCCAGGGAACATGGTGAAACCCTGTTTCTACTAAAAATACAAAAAAATTAACTGGTGTGGTAGCATGTGCCTCTAGTCCCAGCTACTCGGGAGGCTGAGGCAAGAGAATCGCTTGATCCCCAGTGGCGAAGGCTGCAGTGAGCCGAAACTGTACCACTACACTCCAGCTGGGGCTATGGAGTAAGACTCTGTCTCAAAAAAGAAAAATAAATAAATAAATAAATTTTAAAAACCCCAACACAACTATGATCTGAAATGCTGCATTTCAAAATATGTGTTTTTCCCCAATGAAACATATCAGTGGTTTGCTGGGAAGGACACAGGGGTGGAGGGTGACTTGTCATATATGCTTATTGTGATTTTGAAATAAAATTTAAAAACCCTAATGGGGTATTATTGCCTGTCGCCCAGGCTGGAGTGCAGTGGTGCAATCATAGCTCACTACAATACCCCTGAACTCTTGGGTTCCAGCCGTTCTCTCACTTTAGCATCAAGAATAGCTGGGATTATATGAGCCACCGTGCCTGGTGTCATACAACATATTTTATGGAAAATGGTTCTACTGCTTATGAAGTGTGAAAACTGAAGTAATTTAATGTTGTCAGTATCTGGGTACTACTTTCTTTGAGCTTTAAAAAAAACTGTGTAAAACACATAAAATTTACCATTTTAAACTTTTTAATTCAGTGACACTTAGTACATTCACAGTGTTGTGCAGCCATATCTACTATCTAATCCAGAAGATCTTCATTGCCCCAAAAGGGGACCTCGTACAGGCTAGTAAGCTTAATATTTTGACAGTATTAATACTTTCTGTGAGACAGGGCTCTCTGGAGTGCCATCACCATGGCTAATAAAAGGAAAACAAAAGAGCTCTCTCTAACATAGATCAGGTTCCTGATTCACGTCATTTGTGAAACACCTAGAAACTGAGATCCATGAAATAAACACAGGGAGAAGTCTACAAAAGAAACAGCCACAGAAACATAAATGAAGGAACAAGTACTACATCACTATCAACTTAAATAAGAAAAACTGGTAGGAGAAAGGGTCTGAGTGTACATAACACTCATAAAATAAGAAAATAACATAAGAAATATTTATTTACTCGTGGGGACTTGGGGAAACCTGACAACCAAGGAAAAGCCACCCTGCTTCAGTTATCGGTACGACGTTGGTCATATCCTGTGCATCTGCCTGGTCCTCAGCATTTTTTCTCTGACAAAAGTAAAAGGTGAGAAGCACTTGACACTAAAGGAATCTCTCAGTTTACTCAGGACAGCCTGGGAGCTAGGGATATGTTCACTCTATGTTCAGAAGCCAGAGCAATGGTTCTTATATCTCTAAACCTGAAAGAGACAGAAGTTATGATCTTCAATTGGTTCACTAAGAAAACTTGAGTCTCAGCTGGAAGCGGTGGGTCACACAATAATCCCAGCACTTTGGGGGGCTGAGGCAGATGGGTGGATCACCAGAGCTCATGAGTTCAAGACCACCAGCCTGGCCAACATGGTGAAACCCTGTCTCTACTAAAATACAAAAACTTAGCCGGGCGTGGTGATGGGTGCCTGTAATCCCAGCTACTTGGGAGGCTGAGGCAGGAGAATTGCTTGAATCTGGGAGGTGGAGGTTGCAGTGAGCAGAGATTGCACCATTGCATGCCAGCCTGGGCAACAAGAGTGAAACTCTGTCCAAAAAAAAAAAAGGAAAGGAAAGTAGAGTCTCAGAGGCTTTTTCTCCCGAGAACTGATCCTTCTCCTTCATATCCATATCCCATTAGTATCCACAGTGATCTCGGCTCACTGCAACCTCTGCCTTCTGGGTTCAAGTGATTGTCCTGCCTCAGCCTCCTGGATGGTAGCTGGGACTACAGGTGTGTGCCACCATGCCTGGCTATTATTTTTGTATTTTTGTAGAGATGAGGTTTCACTATGTTAGCCAGGCTGGTCTCTTTCAATATTTCTATGTGTTTCAAAAATTTCAAAATAAGACATTAGAAAACGTTATCTTTAAATATGTACATAGAAAATTCTACAAGAATACATTGTTAACCATTAAGCCTATGAAAAGATGTGGGGAGAGGAGAGGCAGCATTTTTACAAATGACTTTGTGTGTGACAGGGCCTTCTTCTGTCACCCAGGCTGGAGTGCAGTGATGTAAATGATCATAGCTCATTGCAGCCTCGAACTCCTGGGCTCAGGTCATCCTGCCTCAGCCTCTCAGTAGCTAGGACTTCAGGCATGTACTACCATGACCACCTAATTTCCTTTCTAAATTTTTTGTACAGACAGGGTTTCACTGTCTCAGCGTTTCCAGGCAAGTCTTGGATTCCTGGCCTCAAACAATTTTCCTGTCTCAGTCTCCCCGAGGGCTAGGATTATAGGTGGAAGCCATTGTTCCAGGCCGCTATATAATTACTTCTCTAAGAATCTACTTCTATGAGATTTAGAATCTCAAATTCTCCTCCTGTGTGTAAACATTTTATAAATTTCATTTCTTACGGAAATCTCCAGCAAGCTTCTGGGCTTTTCCAGCGTGAACCGGGTGCTTTCTAGGCTTGCCTTGCCACTAATGCTCAGGGCTCTCCCTCACTGGCCTAGGGATTCCTTTCCTTCCTTTCTTGTGTTTGATCCTGTTTCAGCAATTCACTGTCTCCCGTTTTCTGATTTACTTTCACAGAGTGAAAGTATCCTATAGTAGATACTGTGAGAAAGGGCAGGCAGGAGGTGTATTTTTAAAAAATTATAGGCTATTGGCTGGGCCCAGTGGCTCACGTCTGTAATCTCAGCACTTTGGGAGTCCAAGGCAGGCGGATCATGAGGCTGGGAGATCGAGACCATCCTGGCTAATCCCATCTCTACTAAAAATACAAAAAAATATTAGCCAGGCATGATGGCACGCACCAGTGGTGCTACTAGGAAGGCTGAGACAGGACAATTGCTTGGATCCAGGAGGCGGAGGTTGTGGTGAGCTGAGATCGTGCCACTGCGCTCCAGCCTGGGCGACAGTGAGACTTTGTCTCAAAAAACAATAATTAAAAAAAATTGCCAGATGCGGTGGCTCATGCCTTTGGGAGGCCGAGGTGGGTGGATCACCTGAGGTCAAAAGAGTTTGACACCAGCCTGGCCAACACAGTGAAACCTCATCTCTTAAAAAAAAAATAACACATGGACACAGGGAGGGGAGCATCACACACTGGGGTCTGTTGGGGGGAAATAGGGGAGGGACAGCGGGGGGGGTTGGGGAGTAGGGGAGAGATAGCATGGGGAGAAATGTCAGATATAGGTGAAGGGGAGGAAGGCAGCAAATCACGCTGCCATGTGTGTACCTATGCAACAATCTTGCATGTTCTTCACATGTACCCCAAAACCTAAAATGTGATTTAAAAAAAAAAAAAAGAGGAAAAAAAATAAAAATTTAAAAATTGTAGGCTATTAATCTAACAATTGTTTTGGTTAGGTATAGAATTCTAAATTAAAATAATTCTCCTTCAGAATCGTCTTATTTCAATGATGCTAAATGACTGAGTCTATTTTCCTGTGCTGTCTACTTGTGATTCAACCTGGAACTGTCTTGCAGGTCTTGGTAATTTTTTTGGAATTATTTCAATATTTCAATCTCTCTACTTGTTCTGTTCACTCTTTTTGAAATTTGTGATTTGGATATATGAGTTGGGTAGATTTCTAATGTTCTCTTTTTCTTGCCAGAGGTATTAACAATGCTACATTTTTGGTAATTTTCTTTGCCCTGAAAAGCTACTATTAATTCCTATTTCTGTTTATTTCAGTCTCCAATAGTAGAGGCCTACCTCCAGAGAGTGGGCACCCTTCATGGTGCACACATGCCACTAGAAAGCTGCCTGGAAGCCCTGTGACAATGGATGAGGTTCATCTGCTGTGGGCTTAACTAGACACAGTTTTCCCAAACTTGCCTGCTTACTGAACTCGTTCAACATATATATTCAGATTCTTTTTTTTTTTTGAGATAGGGTCTTGCTCTATTGCCCAGGCTGGAATGCAGTGGCATAGTATCAGCTCACTGCAAGTTCTGCCTCCTGGGCTCAAGCTATCCTCCCACTCAGTCTCCCATGTAGCTGGGACTAGAGGCACATACCACCACACTCAGCATATTTTCCTATTTTTTGTAGAGATGGGGCTTCACTATATTGCCCAGGCTGTTCTTGAACTCCTGAATTTAAGCAATCTGCCAGCCTCTGCCTCTCAAAGTGCTGGGATAACAGGCATCAGCCACCACAGCCGGACTATATTCAGATTTTGAGCCTCAGAATCATGACATCCAGAGAATGGCCTGGAATGTGAGGTCGACTCTCATTCTGAGGAAAAACTGATAGCTGAATAAGTATTTTTTCCCTATTTAAAAATTTTCGGCTGGGCATGGTGGCTCGTGCCTATAATCCCAGAACTTTGGGAAGCAGAAGTGGGTGGATCACTTGAAGCCAGGAGTTTGAGAACAGCCTGGGCAACACAGCAAAACCCTGTCTCTACAAATAATATAAAAATTAGCTAGACGTTGTAGCTTGCATGCTTGTAATCCCAACTACTCATGAGTGTGAGGCATGAGAATTGTTTGAACCCAGGAGGTGAAGGCTGCAGTGAGGCGAGTCCACGCCACTGCACTCCAGCCTGGATGACAGAGCGAAACTGCGTATCGGGAAAAAAAAGTAATACAGAAATTAGCTGGGCATGGCGGCATGTGCCTGTAATCCTAGCTTCTCAGGAGGCTGAAGCAGGAGAACTGCTTGAATCTGGGAGGTAGAAGTTACAGTGAGCTGAGATTGTACCACTGTGCTCTATGACAGAGCATGACTCGGTCTCAAAATAAATGAATAAATAAAAATTTTTACTTGCAAAATATTATATGGCTGACAAGTTCATAAAATGTTAACATGATGAAAATATTAATATACAATTTAATATCATAAGCCCAGTTCAGGAAAGAGAACAGTACCAGCAACCACAAATCCCTAAGAGGCAAGTAATGGCAAGCCACAGTAATATTTAAATAATGCTAGCCAGACCGACAATCCTGTCCTAAGTATAGTCCGAAGACATAGCTAGAACGCACTAACTCTGCACCTTCTGCCCACACAGCCAGAGGAAACTCTTCTGATCTCTGTGATAAGCATTTTCTTCTTTTCCTTATGGTTTTTGCACTTATTTATGCATCCTTTAATAAATACCTAAATACATTCCTTGCTGTCTGAGCAAAATCTGTACATGAAAACACTGTGAATCAAAAATTTTCAGGTAGTGGAACTTACATTGCATTAATTTAAATGGGAAAAGTAATAATGCCATACAAAGCCTCTCGTCAATTTCTCTCTAAATCACCAAAGCACTTTACTTAAATAACTATCCACACCATGGATTTCTGCATAAGCCAAGACTTTCATTTATTTATATAATTTTTTTTTTTTTTTTTTGGGGCGACAGAGTCTTGCTCTGTTGCCTGGGCTGGAGTGCAGTGGCGTGACCTCGGCTCACTGCAACCTCTACCTCCCAGGTTTAAGCAATTCTTGTGTCTCAGCATCCCAACTATCTGGGAGTACAGGCATGTGCTACCATGTATTTTATATTTTTAGCAGAGACAGGGTTTTGCCATGTTGGCCAGGCTGGTCTTGAACTCCTGGCCTCAAGTGGTCCACCTGCCTCGGCCTCCCAAAGTGCTGAGATTACAGGCATGAGAGACAATGTGCCCAGAGAACATAAGACTTTTTTTTTTTTGAGACAGAGTCTTGCTCTGTTGCCCAGGCTGGAGTTCACTGGTGCAATTTTGGCTCACTGCAGCTGCCGCAGCCCCCACCCCGCCCCAGGTTCCAGTAATTCTCCTGCCTCAGCCTCCTGGGTAGCTAGGATTACAGGTGCCTGCCATCATGCCCGGCTAATTTTTGTATTTTTAGTAGATACGAGGTTTTGCCATGTTGGCCAGGCTGGTCTCAAACTCCTGACCTCAGGTGATCCTCCCACCTTGGCCTCCCAAAGTGCTGAGTTTTCCTTACAGTCTTTGAGACACTAATGGCTGCCTTTAATAGAACACGCTAGGTCTGTCATAAGAGACTCACTCTCTGTGGTGAACATTTGGGAACTCAGAGTAGGTGGGAAAAGAGTCTGATCACAGATGGCCTGTCACTCAGCTGTGCCTTTGGATAGGGTATCTTCTCAGTTATTGGGTGAGTGTGCTGGAACATTCTGAGAGGAGTAACTGAGGCTTGCTAGATGTACTCTGGATTGCTTCTGCTTCAGACTCAGAAAGGCAAGAGGGGACAACCCAGCGTAGTACAGTAAACCCTTTTGTAGGAGGCTACCAGGCCATGGTAGACTGAGTGGTATTTTCCTGGACAGTGGGCTGGGGACAGGAGGAGGGAAGGTGCATAAACACTTTTAGGGCTACTGTGAGAAATAGAAGTGATGACACAAGAGTGCCTAGTATATCTGATACCCAGACTGAATTTGACAACCAAACATTCTTTGACCAACACCTAGCACACATATATGTAGAGAGAGTTAAAGACAGAACAAAATCACAAATACTCTCCATGAAGAATAATTACCATTTTTTTTAACATGCCAGGTACCAGGCTGGGCGCAGTGGCTCAGGCCTATAATCCTGGCACTCTGGGAGGCTGAGGGAGGAGGATCACTTGAGGCCAAGAGTCCAAGGCCAGCCTGGGCAACACAGCAAGACCCTGTCTCTACAAAACAAACACCCCCCACCCCAACCACCACATACCAAAACATGCCAGGGGCTTCATATATATTCTCATTTACTCTTCATAATGACCTGAGTCTCCCTAAATCCACAATTGAGTACCACCTTCCTTTAAAGTAAACTAGAAAAAGTCTTCCGTGACATATTGGTGGGCTCTAAAGGCTGACATCTATTCTGGGTTCCCTGCAGACTCTCCCCCTTACCATTGTTGAGAGAATCTGCACTCCCAGGGCTGTGTTGCCTGGAGACCAACTCAGTCCCCGTTTTCCTCAGCTCTGTGTTTTCATTGTACCGTCTTTTCCAGTAGTTGAGTTCTTCACGATCTGATTCCTGACAGCGCCGCAGAACTGCCATAGAGCGCCTTGTTTTCTCTACCATTTCCATAATGCAATTCAGTGCCTGAGTCAGATAGGAGGGCAGGCAGAGATGAGATGAAAGCATTCAAACAACCAACAGTGAAAATCAAGGACAGGCCAACCCAATATAAGGAATTCAGGTTCCTGATAGGTTTAGGAATATCAAGTTCACATTTGAAACCCTTTATTGCCATCTGTTTCTCCATCAGCAGGAAGGACACTGGTGTTGAGGCTGACATACCTATCGAGGACAGTAACTACCTCAGCTTCCAGTGTTTGGACACAACCTGAGATGCGTGGCCTCCTGACCAACTGTCTATGATTTCATGTTGTTGCAGCATTTGTATCCCTGGGGGCTGCTGCTCTCTGTAAGTTTGCTGTGGCTGAACCATAAAGTAACGCATACACAGATTTCTATAGAAATTATAAATTCTGATGAGATGAGGAAGGCTGGTATCTTTCACAGTGCAAAATAAGTTTGGAATATAAACAATTTTGGGGTGTTGAATTACCTAGATGTTTGTTACTAACCTGTGTTACAAAACTAGGAAACATGAATATGTGGGCTAAAAAACATTGAAAAAATTAAAGTTTCTTTTGACAAACAATTAACAAATGCAGAATAAATCCCATCTTGCTATGCTGCCAAACCAGACTTGAAGTCTTGGCTACTGGGCTTGAGATCCTCCTGCCTTAGCTTCCCGAGTAGCTGGGACTATAGGCATGTGCCAATACGCCTGGCTACAGACCTTTGTTTTTAACCCTGATATATTACATGACTTTATTTGGTTTCTGACCTGAAGTGATCATCCCATCATAAAGATGTGGGAGTGACTTTGTAATTCCTTAGCTGGGGGAGTACTAGCTAAACCAGCTTTTATTAAAAGCAAAGGATGTCATGGCTATGGTTACATTCACTTCAAGCATACATGTTACATTAATTATTGGTATCATTAAGAATCAAAAGTAGGCTGGGTGTGGTTACTCACACCTATAATCCCAGCACTATGGGAGGCTGAGGGTGGGCAGATCATTTGAGGTCAGGAGTTTGAGACCAGCCTGGCCAACATGGTGAAACCCCATCTCTACTAAAAATATAAAAGTTAGCTGGGCATGGTGGCATACACCTGTAATCCCAGCTACTTGGGAGGCTGAGGCAGGAGAATTGCTTGAACATGGGAGGTGGAGGTTGCAGTGAGCTGAGATTACACCACTGCACTCCATCCTGGGTGACAGAGAGAGATTCCATCTATAAAAAAAAAAGGTAATAAAGAGTTAGGGAAATTGAACACTGTAAGATTCTTACATGGTCAAGATGTTTCCATTCATCAGCCCATTCCCTTTCTGTCAAACGATGATCTACCAACTCATCTTGATAGCCTCCATTTAGACCTATTAGAGATCAGAGATTAAATTCGAAGATAGCAGGGAAAGCACAATAGACCAAATTCTGCCAAGTAAATACACACACTTTCATAGTGACTTTAAGCGCACTACTAAGGCAATGATTCACAGTAGGGTGCGGGGGGACCCACAAAATGATATCATAACCAACAAAGGATCACTATTCAGGTTATATAGATAACTCTAACAAATCAATTGTAAAACACAAAATAGCCCTAAAGAAAAACAGGTAAAAGAAACAAACAGGTATGGCATACATGGCATTTCACATCTACCATATTGGAGAAATGAAAATGTCACATACTACTAAGTGCTGGCAAGGATGTGGTGCAGGGTGGATGATTAACCACCCAAACTAGAGTGCGTCCTGGGACAGCCATTTGGAAACCGCTTAATATTATCAATAGTTCAAAAACAATTTTTGTAGGGGGGGACGGTTTTGATACATACTGAAATTTCTATGAATGGAACAACTGTGTGAATTAAGTGTATACCAATAGAATCGTCTACTATTTTGACGAAATCATGTCACATACGGCAACAGTGCTTAGTCTTTGAGTCATTAACACAACACACCTATTACCAGTCTGAATTTATAGGTGACTAGAATTCACAGTGGCTATATATTAGTGTTAGAATCTGTTAATTTCAGTATACACTGAGTTCTCTGTGATCCTTACAATCTGTCAAAAAATGTAGTAATAAAAGCCAGGTGCAGTGGGGCATGCCTATAGTCCCAGCCACTGAGGAGGCTGATGCAGGTGGGTATCTTGAGCCCAGGAGTCCAGCTTGGGCAATATAGCGAGACCCCATCTCTAAAAAAAACCCACAAGTTTGAAAAAATGCAGTTTTTAGCATACTTCTTTCTCAATCAAACTGGCAAAAAAAAAAGTGTACAGAAGAAACCATTAGCAAGTCAGTTTTGTCCCCCACTGTGCTGTTTCCAACCAAAGCAAGCCAGTTATTAACAGATAAGAGAGAGACATAAGAGTGACCGCGGTTGAACACTAGGCTAGGTATCGTAACATACTGACAGTGCATCCTAGCCTTGGGCATAAGACAACTGAGGTATGCATTTTGTCTCTGCCAATTATTAGCTATTGATTTTGGCCACATTTCCTTCATCTTACATCTGTAAAAAGGGATAACAATTGCCTGGGACTCCAGTGAGGATAAAATCAGACAATATAAGTACAACACAATCTAAGTGGTAGCTATGACTCAGTAAACATTGGTGCTGAGAACACCATGGGGCTATGCCCTTCCCTATTCAGCTACCACCCCACTACGTGACACCAGGGGTCCCACTGTGGTCAAGTGTCTGAAAGATGCTAGTGAGCCTAAGTCAGAGGAAGTGAGGGCAAATATGTTACAATTTCTTACTCCACAAGGTACTCCACAAATGGAAATGAAGGGAAACCCTGGAAGCTGGTAGCCCTTTGGTTCTCTGCCCTGACAGATGCTCAGCAGTTATACTCCAAAGAGCCTTATGCAGAAAATGTGGATGAGTACATGACAAAACACTGTCCAAAACCAGAAGAGGTTTCTTAAGGTTTCTTTTGTTTCTTCCTAAATTTAATGGTTTCTGACGGCCCAAGTGCCAGGTATTCCAAATGGAACAACAACCCAGCCCAAGGGGTAGTGTTATCTCCATTTAGAATACTCTTCAGAGGCTCAGAGAGCCCAAGCAACTTGCATGAGATCACACAGCTAGTTAGGATGCCGAGCCAAGATTTTATGCTCACCTACTAACCTAAATGCCAATGAACTTTCACCTACAAGGTAAAATCTTACATCTTTTTTGCCTAATTTTAAAACCTTTTGAAAAATTTTTTTGAGGCAGGGTCTCACTCTGTCACCCAGGCGGGAATGCAGTGGCACCATCATGGCTTATTGCAGTCTTGACCTCTTAGGCTCAAGCAACTCTCCTGGCCTTTTTTTTTTTTTTTTGAGACAGAGTCTCACTCTGTTGCCAGACTGGAGGGCAGTAGCGTCATTTCAGCTCACTGCAACCCCTGCATTCCGGGTTGAAGCACTTCTCTTGCCTCAGCCTCCCAAGTAGCTGAGATTACAGATGCGTGCCACCACGCCCGGCTAATTTTTGTATTTTGAGTAGAGACAGGGTTTCACCATGTTAGCCAGGATAGTCTCGAACTCCTGACCTCAAGTGATCCATCCCCCTTTAGCCTCCCAAAGTTTTATTTTTTTTTGAGACAGAGTCTTGCTCTGTTGTCCAGGCTGGAGTGCAGTGGCTCTATCTCTGCTCACTGCAACCTCCACCTCCCAGGTTCAAGTGATTCTCCTGCCTCAGCCTCCCAAGTAGCTAGGACTGCAGGTACATGCCACCATGCCTGGATAATTTCTTGCATTTTTAGTATAGATGAAGTTTCAGTGTGTTAGCCAAGATGGTCTCGATCTCTTGACCTTGTGATCCGCCTGCCTCAGCCTCCCAAAGTGCTGGGATTACAGGTGTGAGCCACTGTGCCCAGCCAGCCTCCCAAAGTTTTTAATCCAATCAGTGGAAAAAAGCAATCATGGTATTATTTGACTTTATCACTGAGTTGGAAAGAAATCCAATAATCCAATCTGAATTTACCATGCTGCTTATAAGATTGCTTACCAAGATTGTGATGTCTATCACGAACTTCTCGGTGCTCTAGCATCTTGTTGGGTTCCCGATACAGGTGAGAAGTTGCAATATCCTCTAAGGTGTAATGCTGAAGAGGTGGAGGGGTAGGATGGAACTGGCCCCCAGGATTCATGAGGGGCACAGTAAGGGCAGGACTGTGCCGCGGAGCAGGGCTGATGGTACATACTCTCTTGGCAGGAGGCTCAGGAGCAATTGTATCTCTATCAAAATTATTTTCTTCTCTCCTGTAGAAGAAGCAGAAGTGCATATCTGAGTCTGTCAACAAGTGTTCATGCAGACATTTTCAGAGCACCTACTACGTGTTACGTATTGTGATATGCACTGGGATAAACAGGAAGACACTAAGGAAGGCATGACATGAGGCATGAACTGAGCATGTCAACTGCCGACTGATACCAGCCTGAAAAGAGAGGTCAGATCCACTATAACCGGACAGCAACATGAACCCTCATGAAGCAAAGGAGTGACTCTCCTGAGCTACGGGTTCAACTTGTTACTACGAAGGTGAGTTACTGGAAAGAAACTACATGGGAGGAAAAAGGCTCATATAACAAATAAATCCAACTGGGTCTTTTATTTAAAGCAAGTCAAATTAACAGTGGGTCCAATTGTGTACTGGCAGGGTTTTCAGTCACTCAAACTCAGCTGTAATAAATTTCCTACTATTCTTTTTTCAACTTTCTAAAAAGTGTCATTAAAGCCTATCCACTATTGTTAAACTACTGCCGTCTTGGATAACTCATAGAACACTTTGATAGCCACTCATAGGGAGCTTTCTAAAATAAATTCATATTAACTTTAATCTCAGTAAAAATGAGTCACTGGCAAGTATTAATAATTCTATACTTTTTCAAGACTTCTCACATCAGAAAAAAATGAGTTTGTCATAAAAATAATAATTCTCTCATCAAAAAGAGAAAAGATGCATTTGGCAGATTGTATTTCTTTCTTTTTTTATTTTTTAATTCTTTCTATGAACAGCATCCAAGAAAAGGTACAACTGTATTTCTGAAGCTTCTTGAACAGGAGACCCATAAATTCTCTAAAGTAGAGTTTCTCACTGGGTATGCAGGCATCTGAAGAGTTTCTGAAAAATGCTCATGCCTGGAGGCTGCTCCCATAGATTTTAGATGTATCCTGCAGTTTGGTATTGGAAAAAAGCAAAAATAACCATAGAAAGCCTGAGACATTGGGCTGGGTATGGTAGCTCACACCTGTAATCCCAGCACTTTGGGAGGTCAAGGCAGGCGCATCTCATGAGCACACAAGTTTGAGACCAGGCTGGGCAACATGGTAAAAGCCCATCTCTCTAACAACAACAACAACTACAACAAAACCAATAAAAAACCCCACAAATATTAGCTGGGCATCGTGGCACATGCCTGCAGTCCCAGATACTCAGGAGGCTGAGGAGGGAAGAACACTTGCGCCCAGGAGGCAGAGGCTGCAGTGAGCAAAGATTGTGCCACTGTGTTCCAGTCTGGGCGATAGAGCCAGACCTTGTCTCAATAGAAGTCCGAGACATTATAACCACAGCAATCAAATTCTCTTACTTTTATAAGCAAAGGGAAAGGACAGTGTGGTTCCAGAAAGGCAAGGACAGCAAAGTTCATCTGCTCACCTCTCTGGACTGGGCCTCTTCCCGTTTCCGTGTACTTCCATGAGCAGCTCTGAAGAGTCCGCAGGTGATGCAATGCTTGTATTGAGCAGAAGGTGTTCGTGCTGAGCCAGGTACTGGGATGGGGTCTGCTTGGCTGCCCGAGCGCAGTGCAGCAGTTCTCGCTGCAGCAGGGGCAGATTGGCCTTGAAAGGAAGAGGCAGTTTTCCCAGTGTTGGGCCCTATACAACAGGGCTCAGCACCTCAAATGCTTTCACAGAGTAGATGATACAAGATAAAAGCCCTCTTTTCCTTGGCAGTCTGATTTTCACATGCTTCTTCTGTTGAGTATGACACCTCTTAGACTACACTTGAATTACTGGTTCAGTTATTTCTTGCCCCAACCAGATGTAAATCTGCTTAAGGTAGAGACTGTACCTTATTTACCTTTACAGCCGAGTACAGTCAAAGTTCAATAAAAGGTTGTTGAACATAGTAAGTTTAAAATATACACTTCTGAAGACATCAGGGAGTGAGAGAAGTACTACTGCCTATGTGGGTGTCATTCCAAGCCCTGGTTTCTCTCTTCTGAATCCCAACCCATCTCTGATAGCACTACTCAAGCCTTCCTTCATGTTCTGTATGAGAGCTGCCATGGAATTCTGGAAACTGTGATTATTATGAAACATGGGAGTTTGAAAAGGAGCATTGGGAGTGATGTAAAATGTAAAAAGATAATTCATTAGATATTTTTCTGTCTCTCATATTTAGAAAACCTGTAATAGGAACAAATCACATTTTAAAACCCATACATCTTTTAAAGCTCAGAAGTTGACTTCCTTCATATACAGAATTTACTTTTCCCATGTCTTTTATTAAAAAAACCATAAAGTAGAAATTATATTTTTCTCATCAAATTTAAAAGCAATGCAGGCTGAGCTCATAAGCAAAGGCTTAAACCCAAGGGACAAATGAGTAAGTGAAAGGAGAGTTTTACTACATGCAAGTAGCTATCCCTTCACTGAGGGTTAATTTAGCAGGCACCATAATCAGTGACTGTTTTAAAGCAGAAATAAATTGACAAAACCCCAAATGCTAGCCAAAAAGCTGCCATAACAACCTACCTCATGCTGTTTTCCAAAATAACAGAGTTAAGAATAGGGAATTTGACTATATAAAATTATATATAGTCAAATTAAAGTCTGTTCTATAACCTCAATCTTGTTGCAACGGTAAAAACTTAATTAAAAAAAAAACCACCATGTCAGATCTTTACACTTGTGACATGTCCCGTGATGAATAAAAAACATGCTAATTATTTCCTATTTACACCAATTTCACAAATCTTTCTTAATTCTACAGTCTTGGGGAAATAATTGTCTACCAGATCTGACATACAGAAAGGAGACCGAGATAGAACCAGTACATCTGTTTCAGGGCTCAGGAAGGCGCCACAGACTTCTCAGAGCAGCCAGGGCTTCAATGCCATGAGAACAGAGCCCTGATACAGGCTGTGCACCTTAGACCTATGCATCTTCTTGTGTGTCTGCTGTGCTCCAATATAAAGTTTTTAAAAACTGGTATTAGTACTTTAGAAAGATGACTTATCTGTCTGATGCTATTACAGTTTCTTAGGAAATGAAAGTAAGATAAAATAAAGTAAAAGGGGCATATTTATTTGGCCAGACAGTAAATTTTTTAGACTTTGTTAAGAGGCAAAATTAAAGATATTATACAGATACTCATAAAAGAGAGAAAACCAATTTCCACAAATATTGACAACATTCAAAATACAGAAACAATTGAGTACAGTTTTTTGTTTTGTTTTTGAGATGGAGTCTTGCTCTGTCACCCAGGCTAAAGTGCAGTGGTGCAACCTTGGCTCACTGCAACCTCTGCCTCCCAGGTTCAAGCGATTCTCCTGCCTCAGCCTCCTGAGTAGCTGGGACTACAAGTGCATGCCACCATGCCCAGCTAATTTTTTGTATTTTTAGTAGAGATGAGGTTTCACCATATTGGTCAGGCTGGTCTCTTGATGATCCGCCCAACTTGGCCTCCCAAAGTGCTGGGATTATAGGTGTGAGCCACTGAGCCCAGCTGAGTACATTTTTTTGGGAAAATGATTCTAATCATATTAACACATCAGAGAAAACCAAATCCAGGAAACTATGCCATATTCTGTAAAAATGTCAAGATCACAAACAGCTGAGTGAGTGTGCCAGACTAAAGCGGACTAAAGACACATGACAAACAACGCAACGAGTGGTCCTGAATTAGATCCAGAACTAAGCTCCCTCCCAAGTTTTTCTTTGTTGTAAAAGACATTAGTGGCACATGTGGTGCAGTGTGAATACGGTCTATAGATACGATTAACAGTGCTGCATGAATGTTACTTTCCTGATTTGATAACTGTATTCAAGTATTTAAAAGCATAATGTCTGCAGCTTACTTTTCTTTGTTTAGACAGAATTTTGTTCTGTCACCCAGGCTGGAGTACGGTGACATGATCTTGGCTCACTGCAACCTCTGCCTCCCAAGTTCAAGCAATTCTCCTGCCTCAACCTCACGAGTAGCTGGGACTACAGGCAAGAGCTAATTTTTTTGTATTTTTAGTAAAGACACGGTTTCACCGTATTAGTCAGGCTGTTCTCTTAACTCCTGACCTCAAGTGATCTGGCTGCCTTGGCCTCCCGAAGTGCTGGGATTATGGGCATTAGCCACCATACCTGGTCTTGCAGCTTACTCTTAAATACTTTTTTTTTAAAAGAGAGTCTCGCTCTGTCACCCAGGCTGGGGTGCAGTGGCACAATGTCAGCTCACTGCATCCTCCACCTCCCAGGTTCAAGCAATTCTCCTGCCTCAGACTCCCAAGTAGCTGGGACTACAGGTGTGTGCCACTGCCCGGCTAATTTTTCTTGTATTTTTTGGTAGAGATGGGGTTTTGCCATGTTGGACAGGTGGTCTCAAACTCCTGAGCTCAAGCAATCCACCTGCCTTGGCCTCCCAAAGTGCTGGAATTACAGGTATGGGCCACTGCGCCTGGCCAAAAGCTTTTTAAAAGGATTATATTCCATGTAAAGAAAACACTGCCTCATTTCATTTATTATTTAAGCATGACAATGCAGAACAATCTCTCCAAAAGTTATGGTCCAGAAAACATTATTGCACAAGACATCTTTAGAAACTACAGTAACTGGGTTTGGGGAGACACAAACACAATCTTTCTACATCCTCTCCTAACCTTAGAGTAAGTCTAAAATGCAAAGACCTTGCCTTTTGTCCAACAGCCCTCTTCTCAGATACCACACTCTTTGCACTTTGACTATACGCAAAAGATTAGTGTGCAGTTATTTCTTCTGTTAGGAGCTCTACCACCCTTCTACCCTCACATTTCCAGCCCAAGCACCTCCTATTCTCTCCTATGCTAGCTACTCCTGTGTGTTACCAGCAGCATCTGCACACAGACCACAACATAAGACTTTTGCAATTCTCATCTCATAAAATCTGCGGTTTATCTGTTGACTGCACTCAGACCTCTCTAACAGCCCAAAATAAAGATCTAAAAATGTGGCAAACTGCTCTAATTTAAATCACATAACAGGGATTAGCAGAACTTGAGGAAATACTGAAGATAAATTATATTCAGTAATTATTTTATTGAATTACCTTGAGAAATGGAATCACAAAAGGACGAAGGGGGAAGTTTGTGGCTTCTTGGAGCTTACAGTGGAACTCCTCAATTGTCACTGTTGAGTTCTGAAAAGATAAATAACTTCGTTCAACTTCCAAAATTTACAATGCCAAGCTTTTTTTTTTTTTTTTAAACTTATTTATTTCTTTTTTCTGAGACAGAGTCTCACTCTGTTGCCCAGGCTGGAGTGCAGTGGCTGAGTCTTAGCTCACTGGAACCTCCGCCTCCCAGGTTCAAGTGATTCTCCTGCCTCAGCCTCCTGAGTAGCTGGGTTTACAGGTGCCTGACACCATGCCTGGCTAACTTTTTGTATTTTTAGTAGAGACAGGGTTTCACCATGTTGGCCAGGCTGGTCTCGAACTCCTGATCTCATGATCTGCCTGCCTCAGTCTCCCAAAGTGCTGGGATTACAAGCATGAGCCAACACACATGGTCTTTTTATTTTTTAAATTTTTAGTAGAGATGAGGTCTTGCTACGTTGTGCAGGCTGCTCTTGAGCTCCTGAGATCAAGTTATCCTCCTGCCTCAGCCTCCCAGGTCGGTATTATAGGTGTGAACTCTTTTAAATCAGGAGGAAAAGGATAACTGCAGGAACATTATCATGAACTCTGAGCCTGGCAAAGGTAAACCATACTGGTTTCTTATGACAGAAATTCACGCTCCTTAATTCCCTTCACCAACACCTCAAATCCAAATTCTCCCCTTTGCCCAGCAGCCTAGGCTGCAGAATAGGGCACTGCCTTTCTTACTACTCATGAAGAAAGACAGGTCCCCTGATATTGAGGGGTTCATTGCAAGTCACTTCAGGCACAGGGAATCAAGCTTACGACGTTTCCTGTTACAGATCCTGCCTCAACCTTGGATGTCAACTTCAAGACATTTTGGACTCAATAACCCAGAGTCACATTTTCTCGAAAGTTCATTTCTTTTTCAAGTTCTGCCCCCCACCTCCTGGCATAACATTCCCAAATCTTTGAAATAGGAAGTCAAAAAAAAAAAAAAAAAAAAAAAAAAAAAAAAAAAAGAAAGAAAAGAAAAAAGAACAATAGTTTGCCTTCTACCTTCAAGTGGCCTGTATGCATTATGCGTATTACAGTAACTCCCAACAGATAACCCCCCAGCTTTTACTGTTCTGTGGAAGGGTGCACGTCGTCTGTGTTTTCTCAAAGTCTAGGCCTTAAACTAGGAATGGGACTCAGCGACGCTGCTAAGGGGAATGAACAAATAAAAATATTTTCTTCAAAGTTCATAAAACTATGTAGGATAACAAATTAAAACAGACAAAACAAAACAAAACGTGGGGATTATTCTGAATCCCTACATGCTCCCCTGAAAGAGCAATTACCATTTCTAGAAATTTACTTTCAGAAACGTTCCAAGTGTTCAAAAACATAGTATGTAACATGCAACTTACTCACGATTACAATATATTTTCCTAACCAAAAAAAAAAGGGGGGGGATATATAGATCTACCAACAAGAAACTACATTAAAATTACAAGTCATGTATCAGAACACTTATGGGGGGAGGTGGTAGAGTGGATTTGTATGCATTCATGTGGAAAAGGTATCTACAATACTGTTAAGTGGAAAACAAGAAACAGAAGATTATATTTTCTAAGAATCCACTTATGAAAATAACACACGTGCATATCATGTCATATATTTAATGCCTGGAAGAATAATCACAATAACAGTTATTTCTGAGTATGCAATTATGTTGGATTTTCCAAATATATCGTATTTATTATTCAGTAAACATTAAGATATTTTCCTTCAGGGAAAAGGGGTATGTCCAATTTAAACATGTTATAGTAAAATGTTTCAACACTTTCCCACATTTCATACCAAAAAAATTATTGTAAAGTGAACCGTGTATCTGTTCTAAGTATATGACCTTTGCCCAATACAGCCAAAGAAACCTGTAATTCTGGCAATCAGGAATAAAAACTAAGTGTAAGAGAATGATACTCTTTTATACCTACTGCAAAGGAAGCAATCAGGTTTCATAAAGCAAAAACAAATAGATTAAATGTATGGAAAGACTACTTCCTGAGTAGCTGGGACTACAGGCATACTCCACTGTACCGGCTAAGGAAAGTTTACTTATTTACCTATGTTTTTATGCTTATTCTTAACATTTTCATTTTCTGCACATCCTGGTCTGGGATATATCAGGAAAACACAAAACCGAGGTAACTCACTGCTTATGTAGTCCCGTGGGTCCCACGAGTGAATCTGCCCTTTTCTCTCTACCTTTAAAAGTGGTCATCGTCGTCTTCTTTTTAAAGAGATGGGGTCTTGCTCTGTCCCCCAGCCTCACAATCCACCTGCCTCAGCCTCCTAAGTAGCTGGGACTACAGGCACACACTACCACACCAACTACGTGGCCTTTCTTTGACTTGGCTAAATAAAGTTTCTGCTACCTGAAAGACTGTTCCACTTATGTATGCCCACCAAAATCTTGGCCATACTTTTCATAATAAAGGACTAGACATGATGAAGATGCTTTCTTCAATAGGCAAATTTAATGCTATAAACATGTTAATTCTCCTTGAAAAGGCAAATTTAATGCTATAAACATGTTAACGCTCCTTGAAATAGCAGTTTCATTTATGTCTCTCCGATCTTTATACCTTATTTCCTAGGTTAGAACTTTCAGGATTACACTGAATAGAAGACAGATATCCTTAGGTGCTTCCTAATCTCACAGGAAAAGCTTTCGAAATTTCACCATTAAACATGAGGCTTGCTGTAGAGTTTTGGTTACATGTAAAGCCATCATCAGATGAAGGTAGTGCCTGCTATAACTAGTTTGCTAAGTTTTAAATTTTTCTTGCGATAATAAGTACTGTATATAACAAACACATTTTCTCCCTCAATCCTCGCCCAAATCTATATAATACTTTTAATATCAATCTTAAAGAAAACATCAGCCGGTTAGAGGCATAACACTTGGGAACACTATATGGCACTCAACGCTAAATTTGCACATATGTACAACATATGAAACCACAATTCCACTGTGTGTGCAATGCTTCCACACATGTATAAGAATATTCATGGGAGCATGATTTGTAATGGCCCTGTACAAAAAAAGAGTTAACATAGTAGGCCTAAAACTGCTAGCCTTAGAAAGTCCTGCTTGTAAGGGTGGGCCATTGGCTGGCATCTAGGACCCTGGATGATAAACAGTTTCCTACAGTGTTAAAACGTTTCTTAACTGAAAAGGTGGCAGCACCCACGTGTCCACTGAGGGATTAACAGATCAATAAATGTGATAGAGACATAAAATGAAATATTATTCGGCCTTAAAAAGGAAAGAAATTCTGGCATATGCTACAACATGGATAAACCCTGAGGACATTGAGCTAAGTAAAATAGTCTAGTCACAATATGATTCTACTTATATAAGGCACCTAGAGTAGTAAAAAGAGACAGAAAGTAGAATGGTTAATTGCCAGGGTCTAGGGAGAGGGGGGAATGGGGTGTTATTGTTTAACTGGTAAAATTTTGCAAGATGAAAAGAGTTTTGGAGATGGATGGCGACGATGGCTGTATGATAATGTGAATATACTGATCATCACTAAACTGCAAACCTACAAATAGTTAACAGTAAATTTCATCACAATTCAAAAAAAGCAACTACATAAATTCCTCAACCCTGTGATGCTCATAGGCTCTAGGTACACAATGGTTGAATAGGGACACAATGGTGAACAGGACAAACAATATAAATGTATTTCACACCACTGAACTGTATACTTAAAATACGGTTAAAATGGTATTTTCTGTAATGTATATTTTACGATGGGAAAAAAAGTTAACCCAAGTGTGGCCATTTAAAAGAAATAATTGAACACACCTACACATACTTTTCATAACTAAAAAAAGATTCACATTTTTTGCAAATGAATTTTTGACATTTTTACTTTTAATCTTGAAATTATTTTTAAGAATAGATAATACTTGAAGTAATTTGCTGCTGGAATCATCATGATATTTTGATGTCTGCTTTGTTTCCAATTATGTTCAAGCTCATTTTGACATTTAAGGCCAATGACCTTACTCTAGATCCAGTAAGATTTTTCTATAGTAGTCTAAAATTTGAGGAATAAACAGGCTTACAATAAAAAAGAACTATACTTTCCCTAACCGATAAGGGTGACTGTGTAGGGTGGTTCTGTGAGCAAGACGGTTCATGCTAGACACAGGTTTTCCTGCTAAGAGGATAAAATTTGGCAGGTGCTAGGCAAAGAGTGCCTATGTGACCAGGTTCCAACAAAAACTTTGGGTACTGAGTCTTTAATAGGCTTCCCTTGACAGAAGCATTGCATATACATTGCTGTATTTTAGTTGCTGGGGAAAGGGCACTCTGTGTTACCATTCAGACGAGGGAGAGAGCATAAGGACTCCACCTGTGTCTCTATCTCTTTTATGATCTAACTGTGTCTCTTTACTATGCCTCTGTAATCGATCTTAACTGTGAGCACAACTGTATGTCGAGTCCTGTGACTCCTTCTGGCAAACCTCAAAACATAGGGGTAATGCTGAATATGCCAAAACTGTCCCAAATTGCAAATGACTTAAATGTCACATAGTCCAAAAGTATAAACTGTAGTGTATTCCTACAATAAAACACTATAGCAATGAAAATAAACAACCTATACTTATAGGCAATAAGGATGAAACCTCACAAATGATAAAGTCACTTATTGCATTTTGCCTTTTATGCAAGTTCTTTCATAATAGACTGAGAGATTTTTTAAATGTATGTTTTGAGATAAGATCTCACTCTGTCACCTAGCCTGGAAATACAGTGGTGCAAACACAGCTTTCCCAGGCCCAAGGAATCCTCCCACCTCAGCCTCCTGAGTAGCTAGGACCACAGGCATGTGCCAACACACTCAGCTAACTTTTGAAAAACTGTTTTGTAGAGACAGAGTCTCACTAAATGGCCAGGCTGATCTTGAACTCCTGCATTCAAGCAATCCTCTCACCTTGGCTTCCCAAAGTGCTAGAATTACAGGCATGAGACATCACACCTGCACTTAGACTGAGAAATTTTTTAAGGCTGTTTTGTCTCAGAATTCCTCTAATTCATATGGATTGCATTTATTTGCATTACCATATCAGAAATTAAAGCTGAGAATTTAAATAAAATACAAAATAACTGTATTGGTTCAGACTGAGGTGTGATTTTTAAAATCTGTGTTTTCTAAAAGCAAGAAGAGTGGCACTCTTTTATAATTTATGAGTCTCTTTAATATCTAGCATAATAGAAACCAGTTGGATTCTATCTACTTTTGCCTTTAATCTACTGCTATCTCCAGAAAGGATCCTGGGGAATCTTTGGGGTCCCTGGATCACACTTGGAGAACTGCAACTTCAAGGATTAGTGCTGTGATTCATCTTTCTATCGCACACAAAGGGGTTAACATACACAAAGGAGCACAGAATGCTTTCAGTGGAGGTAAATCTTAAAGAATTCAATTAGAAATTGGGAACGGGTAGTACTTCCCTTATAAACACTGAGAATAAAACCCCACCCAGTTGTCAATGTCAGAAAATTACTCCTTTATACCACAGGTTCACCAAGCGCAGTATAGAAAGAAAAATTATGTGTATCTTGCAAATTCTTAAGCAAGTTTATATGCACAAGGAGCTGAACAATTCAATCCCTTTGATACTACTTATTTAGTCCATGAAACTTGTAATTTTAAAAATTATTGTTTTAAAAATTAAACTTGCTACTTCCCTACTCTCCTTGGTTTGGAAACAATGCACTAGGCACTGAATATATGAAATTGCAAAACCTTGCATTAACTTGGTTGGACACCAGTGGGCCTGTTGAGACCAGTTTTAAGAAAAATCCAAAGTTGCTTATGGGAATTAAGAAAATATCATTGATTGTTTCTTTGATAAGCATTGATATAAAATCTACAATTAAACATCATGCCTGTAATCCCAGCACTTTGAGAAGCTGGGGCAGGCAGATTGCTTGAAACTAGGAGTTTGAGACCAGTCTGAACAAGATAGGGAGATCCCGTCTCCACAAAAATAAAAAAAATAGCTGGGCATGGTGGCACGCCCATGTAGTCTCAACTATTCGGGAGGCTGAGGCAAGACAATTGCTTAAACCTGGAAGATCACAGCTGAAGTGAGCTGTTTGCACCATTGTACTCCAGCCTGGGCGACAGAGTGAGACCCTGTCTCAAAAGAAGTATCCTACAATTAAACAGTTTTATACAAGTTATTCAATAACTAGTCTAGTCTGTAGCATCTGCCATATTATTATTAATGGTTTGAAAATGAGCAGAAATATCTAAAACTTCTCTGCTGGCTTTGGATCTAAGCCACATACTCAGGCAGCTGACAACAACAGTGAGGATGTACTTACCACCAGTGCAAGAACAAGAGTCCGCACCTTCTCCCCAATCTCAGGGGAGATGTCATTGCCAAACTGTTGCAGAGTGGTAAGAAAGCGTTTCAACTTGCTGAGCTGTCGAGCACCACAAGTAGCTGGCAACTGCTGATTTGTGAGTGCAGATGATGTGGAAGAGGCAGGACCATTGCTGAATCTCTGTGGTGGTGATGGGGCGCCATTGAGGGTAGGAGGAGAATGGTTGATTCCATTGCTTACTAAAAGAAAGCCAAAATGAAAGACTCAGGTTACGTGCAAAACAACAGGACCTTTGTTCATTTTTTTCTTGTTTGTGTTCTCCTTCATTTGTTCATTTGAATTTTGTAAAGCACATGTTATAAAAGTATGCAAAATTTGTTCTGTCCTTAATGAGAATGCTGTCAGATAAAAGTGATAACAGAATAACACTGGAGTTTTAAAAAGAAAGCAGAGTGCTCCAAGAGCAATAAGGGACATCTAACTCTACAGGTGCCATGGGCAGGGGTGCCCAGTTTTAAGAAAGACTTCCTGCAACAGGTAGTACTTGAGATGAGTCTGGTCCAATAGCTCTTTCCAGTGATGGGATACTCATATCCATCTTTTGCATCACATCTTCTTCCCAATTTCAAGATCCCCAAAACACCAGTCAGTCAATCAGAAGGTAGCATGAGAGCAAGACACCAGAAAAAAGGAGTTATCATAATGTGAGGGATATTTTTTAGGCCTACTGATTTAATGATTTATTCCTACAATAAGATACCCATCTCTTTGGCCATCCAGAATACTCACGCCCATTAAAGCAAGTAACTCTCTGACTTAATGGTACTAGATTAATACGCCAAATTCTTGGCCATTCAATAAGGCATCTTCCTGATTCCATGCAGGACACTCCCATCCTACATTTTTGCTCAAATTATAATACATTGATTAATTAGTTTTCCTATTTTGTTCTTAATAGTCATTTCCTGATAATTTTAATTTGGAAAACAACCCTAGAGCTATGGTTTTGTTTTTTGAGGTAGGGTCTCATTCTGTCATCCAGGCTGCAGTGCAGCAGCACTATCTTGGCACATGGCAGCCTCGACCTCCTGCACTCAAGCATCCCTCCATCTCAGCCTCCTGAGTAGCTGGGACCACAAGAATGTGTCACTACGTCCAGCTAATTTTTTTTTTTTTTTTTTTGTAGATAAAGGGGTCTGACTATATTGCCCAGGCTGGTCTCGAACTCCTGGGCTCAAGTAATCCTCATGCCTTGGCCTCCCAAAGGCTGTGATTACAGGCATGAGCCACTGTGCCTGGCACTGAGCTATGTTCTTGTTGGCACTGAGTAAAAACCTAATTGATCTAGTACCTAAGTGTCATTCTGTTTTCACTTAATCATGAATCAGCTTTAAAATACTAAGAAAGTGAAATTGCATCTAAAAACATAAGAAACAATATAGGACTTAAGCAGTAATTAAAGGGTCAATCATTTCATCTTTACCTAGCTTAGAAAAATGACATTTAATCACATTTTGCCAAAAACAAACTTATTAATCATAAAAATTCTTCCACTTCCTTCCGACTTCCTCTAAGCCAGTCACAGTTAACCATTTCTGTTCCCTCTTCGTACACTGAACCTTACTCACATTTGACCTGGCAAGCTCTTTTTCATTCCATATAGTTCAGGTATCATCTCTACTAAGGAGCGCTCTTTGACACATGCTGCTGCTGCTCCACTTGAAGGTCAGCCTTAGTGTATTCACTGTATCTCTGTGCTGCCTATGTGCATGCTTCCACCATTTTACTTCCCAAATTATGCTTGTTTCTTTCCCTGTTTTTTTTGAGATAGAGTCTTGCTCCGTTGCCCAGGCTGGAATGCAGTGGTGTGATCTTGGCTCACTGTAACCTCCGCCTCCAGGGTTCAAGCGATTCTCCTGCCTCAACCTCCAAGCAGGTGGGATTACAGGCTCGCACCACCACACCCAGCTAATTTTTTGTAGTTTTAGTAGACAGAGTTTCACCATGTTGTCCAGGCTGGTCTCAAACTCCTGACCTCAAGTGATCTGCTCTCCTCAGCCTACCCAAGTGCTGGGATTACAGGTGTGAGCCACCATGCCCGACCTATGCTTATTTCTGTATTTTTGTTGCCTTATTGACTAATACACTACACAACACATATGTGCATACTACAATTACGTTTTATAAACTGTGTATGCGGTGTATATTTTTGCTTTGTTCATTTGCTAGCAAACGGTACCTGTTCAGGAAAATGCTCCTGAATGATTCACTGTATAAAAGGCTAACAGACTGAGAAAAGGGGTAAATTTTCTTCTGTGTCTTCCATTAAAGGAAATTACTAAAGCTACTAGAAGGAAGGTTCAACACTCAATCTCAGCAATCCCGAAAATTAGTTGCAATGGTCTGCCATTTCTTTGTTTTCACAGAAAGGTCGATTGTCATTGGCAAGCTGTTCCCTTTTGAAGGAACCCATAAAAAGAACACATTACCATGCTTTTAGCTACTCTGATGCACAGGAAGGCTTTTTTGTAGTCTCTTTAGTAAAAACTGTATGATCACATTTTCTGAAATGAAACATCCACCTCCAAGCAGCCAAATATGGAAGTGAAAAGGACTGCATTTATATATACATGTACCTATGGGTGTTATCTTGAAATCTGATTGATGGCCAAGATTTAAATCTGTTTCTTTTCAAGATAATATATATGCCTAGGTCTGTTTAACTTTGAGATAGAAATTAGAATAAAAAAAGGGATATTGTACTTCTTTCCATCCACTCTGGCTCAAACTGAACGCTGCAGTTGCCAGCTACTCAATTTCAAATGTTTTGGGAAAATAATAAATTTCCAATTAACACTGTACATCTTACATTCTCTTACTCACAAAACACAAAGTTTTGAGCAAGGACAGTGTGCAAGCTTGTGTAATAACATTTAAATAAAACAATACCTATAGCATCTAGCTCAGTCCTCTGACACTTTTTGGGCATTCCACAAATAGCAGTACATTCTGGTTTAGAGGCAAAAGCTCTGCAGAGTGTCAATGTGAACTGGAGGCGGCAGCATGTGTATGGAAAGGCATAACTCAAATGAAGATCAAGACACATATGTGCAGCTGGGCGTGGTGGCTCATGCCTGTAATCCCAGCACTTTGGGAGGCCAAGGTGGGTGGATCACGAGGTCAGGAGTTCAAGACCAGCCTGGCCAACATGGTGAAACCCTGCCTCTACTAAAAATACAAAATTTAGCCGATGCCTGTAATCCCAGCTACTCAGGAGGCTGAGGTAGGAGAATCGCTTGAATCTGGGAGGCTGAGGATGCAGTGAGCCAAGATCACACCATTGCATTCCAGCCTGGGTGGCAGAGCAAGACTTCATCTCAAAAAGAAGACAAGACAAGTCAAGATATATATGTACATGCATGTATACCAGATTTTAAGGTGAAGTTTATTTGGGGTTATTTTGGTGATTATCGATATATAGGACTGAAATTGTTCAGTTACAGGGTATGTGGAAATCCAGCGTTAGTGCACACTGCCAAACAATTTCCAAAAGTGGATGTACTAAATTACACTCCAACCAGCATTGTTTCAGTGTTCAAGCTGCTCCACACATCACCAAAACTTGGCATCATTTTGAACATCCTGGTGCATGTATAATGATATTGTATTGGGTGTTAGTTTCCATTTCCTTGATGGTTAGTGAAGTTGAATATCTTGCTACATATATTATTAGCTAACATAATGGTTATGGACTGAATTCTGCCCGAGTCTTGGCCAAATTCACACACTGAAGTCTTAACTCCTTGTACATCAGAATATGACTATATTTGGAGATAGGGACTTTGAAGAGTTTATTAAATTTAAAAGAGGTATTATGAGTAGTCCCTAATCCAATACGATTATTGTCCTTATAAGCAGGGGAAGAGACACCAGGGACGAACGCAAATGGAGGAAAGGCCATGTGGGGATATGGTGAGAAGGTAAACATCTGCAAGGCCAAGGTAAAACCAAACCTGCCAACACCTTGATCTTTACATTCTTCCTCCAGAACTATGAGAAAGTTAACAAAAATAAATTGTTCAAACCACCACTCTGTGGTATTTCATTACAGTAGCCCTAGTAAACTAACACAACAATATCCTCTTTTGTAAACAGCCTTACCATGACAGCACTAGAACATTTTTAGAATTAATTCTGTAATTCTGGAAAACTTACTTTGAATCCCAGAAGTCAATATAATAATTTAAATTAATTACTGCTAGAGTCAAGGAAATAAAAAGTTACCAAAGAGCATGAAAACAAAATATTTAAACAACTAAATATCCAAATAACTAAGCTAAGTATTATTTGCAGAGGGTGTCTGTAATTCATAAAAGAAACAACCAGAAATAATATATCTGTGTCTATGTTTTCAATAGCACTTTGAAAATACTGAATCATATATATGAAAGGCTTCATGCAAGTCAATCACTTAGATCCAAATGTCACTCTGAACTACAAACACCAGTAACTAAGAGGTCTCACATGCTGTAGGAGTGAAAGACACCGGCCTCGGTCCTCCAGGATTTATTGGTGGGAGGGGCGGCATGGTGGGAGGTGAGGATCTGGACTGTATCTTCACTTCTACAGGCGATCCAGGCATTGCTGGCACCCTTTTCTCAGGACCAACTGCAAAGAATCAGAGAAATGGAGGTTAGAGTTTTCTATAAGGTTGCAAAAATAGATAACAATTTGAAATATCAACTTATTTTCCTAGAGGACTGTGAATATACTTAGTATAATGGGCTGAACAGTTACTCCCTAAAAGATATGTCCAAGTCCTAACATCTGATAATGTGAGTGTTACCTGATTTGGCAAAAGGGTCTCTGAAGATGTCATTAAGTTAAAAATCTTGAGAGGAGGAGATCATCCTATATTATCTGGGTGGGCTCTAAATCCAATCTGAATGGTGTCCTTAGAGAAGAGACGAGACACAGACACATATACAGAGGGAAGCCAATGTGAGGACAGTCACACTAAGTGGTGACAGAGGCAGGGACTGGAGTGATGCATCTACATGCTGTGAAGTACCAAGGAGTGCCAGCAACCAGCAAACCAGGAGGGAGCAAGGGACATATTTGTCCTCTGAAGTCCTGGAAAGGAATCCACCTTGCTGATAACTCAGTTTTGGGATTCTGAACTGTGAAAGAATAAATTCCTATTGTCTTAAGTCACTCAGTTGTTGGTACTTTGTTACTTCAACCCTGGCAACTAAAATGAAGAAACAGGGTCAAGGGGTGGCGTGAACTGAAAGTTAGCAGTCTCTAGATAGTGGCTGAGAAAGGAAGAAACTAGGTTACAAATGTAGCTTACGTCGAATGCATTTTTTTAACTTCTCCTTATAAATGAATTAAATTAGTAGGGGGAAAAACTAACATGGGAACTAACTAGACCTAGGCCTCAACTGCATGACATAAAAATAAAATCATAATCAGCTGTATATAAATCACCATTAATAGGCTGGGTGCAGTGGCTAACTCATGTAATCCCAGCACTTTCAGAGGCCGTGGTGGGTGGATCACCTAAGGTCAGGAGTTTGAGATCAGCCTGGCCAACATGGTGAAACCCAGTCTCTACTAAAAATACAAAAATTAGCCAGGTGTGGTGGTGGACACCTGTAATCCGAGTAACTTGGGAGGCTAAGGCAGGAGAATTGCTTGAACCTGAGAGGCGGAGGTCACAGTGAGCCAAGATGCGCCACTGCACTCCAGCCTGGGCAACAGAACGAACCTCCATCTTAAAAACAAACAAACAAAAAAACCCAAAAAAAACCTCACCATTAATAGTGACGTACTAGATTACATATGTATATACATATCAACTACATCAAGAAGGAAAAAAGAGGTGGAGCCAACCTCTCTGACCTCAAAGCATGTAAATGTCATTCATGTTATATATTGCTCAAAAAGATGAAAAGTAGAGCTGATTCTACATTAAGCAGATGCTGCTTCATCCATGGGAACAATTAATAATAGGCATCTGTTGGATAACATTAAATGTCAACAAAATTCCAGAAAGATAAATTAGATAAACTTCATGATGTTACAATTTGGTAGGTCTGAGCTAACAGGAATCAGACTTGATACCAACGAGTAATATTCTTTTTTTTTTTTGATACGAAGTTTCGCTCTTGTTACCCAGGCTGGGGGGCAATGGTGCGATCTCGGCTCACTGCAACCTCCGCCTCCTGGGTTCAGGCAATTCTCCTGCCTCAGCCTCCTCAGTAGCTGGGATTACAGGCACGCGCCACCATGCCCAGCTAATTTTTTTTGTATTTTTAGTAGAGACGGGGTTTCATCATGTTGGTCAGGATGGACTTGATCTCTTGACCTAGTGATCCACCGGCCTAGGCCTCCCAAAGTGCTGGGATTACAGGCTTGAGCCACCGCGCTCGGCCCAACAAGTAATATTCTAATATATCTAAGAAGTTATTTTTCCCTATCAAAGAGAACTCTTTACATACTTGGTTAATAATAGGACCAGGGCTACCATAATCACCTTTAAATTGTGCTGTGCTCCTCACAGTAATTCTAAGCTTTTCACTTAAGTACCCGACATTCATTCTCCAAAAACTACTGAATTCAAATTAAAGTGCAAAAAATGGGCAGCAAAGGCTCAAATGAGAATGTTAAGTCCTGTTTTCTTTCTGTGAGAACACAGCTATAAAGATAACACATACAAGTGTTCACAATCCTGGCAACAAGGAACATCTTTGCTGTTTTGAACAGCATTGATGAGATGCTTTTTAATTTAAAAAAGTATCTCCAAATACTATTTTTCTGTTTCAGTTTGCAGTGGCCATACTTTGTAAAGGGATAAAATAAATAAAGTCAATCAAGAAAGCAATGCCTCCAAGTTACAAATCCACTGACAAAAATGTGCGGTTCTCAGAACCATGAGGGCAACACTCTGCCAGCCCTTCCCATCTCTCTGTTCAGGACATTTTCTTTGTGAAATTGATGGTCGTCCTGTCTGATTAGGGGACTAATGAGCTGTTGCGCTTGCCTTTTCTTCTTGGCAGTATTTTCTCAATGCCCTTCAGAGAAGAGTTGACACATTTCCAGCTCTTCCATCTGGGGCTCAGCTTTCTGGAGGGGTGGGGGAGAAGGAAAGGAAGGAACTGATGGTTGTCTCGCACTGTAATGTGTTGTGTACAGTGTGTAACAACCTGGAGGGAGCCTTTCCTCAGCCACCTGGCTCTATAGCAAGAGTGCCAAAGGCTTGAGGAGGTCTTAGCAGTGAGATGAGCTTTAACATTCAGCACTTGGGAGAATAAAAAAGTTAGAACAGCCCAACTGCAGAACACTGAATTCTGTGCTTTTACCAACCAAAAGCTTTGATAGTGGGCAAAATCCACCTGCTAGAGAACTGTTTACAAAGTGATACTTTTTGTTTCACCACCCAAAACCTACAAAGTAGTGTTTTCTTCGTGTTCCAAGCAAATAAAGCAGAAAAAGCACAGGTATGAAGACTGAGAGATTTGGTGTAAATTCTCGTTCTGTTACAACACACGTGAATTTTACCAATTCATTTCACCTTTCCAGGCCTCATTCTCAACTTATGTAAAATGACTGACAGTAAGATCTACCTGTCAGGAAACATGTAATGATTAAACATGATGCCTAAATCAGTGCAAGGCATAAAGAAGGTGCTTAATAAACAGGAATAATGATTAGAATACAAAATTCCTGGTGTCAAATTCTGGACATACTATTAACTAGGTATGTGACCATGACCAAGTTAATATTAACATCTGTTTCCTGTAGAAAATGGGTATACTATCAACAATGTATCCATGTAACCTCGGAGATATTATATGGAATGACCCAAGAATTAATTGCTGCAAAATCACCACGTACAATGTAAAGTCGTATTTTTGCTGGAGGCTAGGTGCCATGAATGCCCTTCATGGAGTAAGATCTATCCAAGTGGTCTATAAGATGATATATTCAGCAGCTGCTCAGATGATGGGAATAGGATATGTTCCAAAGTAGGCATTTTAACCCTCTGCTTGGGGTCACAAGTAGGATTATAGTAAGTCCCTGTAGGAAGAAAGCTATGACATGCCTTTATGTCATCCTAGTCACGGTGACTTCCTTTTTGAATTTTTATGAAACTGATAGTTATGTGTTATATTCTAGCTGGATCCCATGAAAGAACCAATCATATATTGAAGTCTTTTCAATCTCAGAGAAGAAGAAATTCCTTTCCTTCAATTGTGGCTTGAGTCCATAAACACTACTGCTTAGGATATCAAACAGCCATAAAGATTTTGTCCCTGCTTTGAAAGGGTTTCACACTGTAATGAAATAAATAAATAAATAAAAATAGAAAAAAAAAGGTTTAGTCCCAGGAAGCCAAAATAACCCTTAGTTTTGTCATAAGTGTCCAACTCAAATCTAAATTCCAAGTAACTGACAGTCACCCCATGATTTTGTTTTGATTATTCTGAATATATTTGTGTATGTGTGTGTATTACAAATACATGTGTGCATATATTAAAAAATAAAACACAGATATGACCACATGTATTACACCAAAATCACTGACAGTTCAACACCTAAACCATGGGAAGCCAAAGAACTTGAGTCAAAATGGAAAAGTATGTCTGAATCATTTCTTCATTGTGTGCAATTTGCTAAGGATGTCACGAAAAAGAAAACAGATGAAAGAATAAAGTAATAATCAGCTCTCTGTGTGACAGCAGTGATATTTTTTCCTACATAGGAATTTGAAGAATCAAAGATGAAACTAAAGGGAACGATTCTGTAGCTCCACAGGAAAGTTACATTGAACAACCAGCAGTCTCCCTCTCATCTGCAGTTTCAGTTACCTACAGTCACCCAAGGTCCAAAAATATTACAATTCATAAGTTCTATATTGAGCACCATACTGAATAGTGTGATGAAATCTCATGCCATCCCAGCCAGGATGCGAATCATCCCTTTGTCTGGAGTAGAGACCATCCGCCCATAAGTCACTTAGTAGCTGTCTTGGTTACCATCAGAAGAACTGTCATGGTGGTGCAGTGCTTGTGGTCAAGTGACCCTGATATTACTTAGTAATGGCCCCAAAGTAAAACAGCAGTGATGCTGGCAATATGGATTCACCAAAGTGAAGCTGTAAAGTACTAAGTAAAAACGTGGAAGTTCTGGACTTCATAAGGAAAGAGGAAAAAAAATCATATGCTGCAGTTGCTGACATCTACTGTAAGGAGGAGGAAAAAAATTTGTGCTTGTTTGCTGTTACATCTCAAACAGCAGACGTTACAGCCACAGTGCATGATATAGGCTCAGTTACGGTGCAAAAGCAATGTATGTAGGGTTCAATACTTCCCATGGTTTCAGGAATCCACTAGGGGTCTTGAAACATATTACTTGGGGCTAAGGGGGAACCACTGTATTACAGACAGACATCCCAGAAACATGCTACTTGAGAAGAATCATCTATGATAAACTGCCCACAAACAAGGGCCTTTACAAATCATTACAAATTGCTTTTGAGGGTTTTTTGAAGGTTAAAGACTGGCAAACAGCAGAGATGTAGATAAAGATAAAAAATAATGCCATTATCTGAAGGGAAAGGCTACTCCCAAGCAACTGGAAAGAAGAAAAACTTCTAGGTCTCAAGGAGAAAGCATGTTAAGGCAAAAGGTGAGCCTGATGTGAAGAATGCTCCATCACTCACTAGTTGTGTGACAGTGGTTTGCTTTATCTGTCCCTGGGATAATTCAACACAGGGTTATATGAAGGGTACCATAATGGATATAACAATGGCGTGTATTCTCCCATGTTTTACTTGAATCAGATTTTAAAATATATTAGAACTATGGGCCGGGCGTGGTGGCTCAAGCCTGTAATCCCAGCACTTTGGGAGGCCGAGGCGGGTGGATCACGAGGTCAAGAGATCGAGACCATCCTGGTCAACATGGTGAAACCCCGTCTCTACTAAAAATACAAAAAATTAACTGGGCATGGTGGCGCGTGCCTGTAATCCCAGCTACTCAGGAGGCTGAGGCAGGAGAATTGCCTGAACCCAGGAGGCGGAGGTTGCGGTGAGCCGAGATCGCGCCATTGCCCTCCAGCCTGGGTAACAAGAGCGAAACTCTGTCTCAAAAAAAAAAAAAAAAAAAAAAAAGAACTATGGCTGGGCACGATGGCTCATGCCTGTAATCCCAAGCACCTTGAGACAGGAGGACTACTAGACATAAGAATTGCTTAAGCTCAGGAGTTTGAACAGGCTGGGCAACACAGGGAAACTCCATCTCTACAAAAAAGAAAACTACCTGGATGTGGTATCGCATGCCTATGGTCCCAGCTACTCATGAGGCTGTAGTGGTAGGATCACCTGAGTCCAGGAGGTTGAGGGTGCAGTGAGCTGTGATCATACCACTGCACTCCAGCCTGGGTGACAGGGTGAGACCCCACTGCCAAAAAAAAAAAAAAGCAAACTGTTATATATATAAGAATAACAGTTTACCCCACTTTTGAGATGTTTATACAGTGTGGGGTAGGAGGAGATTTGGCCAAGTGTTCCTGTTTATCATCACTGAGAAAACGTGCAGAATATAGATCTTTCTATAGAGCTATCTATAAAGATCCATATAGAGATCTTTCCTGTAACGACAGGAACACTGGTCATTCCAAAAAGGCTGGCCAAGGAAGCCATTAAATCCATTTCTTTATAAAAACTCAGACTTCCAGGCCAGGTGTGGTAGCTCACACCTGTAATCCCAATGCTTTGGGATGCTGAGGTGGGCTGATGAGACTAATAGAAGGTAAGGGGAGGCTTATCATTTTAGGTCATGAAGTTTTGACATGGTTTGTTATGCAGGAATAGTTAACTGATCTATACCACATACAAATTATCATGTTCCTTATTTTTTTGATTCTTTATTTGTGTTTTCTAATATCACAGTATGTCCTGGAATTCTTAATTCCACAATTTTAAAAAACAAAGTATGATATTACATTTTGAAGCAGTACCACAGTTTATTTAAACAATCCCTTATCAATGAACAACTGGATTATTTCCAATAATTTTGTCTTGAATTTTGAGGTTCTCCAGATTCCAATCTACTTGAGCATCCTGGATTTGCCATGCCTTAGAGAAGAAGTTCAGAGATAAAGGTAGGGAGAAACATATAGTATTAGAAAAATAAAGAAACAAAAACATTAACATGTATGACAGCCAGCAAGCCACACTGTTAAGGTGTTAGCTGGAAAGGCTACATGGGCTTTCCAGGTCGCACATGGGATATAGTTTGAATAGTGCCCCCAAAGGTGGTATCACAGCTGGACCACAGGCTCTCTTCAACCACTGCCAAGGATAGATAAATGCTTTGAATATGTAATTGTCATATGATAAGAATTTCCAGGCTTGGCTCGGTGGCTCACACCCGTAATCCCAGCATACTGGGAGGCCAAGGCAGGCAGATGACCTGAGGTGAGGAGTTTGAGACCAACATGGCCAACGCAGTGAAACCCCATCTCTACTAAACAAAAATTAGGCTGGGCACAGTGGTTCATGCCTGTAATCCCAGTACTTTGGGAGGCCAAGGTGGACAGATCATGAGGTCAGGAGATCAAGACCATCCTGGCCAACATGGTGAAATCCCGTCTCTACTAAAAATACAAAAATTAGCTGGGCGTGGTGGCACACGCCTGTAGTCCCAGCTACTTGGGAGGCTGAGGCAGGAGAGTCTCTTGAACTCAGGAGGTAGAGGCTGCAGTGAGCTGAGATTGTGCCATTGTACTCCAGCCTGGGTGATAAAGACTCCATCTCCCCCACCAAAAAAAAAAAAGAAATTACCAGAGGCCAGGTGTGGTGGCTTATGTCTGGAATCCCAGCACTTTGGGAAGCTGAGGTGGGTGAATCACCTGACATCAGGAGTTGGAGACCAGTTTGGCCAAGATGGTGAAACCCTGTCTCTACTTAAAAAAAAAAAAAAAAAAAAAAAATTTAGCCAGGCATGGTGGTGGGCACCTGTAATCTCAGCCACTCAGGAGGCTGTGGCAGGAGAATCAATTGAACCTGGGAGGCGGAGGTTGCAGTGAGCCAAGACTGCACCATTCCACTCCAGCCTGGGCAGCAAAGCGAAACTCCATCTCAAAAAAGAACAAAACAAAAGAAAACAAAGGCCGGGCGCGGTGGCTCATGCCTGTAATCCCAACATTTGGGAGGCCGAGGCGGGTGGATCACGAGGTCAAGAGATCGAGACCATCCTGGTCAACAAGGTAAAACCCCATCTCTACTAAAAATACAAAAATGAGCTGGGCATGGTGGTGCGTGCCTGTAATCCCAGCTACTCGGGAGGCTGAGGCAGGAGAATTGCCTGAACCCAGGAGGCGGAGGCTGCAGTGAGCCAAGATCGTGCCATTGCACTCCAGTCTGGGTAAAAACAGCGAAACTCCGTCTCAAAAAGAAAAAAGAAAACAAAAGCAAAGCAAAGCCAAACTAGAAAGTATAAGGGCCTTTGAAGATAGCACACAATTAAAATAAAATTAATACTGTAACACGTACTAACAGTAATGATAGCAAAAATTAATTTTTTACATTCCATGTTTATACATATACTGGAAAAACAATTTATAATTCTTATAGCTCAGGAATCAGCAAACTTTTTCCGCCAAGGGCAAGACAGTAAGAATGTTTTTGCTCTGTTTTAGCAAATACACAAATAAATGGGCTTGCCTGTGTTCTGATCAGTCTTTATTTACAAAAAAATGGACAGTGGGCCACAGTTTACTGACTTCTGCTATAACCGATTTCAAAAGCTAGGAAACCAGCCTGGGCAATGGAGCGAGACCATGTCGTTACAAAAAAATTAATTAGCTGGGTATAGTGGCATGCTCCTGTGGTCTCAGCTACTTGGGAGTCTAAGTACCTACTGAAGAACTAGAAAAAGAGGTTGCAGTAAGCCAAGATCATGCCATTGTACTCCAGCCTGGGAAACAAAAGTGAAACTCCATCTCAAAACAAACAAAACGAAACAAAAAACTGACATCTATGACTTTCACTATGTCCTTTGCTTTTCCAACAGAGTCTCAACTTTTAGTTAGTCTTATTTTCATCCAATCCAGTTCAGTAAATTACAGTAGGGTCCCAATTACATAAAGAAATTATAGAACAACAACACAAACACACATGCGCACACACACACGTAGAAGCTAGAAAGGATATACAACAAATTGGCAGAAGTACTTGTCTTGGGAGGCAGGACTAAAAGTTGCAGCCTTCTTTAGTTTCTAATTAAAATTACTTCTATGTTGATCAGGGTGCTTTTTTTCCCTTCCTTTTACAACAACAACAAAAAAGCTATCTTCATATTTTTTGGGGGGAAGCATATAACACTTGTAAAAGTCAGGAAGAGTACCTAAACCAAATCAGGGACATGTTGATTACAGAAACAAAATAAATATCAGAACAAAAGGAAGAATACAGAGAGAATATTGTAATTCTACCTTCATTTAAAAAGGGGCAGATAATTAAGTGTCTGGAGAAGAAAGGATTCTTTTACTCAGCTTTCTAAACGTAAAATCAATCTCTCTCTATCTCAATGTCATAACTAGTGATCTCATCTATACAAGCATAAAACTCTGGGAAACCTACAGAGCTTGTGGCACATCTCTTAGGTCTACCTGGTTTTTGGAAGAACTTCAAAGATGACTAACATATCTACGAAGGATCACTTGGTTTATGAATATATTAACTTCCTCCCTATGACCTCTCTCTCTGTCTTCTATCACTGCCATGAGACTTCAGACACAGAAAATACACAGTATAAACGTCTCTTACATACATCTCAAACATCTCTTGATAATAACAAACAACCGAATTTTAAGAATGAGCAAAAAAAAAAAAAGACTTGAAGAGATAATTCCCAAAAGAATTATTTACAAATGGCTAATAGCACATAAGATGATCAATGTACTAGTCATCAACAAACCACAAACTGTAACACATCAACAAATGAACAGACTACTAATAGATAAACCAGACAACACAGATAAATGACAAAAGCATTAGGGTAAATAAAAGATGTTAGATTTAAAAAAACAAAACTATATACTGTATTATTCCATGCATGTGAAACTGTAGACACGAAAAACTAGTTACAGAAAGCCGTTCAGTGGTTACCTCGAACTGATGGGAAAAAACTGAATGTAAAAAGGCAGGCATGTTAGACCGCACCGGTTACCTTCCTTTTTTTCCCTTGGGACCAGGTCTCATTCTGTTG
Organism: Callithrix jacchus; assembly: GCF_049354715.1. NCBI lineage: Eukaryota > Metazoa > Chordata > Mammalia > Primates > Cebidae > Callithrix > Callithrix jacchus. The sequence continues at coordinate 5,699,622 of NC_133506.1, forward strand.
CCCAGGATGGAGTGCAGTGATGCAATCATGGCTCACTATAACCTTGAGTTCCTGGGCTCAAATGATCCTCCATTTTAGCCTCTCAAGTAGCTGGGACTACAGGCATGTACCATCACACCCAGCAAATTTTCTTTTAAATTTTTTTTTTTTTTTGGTAGAGACAGGTCTTACCATGTTGCCCAAATTACATTTTTTATATGACAGAAATGTTCTATATATAATGATTCTAATGCTGTTGAAATACAACAGTGAAAACACAAACTATATACACCAAAATGTGTAGATTTTATTGTTCATAAATTATACCACAATGAAGCTGAGAATAAGGAAATCAAATCGAGCTATGTATTCCTTAGAAAATCACTATCAGTCAAGTTTATCAAAAAAAAATAAAGGATAATTTAATATCAGAAAATCTCATATAGGCTGGGCACACTGGCTCATACTTGTAACCCCAGCATTCTCCGAAGCCAAGGTGGGAGGTGGGAGGATTTCTTGAGCTTGGCATTTTTTTTTCCCAGATGGTCTCTTTGTCAACCAGGTTGAAGCGCAGTGGTGCAATCTTGGCTCACTGCAACCTCTGCCTCCCACGTTCAAGTGATTCTCCTGCCTCCCAAGTAGCTGAGATTACAGGCATGTGCCACCACACCTGGCTAATTTGTGTATTCTTAGTAGACACCCTTAGTGAAACCCTTAGTAGGGTTTCCCCATGTTGGCCAGGCTGCTCTCGAAGCCCTAACCTCAGGTGATCAGCTCACCTCAGCCTCTCAAAGTGCTACCATACAGGCGTGAGCCACTTCGCCCGGCCCCCCAAATTTTTTTTAATTAGCTGGGCATTATTTCAGAATTACCTTTGAAATGACCAGTAGATGGTCTAATAGAAATGCTGGATAAGTAGCTGGATATAAAAGTGTGGCGCTGAGGCCTGGGTGTGAAACTCTTGAGTTTGTGATTAAATGTGTTCAAATAATGGCATATAGATTCTATATGAAGCCTGAGAACAGGTATCTTAGAGGAAGTGGGTACAGCTCTCCAGGTATTCCAATTCTTAGAAATCATGAAAGACAAGACACTAAACAAGTAGACAGAAAAAGAAAAGCCAAGGAAATAAGGAGAAAAACCAGAAGCCAAGTAAAGAGTATAACCTGCTGGGCTGTAAGCACTGTGAATTTCATTTTTTTTTTTTTAATTTATTTTATAAGCCCATACTGGCTAAAGCATCGTGAATTTCAAGACTAAATATACAAATAATATAGGAATACAAGCTAGCTACTTAGGTTATTATGATGATTAGATTCATGATTAATAAAATGCCATTTTAAACCTACTTATTTGAAAACTTGTTTTTATGGAATTATCAGAAAGAATGCAGGAACAAAGAAGGTAAGAACAAGTATATTATTTGTAACAAAGGATATATTAACACTTAAGCGACTGCACACAGACCTTGCAGCAGAACTTAATTGGGACAAATACAATGGCTGTAAGTACCTTAAGCTAGGAAAGAGTTAATATAGAATTTTCCTTACTCCCTAGATTTAAGACCATCTCTTGGCTGAAACAGAATATACAGTAAATATAAAAAGCTTGTATGCAGCACAAGATGAGATGAAAAGGTTAGTTTGGCAAAAGAGCTAAATTTCAGACCAGCCAGAGATTTATATTCTTGAATACTCAAAGGTAGGCTATTGTGGAAGAAAGAAGACTGGGCATGAATAACTGTGAATCCTGATGTTTCTGCCAATTTATCAGCTACGGTGGAACCCTAGACAAGTCACGCCAGAGCCTTGATTTCTTCTGTAAAATGGAGGAAAGGAGGTGTTAAAAAGCAAATAAAGTAACAGATTAAAAAGTGCTGTAGGCCAGGAACGGTTGCTCACGCCTGTAATCCCAGCACTTTGGTAGGCTGAAGTGGGTGGATCAAGTGAGCTCAGGAGTACGAGATCAGCCTGGGCAACATGGTGAAAGCTGGTCTCTACAAAAAAAATACAAAAATTTAGCTGGGTGTGGTGGTGTATGCCTATAGTTCCAGCTCCTTGGGAAGACTGCCTGAGTCTGAGAGGCAGAGGCTGTCCTGAGTCGAGATTGTGCCACTGCATTCCAGCCTGAGCAATAGAGCAAGACCCCCCTCCTCAAAAAAAAAAAAAAAAAGTTCTGTATAAGATTTTTCAAGTAAAAGATATTATTAGACAACTATCTACCAGGAATGCATTAAGAATCATTACACCACTACATGCTGAGGGTCTCTTCCAATGCTAATGATTTTAACATTTAAAGATATATCGCAATTGCCTGCCAACATCAAAACTCTGTTGATAACCTAAATGCAAGTTAAAAGCAGTAGCAACACAGCTGACCTGATACTGTAAATAGGGAAAAGTAAAATATGGATTGTTGCTTCCCAGCTCCAGCAAATGTTTACTTAGAAAAATATACCTACTCCAACTGCACACCATCTGTTTCAGGTCTCCACCAACTTATTATTTCTCACACAAACAGTAAAGACTTAAATTAAATTTGATTAGCATCTTGCCTTTGTATGGAAGCTACCCCTATCACAATAGAAATCAACTGAATCCCAATCTCTTGACACTGTGTCACATTACTGCCCTGGCCACACATAAGCAGCCCAAGTCAGAGAACTTAAGAATCAGCTAACTTTAGTCTTCTTGGCCACATATAACCCTCACATGTTTTTCTGGAGTCAGGGAAAAACACTATCAATTTCTCACACAGCTAGTTAATGGCTTTCCTAGGATTCAAAAAGCCAGGTCTCTCGGGTTCCAACATTTGATACCTCTTGTGATAAATGTCTCTGGAACATAGAACCTTCTAGAATAAATATAGCAGTAAATCCTGACAGTCCAGCTCTTAAATATATCACAATATTTCATGTCTCCCATCTCTACTGCTAAACTTTTGCCACTGTCATCTCTCACCTTGACTGCTACATCTGCCTCCTATTCTTTCTGCTTCTGCCTTTTAACTCCTTCAGTCCATTCTTCATTTATTATCCAAAATGCTGATTTAAAAGCCTAAAACAGATCACGCCGCAGACCTATTTAAACTCTTCTAATGGCTTCCTATTGCTCTTACAATAAAACATAAACTCTTTACCTTGGCTTGAATGCCATGACCTACTCAGCAGTTCTTAAAATATGGTCTTGAGACCGTTGGGGATCCTGGAGACTCTTTGGGATATGTGTGGGAAGAAGAGGAAAGGTCAAAACAATTTTCATAATTGTGGTAACATGAGGTCATGTATACTTTTTACTCGCACTCTTTCATGAGTGAATAGTAGCTCTTTACAGAGATTACATGATCAATGAAGAAGCAGATATAAGAATCCAGCTATCTTGTATTAAAAACCAGTCAGAAGGCTAGGCGCAGTGGCTCACACCTGTAATTCAAGTACTATGGGAGGCCAAGGCAGGTGGATCAGGAGTTTGAGGTCAGGAGTTTGAGACCAGTATGGCCAACATGGTGAAACCCCATCTCTACCAAAAATTAAAAAATCAGCTGGACATCGTGGTGGATGCCTATAATCCCAGCTACTTAATAGGCTGAGTCTAGAGAATCACTTGAATCTGGGAGGCGAAGGTTATAGTGAGGTTGAGATTGTGCCACTGTACTCCAGCCTCGAAAACACAGTGAGACTCCACCTCCAAGGGGAAAAAAGAAAAACACACAAAAAACAACTAGTCAGAAATTTAGAAAACTGAAAAACAGTGTCACTCCTATTAAATGTTTGCTGTGGAAAATATTTATCATAAAAGTGTTATTTATATTTATCAGTTTATTATGTAATAGGTTTGTTTTTTAAGACAGATTCCTGCTCTATGACCCAGGCTGGATGATAGTGGCATGATCTCAGCTTACTACAACCTTCGCCTCCTGGGTTCAAGAGAGTCTCCTGCCTTAGCCTCCTGAGTAGCTGAACTACAGCCGTGCACCACCAAGCTTGGCTACTTTTTTGTATTTTTAGTAGAGATGGGGTTTCACCTGGTTGGCCAGGCTGGTCTCAAATTCCTGGCCTCAAGTAATCTGCCTGCCTGGCCTCCCAAAGTGTTGGGATTACAGGCATGAGCCAGTGTGCCTGGCCGTATTTTTCAATTTGAAAGATTAACACCTCTGTTTGTATGTGGGGGGTGGGTGGATCTGGATAAATATAGCATCTTTACAATGGAAAAGCCTACGTAGAGAGTTACTATGAACAAATGATATGTCTACATTAGCATACAATTAAAAATGTAGATACTCAGCTTCTGCAGTTAGCAGTTAACGGAGTCATTATGCAGATGACATTATTCTGTCTTCCTTATACGCATAACAATGCATTAATAGTACATGGATTTTTGAGGGTTGTAAGTGGCAGTGACCTATTCATATAACTCCATCTTCACACTTGTTTTGTCTCCCTAGTGTCAAGTAATGTTCCATAATTTTTTTTTTCCCCACCAAAGATACAAGGTCCGGCTTTCTTACCCAGGCTGACAAACACCTGGGCTCAAGTGATCCTCAGCCTCCCAAGTAACTAGGACTAAAAGCATGTGTTATAGTGCCTGGCTATGTTGCATGAATTAATTGAATAATCTGTGGCCTAGAATTAGAGTAAATACAACCTTTTTACAACTGTGCTTTTTTAACATCATGCATTAACAGAACTACACAGCATAATTCTACATATATGTATATATATGTAACGTATTTTTTTTTCTGAGATGGAGTTTCACTTGTCGCCCAGGCTTGGAATGTAGTGGCGTGATCCTGGTTCACTGCAACCTTGACCTCCCGGGTTCATGCAATTCTCCTGCCTCCGTCTCCAGAGTAGCTGGGATTACAGGCATGCACCACCACACCCAGCTAATTTTGTATTTTTAATACAGTCGGAGTTTCATCATGTTGGTCAGGCTGGTCTCAAACTCCTGCTGTCAGGTGATCTGCCTGCTGCCTGCCTTGGCTCCCAAAGTGCTGGGGCTGCAGGTGTGAGCCACTGTGTCTGGCCTAGGTCACTTTTTTTCATGTTCATCAACCAACACTTGTTATCAATCCACTACTTGCTGTATCCTAGGCATGGTGACAATGAAAACAGAAGCAACTTGTTGGACCAAGTGTGTTGGGGAAGATTTAAATGTATCTAGAGATTTTGGGGAGTTTTTGGAAATGGAGATAGTATGAGCACAGAATTAACATGACTTACAAGAAGACTCCCCCCAATTGAAATGTAGAAATGTTTGTGGGAATGGATGTGGAAGAGTATCAGATCGTAGCAGCCTGAAGATCATGAAGACCAGTTTGAGACGCAAAAGAGAGCAGAGAGTGTCTCTGTCTCAAAGAAAACTATTACATTTTAAAATACTGTTAACGTTTGCATTTTAATTATATTCTATTAAGTAAAAATAAGTTTGTCCAATGCAAAGGTATACGTGCCCAGTCCCGTAAGGTAACCACAACGCTAATTGTGACTTCAAAAAATTGTTTTTAATCATATTAGCATCCTCAGTTAACTTGGATGTGATAAATATTTTTCTTTTCTGTGTGTACATATTTATTCACCAATTTTTGTGTGTGTTAGACTTATGTGTCACCCAGGCTGGAGTGCAGTGGTGGAATCTCAGCTCACTTCAACCTCCACCTCCCCGGTTCAAGCAATTCAGCCTCCCCAGCAGCTGGGACTACAGGTATGCGTCAAAACACCCGGCTAACTTTTTTGTATTTTTAGTAGAGATGGGTTTTCACCATGTTGAACTGGTCTTAAACTCCTGGCCTCAAGTGATCCACCTGTCTAGGCCTCCCAAAGCGCTGGGATTATAGGTGTGAGCCACTGTGCCCAACTATTCATCAATCTTTTTTTTTTTAAAGAAAGTTTTACTCGTTTCCCAGGCTGGAGTGCAATGGTGTGATCTCGGCTCACTGCAACCTCTACCTTCCGGGTTCAAGCGATTCTCCTGCCTCAGCCTCCCAAGTAGCTGGGATTAACAGGTGCCTGCCACCATTCCTGGCTAATTTTTCAGTATTATTTAGTTTTAGTAGAGACGGGGTTTCACCATGTTGGCCAGGCTGGTCTCGAACTCATGGCCTCAAGTGATCCACCTGCCTTGGCCTCCCAAAGTGCTGGGATTACAAGCATGAGCCGCTACACCCAGCCTCATCAATCTTTAAAAGAGCCTGGGTTCCAGTTGGCTCCAAGTACCCTAATATTTGAAAAACTGAGTTCTTATGTTCCCCTAGCCTAAAGGACAGCCCACTCAGCCCATCAGCTTCTGCTTTGAGATGGAGAACCACAAAAACCAAAACTTGATGCTCAGAAGTAGTAGGAACCAAAGATCTAGCTTTCTTCCATTATGAGAAGCCACAGGACAAGGGCTCTGCCTTGTTGCAGAGATGCAGCATGCCACTGCCAGGTAAACTAAGATCTGGGCAATGGCCATCAACTGTAAAGAGTTCTTCTAGGGTCCTACCACTGTCAAATATTTAAAGAAAATCACTGTGCCTAATTAAAGGACAAGTATATTCCTGGGACATGCACATATCCCCCTTTGGGGGGCCAAGTAAAAAATAAAGCTAGATATGTTTAACTCAATCTGGTTTCTAAGAGTTTTCACTAATTAAGCCCTCTGCTTGGGCCAAACGGTACTTAAAACAAATTAGCTTAGGGTTTGATGGTTTTTTTGTTTTTTTTTTTTAAACTACTTTCTGGAAGCTTTTTGTGTACAGGAAAAAAGGATTACAGACTTTTTTTTTTTAAACCTCCTGGGTTCAAGCAATCCTCCCACCTAAGCCTACCAAGTAGTTGGAACTACAGGTGCACGCCACTATGTCCGGCTAATTTTTCTTTTTTTTTTTTCTCTATCTTGCTCTGTCACCCAGGTTGGAGTAGCGCAATCCCAGCTCACTGCAACCTTGGCCTCCCAGGTTAAAGCAATTCTCCTGCCTGAGCCTCCCGAGTAGCTGGGATTACAGGTGCCCACCACCAAGCCTGGCTAATTTTGTATTTTTAGTAGAGATGGATAGGGTTTTTCCATGTTGGTCAGGATGGTCTCAAACTCTTGACCTCAGGTGATCTGCCCACCTCGGCTTCCCAACGTGCTGGGACTATAGGCGTAAGCCACCATGCTGGGCCAATTTTTCTAATTTTTGATAGAGATAGGGTCACACTATGTTGCCCAGGCTGGTCTTGAACTCCTGGACTTAAGTGATCCTCCCACCTCGGCCTTCCAAAGCACTGGGATTACAGGCATGAGCCACCATGCCAGAGGCCAAGTATCGACAACTTAATACTTTAAAAAAAAAGTAAACTCTCACGCCTATAATCCCAGCACTTTGGGAGGCCGAGGCGGGTGGATCACGAGGTCAAGAGATCGAGACCATCCTGGTCAACATGGTGAAACCCTGTCTCTACTAAAAATACAAAAATTAGCTGGGCATGGTGGCGCGCGCCTGTAGTCCCAGCTACTCGGGAGACTGAGGCAGAAGAATTGCTTGAACCCAGAAGGCGGAGGTTGCGGTGAGCCGAGATTGTGCCATTGCACTCCAGTCTGGGTAACAAGAGCGAAACTCCATCTCAAAAAAAAGGTAAACTATCTCATTAATAATTTTATGATGATTATATATTGAAATTTCTTAGATATATTAAACATATCATCAAGGAAATTTCACCTGTTTCTTTTTTTAAAAAAAATTAAGGTTACAAGAATATTTAAAACTACATATGTGGGCTCTATTTGTTGCTTACAATACATTTCAGTTTAACAGCTCTGATGTGGGTATGATACAGTAGTAGAAAAAACATGGGCTCTGGATTCACACAGATCAGGATTCAAATCAAGGCTCTGTTAGCTCTTTGATAGTGGGGATACTTCCTCCTCAAAGTCTGCTTCCTTGTTTCCAACAATCATTCAATATTGTCCAGCTGCCAGGGTTGTTATTTACAATCACAAGGGAAATAAAAACAGAACAACCTATAGTACAGACCCATGATAAAGAAACGAATTGATCTTTATTGTTTCCATAGAAATTGGGACAACTATGACCTTACACTGTTCAGGCTGAAAAAATCAAGAATCAAGTTTGGGATTATTCTTCCTTTCTTGAAAGTAAACAAAATAAAGGTAATTCTCTTAACTGATCATTTTTTGGGGCCTAAATCATTGAGGACTATAAGATGCATATACAGTGTTTTATTACAATGCACTGGAGGTGTGGGACTGTCAAACATCTCCACCAAGAGAGATGTTCCCTCAGCAACTGGCTGCTCTTTGTGCCTGGCCAGGCTTCTAGTGTTTTATTTCCAACAGTGAAGCTCCCTGCCAGAGGCACTCATCTGTGCACTGCCCACAACTCCAACTGTCCTCTGCTGTTCTTCACTACCTTTATGCTGCAGCTCTAGTTTAAGCCACGTTTTGCATGTATAATCCTCAAGTTTCTACTTACCACAAACTTGTTTTTATTAGAAATAGGTCTTCAGCTTAATCAAATGCTTTTTTTTTCTTTGAGGGGAAGGGATGTATTAATGTAAATGTGGTGGTATTTTTTTTTTTCTTCCTTTCAGCTTCTTGGTTTTTTTAATTTTTTTGAGATGGAGTCTCACTCTGTCCTCCAGGCTGGAGAGCAATGGTACAATCTTGGCTAACTGCAACGTCTGCCTCCTGGGTTCAAGTGATTCTCCTGCCTCAGCCTCCTGAGTAGCTGGGATTTCAGGTGTGCGCCACCATGCCTGCCTAATTTTCATACTTTTAGTAGAGATGGGGTTTCATCACGTTAGCCAGGCTGGTCTCAAACTCCTGACCTCAAGTGATCCACTCGGCTCAGCCTCCCAAAGTGCTGGGATTACAGGCATGAACCACCACACCAGCCCTTTTCAGCTTCTTAATTTTGAACTATCCTTGCATTGTATGATCAACCTTACTTGGTTAGCCTGTACTAATCTTAAGTATAGTTGTGGTGTTCTTTACAGTAATTTAAGGAATAAAGGAAAATACAATGTAGCATACATCTTTCAAAAAAGCCAAAAATGAATGTAAAAGAAAGAAATATTACGAACTGAATGGTCATGTTACTTTTTTGGTTAACATATATATGATATTAATATATGTTACATTAACATATGTATTTGCTCATTATTCATTTGCTTATATATTATATTTATATATATTTGTTCATCTGCACCTAAGTTTCTACTCTATTTATAAAAAATACTTTAAGATGTTCACTTTTTCTTCGGCAAGTTTATCACTTTAATGAACACTTGAGCAAACTTAAAACAACAACTAACAATGCATACTTTAAGACAGCAACATACCATACACAAAAAATAATGACAATAATAATAAAGGGGTCAAGAGCAAACTTCGGTGGTGATGGTTTCACAGGGTGTACTTACTCCTGTGCATGGAGTTGTGTATGTTACATATGTAAACTTTTCAACATGTCAATCATACCTTGGTAATGTTGTTCAAGAAAGATCAACAAAAAATAATAGTTCTCTCAGTCTATAGTTCTACATTAAGTTGGAGGTTTTGATCTTCCCTTTCGATGAGAGGATTCAATGATTCACTCTAAATTCCTGACTTCAGAAATATCAAAATTTTCTAATGCAATTTCAACTATTTGAATGAAACAATGTTTGGAACAAATGGTCCAGATGTGAACATCTGACTCTCATTTTCCTTGGGACAGAAATCATGAGTTGAGATTAATGGCTTTAAATGCCAAAACAGCCCAGACATAACATTAAAATGAAATGCATGTAAAATAATTCAATTTTTGTCTTGGACACATACAACCTATTTTCCACCCAGGTCCAGTTAAGAAAATGTAATTAAAGCTGGGTGCGGGGCCATGTATGGTGGCTCATGCGTATAATCCCAGCACTTTGGGAGGCCAAAGCAGGTGGATCAGGAGGTCAGGAGGCTAAGACCATCCTGGCCAACATGGTGAAATCCCACGTCTACTAAAAGTACAAAAATTGGCAGGGCATGGTAGTGCGTGCCTGTAGTCCCAGCTACTTGGGAAGCTGAGGCAAGAGAATCGCTCGAACCAGAGAGGCACGGGTTGTGGTGAGTCGAGGTTGCTCCACTGCACTCAAGCCTGGCAACAGAGCAAGACTCAGAAAAAAAACAACAAAAAACAAAAACAACTTGGTTGCAGTGGCTCATGCCTGTAATCTCAGCACTTTCAGAGGACAAGGCAGGAGGATCGCTTGAGCTCAGAAGTTTGAGACCAGCCTGGACAACATGGGGAGACCCCATCTCTATAAAAGATACCAACAAATAAGCCAGGCCTGGTGGTGCGTACCTGTAGTCCCAGCTACTCGGGAGGCTGAGGTGGCAGAATCAGAGGAGCCTGGGTGGTTGAGGCTGCAGTGAACTGTGACTGCACCACTGCACTCCAGCCTAGGAGACAAAGTAAGATCCTGTCTCAAAAATAAAATAAAATAAATAGTGAGCTTCAGAATTAGGTAGAGACAATTCTATAAAACTCTCCAATATACTTTGAGAAAGCTATCATTCTAGTTCATAGCTTCCAAACTGATGATTCTGAATTTCTGTGGCCTAATTATGAACTTTCGAGGAAAAGAGAAATTATGGAATTACAGGAATTTTTCCTAATTCAGAGCCTTCTATATACTTTCCCAACACGTCACCTTGGCCCTTTATGCTTTAATCAAAAAGCATTTTTGATTATTTAGAATCTCTTGACTTTGAAGAGATCTTAAAATTTTTATTTATTTTGAACTCATAGCCAATGCAAAAATCTGCTATAGAATATAAATGCTTCACATATATCCAGGTTCTGCTTAAAACCTCAGAGAAATATAGAATCAGATCAAGAGCAGGTTCCACTGTTTTGGCAGAATAATATTAATGGAAACCTCAGTTTTCCTATGCCTCTAATAATTGTAATAATTATTAGAGATAATTATAATAATCACAGTGTTGATCAGATCACATGAACATATACTGGCAGTCCTTTCACATACTGTAAATTACTATAACTCATTAATTAGCTACCTTTTTAGAGAGAGATATGCAAAAAGGACAAAAGAATAAACCTGTAATTCAGCAACAACCATAAGAAATAATCATATTTTTCTTCTACAGTTAAGCTTTGTTTCAAAAGTTAACTTTCAATCTACCACGGCTAAGGTTTTAATATCAATTTCCCCACATTTCCTCAACCATCACTCTGCCACAGTTCTAGATTGCTCTGCCAAAGCATAACAAAATGGGACGGTGACTTTTGAGAGAAAATAATAATGTATTTCTAGTTAAGACTGTAAGGCTTTCTAGATTATCTATATGCTTGTTCACTTCCATTAGTTCCAGTATCCAATTACTAATGTACTAGGGACAAAAAAGCACAGAAATAAATGTATTTCAAAGTACCAACATTCAATTAGTGAGGTTAAAAAATCATTTCTCTGCTAGAAAAATGTTCATAATGTTTGACTGTGTGACCTCACTCCAAGAAATTTGTTCTTTAGAAAATAACTCAAGGGGAAAACAATTTATACCACAGGGGAATGGTTAATTAAATGGTGGAACAGCATGTCAATGTGAACTGTGAAGGCATTAAAAATTATAATTATGAAGGATCAGTCAACACTTGCAGAAATGCATATAATACAACCCTACATGGGGGAACTTCCTATATATATGCAGTATGATTATAATTATTTATAAAAAATAGACATATGCTCACAGTATTCAAAGAACATGAAAATGGAATTGATGACACGGTGGGGAATAAGAGGTAAATACCGATTTCCTTGAATCATTTTGAAACACTGCTTACAAAATATTTTCATTTGCTTTTTGACTAAATTTGCTTTTCTCCAGAATTATTAGACACCTACTGGACTGCCAAGCATTCCTAACATGTTAGTCTTTCTTCATACATAGGCAATATGATCTAGCTATAGTGACCTCATTTTCAAAACCAAAATTTTGACAGGTAGTTTGGGTTGAGGGAACAATGGGACCAGGTATTTAAAGTACCCTGCAAGTGTGACAGAAAGAAAACAAGGTTTGAGGTCAGAAGCCCTAGACCCTAGTCCTCCATCTGAGCAGCACAAACGAAAACATGCTCTCAAATTAGAACAAATGCCCTGGGCTATAATCCCAGCAACTTGATAGTATGATAAAAGGCATCTCAGTTACCCTGTCAAAATCCCACTGGAAGTTTAAAGGGTATCATGTTTTGGTATATAGTAAACACTTAAACAAACACACCAAAACAGTGGCTCAATTTCTACAAAATAAGCAATTAAGTCTGCCTCTCTCTCCCACCTGTTCTGTCATCATGAAATGATGCTAGTAATCCTGTTCTAAACTGCACACCATTTTACAAAATGTATTATTATAACCGTCATCACCACTATCATCATCTACATTGTTTTTATTACTTACTTCTATTACTTCTACTAAGAAGCCAGCTAAAGAAGCTGATTAGAATCTACAGTGGCTCGCGCCTATAATCCCAGCACTTTTTTGAGACCAGCCTGCCCAACATAGTGAAACCCTGTCTCTACTAAAAATACAAAAATTAGCTGGGCATGGTGGTGGGTGCCTATAATCCCAGCTACTTGGGGAGCTGAGGCAGGAGAAGTGCTTGAACCCAGGAGACGGACGTTTGCAGTGAGCTAAGATCACGCCACTGTACTCCAGCCTGGGTGGCAAAGCAAGACTCTGTCTCAAAAAAAAAGAACTTAAACATATTCAATTCAACAAATAATTCATTTTCAATTATATGTAATTATCCTTTTATAAAAACAAGATAATAAAATATTTAACTAAATTATTTACATTAAAGGGAAAAAAGCTCCTAAACATCACATATTATATTAAAATTACTGGTTCATAAAAAACATTTCATCTCCCCAAGTAAGGTTAACAACTAGTTGAAGAACTTTAAACTAGAAAGCCATATATACTCAGTCTACCCAGATAAAGAAAATGAAACCCAGACAAGGTTATGGCTTGGGACTTGGCCTTTGACCCTAGGGGAAAGGTCAATTATCTTGTACCTACAACTTTCTAGTAATGACTAAACTAAAACAACTAATTTTTCAAATTAATACAATAGTGTTCTTGTATAAAGGTTAGACGGTAACACAATCTAATGAAAACAATGGTATGTAATATTAATGAAAATAATGCACATTCTGGGTCTACTTCTCCACCGAAATAATGACAGAAATACACAGAAAACACAGAATAGCAACACAGAAAAGGCCTTAATATGATGCAAAAGAGCCAGATATAATGGATATTCACGAAAATAAAATGAAAAGAATATGCACATGTATAAGCAAAAACTAGAAGGTAGTATGGGGAAAGTAAGACATTGGACTTAATAAAAAGTAATGCTGTCTTTCCTACTTTTTTTTTAAAGACAGTCTTGCTCTGTCATCTACGCTGGAGTGCAGTGGTGCAATCTTGGTTTACTGCAATATCTGCCTCCTGGATTCAAGTGATTCTCCTGTCTTAGCCTCCCAAGTAACTGGTATTACAGTCGTGCAATACCATGGCTGGCTAATGTTTGTATTTTTAGTAGAGACAGGGTTTTGCAATGGTGGCTAGGCTGGTCTCGAACTGCTGACCTCACGTGATCTGCCTGCCTTGGCCTTCCACAGTGCTGGTATTACAGGCGTTAGCCACCCTGCCCAGCCTGTACTATCATTCCTAATGCAAGAAGTTACCGTGCTGATTCATTTTTTCAGCATCATCGAAAGGCTGACATGACCCAGGAACTGTACTAAGTGTTTGGTATACAAACATGAAGCTGATATTCCAACCCGCAAGGAGTTCATGATGTAGCTGGTTGACAAGAGTTCAAGGAGGGTATACCTCAAGCAGACTCGGACAAAAAAGGGAAGATTTAACTGAATCATCTCAGATTCTGTTTGGGGTCATGTCCACCACTGAAAATCAGCTGAAAACTAAGATTTCTTTCCACTAATGAAGAATATATCTACATAAACTTATGTTTCTGCCACCAGTGCCCACATACAGGTCCCAACTTACCTCCAGAGACTTCAGTCAACCCATCTTCCTATTATAACACACCCCTTAGTTCACTGACTTGCAAATTCTAAGGCTAACTTTTCATTCTGGGTTTGAGAACAGGGAACAGATGGCCTACACAGCATAGAATCTCACAAGAATGAATTTTTACCAATCAAATGTGGTTAAAATCCAGATTTATACCTACAGATTAGTGAGCAACAGAAACCCTTATAATGACATGACAATTATTCAGTGTGACAGCTGTTGATACCACTACCAAATGTGAGTTTTAAAACACAGGCTAACACCTCTGGTTTCCCAGGATTCAAACAAAATAAAACAACCAAGACAACCAAAAAAAAAAAAAAAAAAAAAAGGAGGGGGAAAAGAAACCTTGAGTTACAGTACAAATCACAGGTATCAAACAACTTGTTGCAAAGAATATTTTAAAAGATGAGTAATCTTTAGAAATTAGGTAACAAAGAAAATGACAGACATGC